>NC_138529.1:16612466-17022466 GCF_964234715.1 Podarcis melisellensis
CAAAATTCCTCTGATCATTTCCTAGGCAGAGGGCCTTCTTGGTAGTGGCACCCGCCCTGTGGATTGCCCACCCATCAAACGTCAAGAAAATAAACAAATATTTGACTTTTAGAAGACACCTGAAGGCAACCCTGTTTAGGGAAGTTTTTAATGTTTGATGTTTTCTCGTATTTTTAATATTCTGTTGTGAGCCACCCAGAGTGGCTGGGGAAACCCAGCCAGATGGGTGGGGTAGTAATAAATAATAATAATAATAATAATAATAATAATAATAATAATAATAATAATAATAATAATTTATATCATTATGGGGGAGGGAGAAGAAAGAAACTCAGTTTTAAAATTATCAACAGAGCGCGGAAATTTCAATGAAAATTTGATGGGTGGGATGTGACAGTTTTGTTGCACTTATTTTGCTTTTGAGGTGGCTGAGAAAGATATTTGTGAATGGTCTTTCTTTCCTTTCACAAATAAGCTCTCAGGGGTGGGGTGTCTTCTCAGTCACCTACACTTTCTGAAAACTCAACAGCATCCTTGTCTGGGCTTTGCCGTTAAGCACTGAAAGATGGAGAGGTTGCCTGTCTGTCAGCTGCTGATCATTATTTTTTTTAAAGTGTTCTTACTTTTATAAAAAAATCATTGTGAAAAAAAATTTTTTGAAGGTAAATAAACTTTCATTTAAAACAAAATCAGTAAACTTGCCAACCTCAAGCCCTCAGTAGCCAGCCTCATTGGCTTCCTACACTTCAGTTAAAGTTACCTAAAAGATTATCTCACCCACTTCATACCCAACTAATGTGGACGTGGGTGGTGCTATGGTCTAAACCACTGAGCGTCTTCGGCTTGCCTATCAGAAGGTCAGTGGTTCAATTCCCTGTGAAGGGGTGAGCTCCTGTTGCTCTGACCCAGCTCCTGCCAACCTAGACGTTCAAAAGTACACCAGTGCAAGTAGATAAATAGGTGCCACTGTGGTGGGAAGGTAAATGGTTCACGGTGTTCCGTTGAACCGGAAGCAGTTTGGTCCTGCTGGCCACATGACTTGGCAAGCTGTCTGTGGTCAAATGCCGGCTCCCTCAGCCTGAAAGCAAGATGAGCACCACAACCCCATAGTTGCCTTTGACTGGACTTAACCATCCAGGGGTCCTTTACCTTTACCCAACCAATAATTGTCCTCTGTCACTGCAGATACCAGCCTATCAGGAGGTCCAATCCACACAAGGTCAGAAATGAGCCTTTAGTGTGATGGTGCATACTTTTTCAAATTCCCTCCCATTGGATATCAGTCAGTTTTTCAATTGTATTTTCAATACCTGTTAAGGACGTTCCTCTTTCAAGGAGCATCCTAAATGGAGAACTTGAACCCAGTTGGTAACTGTCATGTTACATTGTTTTAAACTATATGTATGGTTTAAGCACCAGGATGAATAGAACATACAGTATTACATCAGACACCTGTGGCTCCTGCAATACAATTTATATCACTGAATGCAAAAACATGCAACAACTATAGGATGTCATATTCAGCATGTAGGTGAAAGCTACAAGCAGCCTATGTTGTAGGCAGTTTTGACCAAAAGAAAAAGTGGAGCAACATGCAACTGGACACTTTAATCCTGAGAACCACAGCCTGTCAGTCTTACCAATAATTGCTACAGAGATGCCAACAATGTGAGCAAAAGGGAAAACATCTGGCTGTACCCACTGGATACATTAATACCTCATGGCCTCAACCTATAGTACCAGCATCATTTAGCTCCAGCAAATGAAAGCACCTCCTCCTCAAAGCTCTATAACTACCACCATGGAAACAGCATCATTTTTATCAGAGCAGCTGATGAAGGCAGCAGCCCAAACATTTTGCTGGAATAATTTAAAATTATTTCTAATTTAAAATTATTCCACACACACATATTTATGTAGATGTTCTGCATTTGTTTGAACTGTATAGCTGTTTTACATAGATGCATTTATTACATTGTAGATCGCTTTGGGATGCCTCACAGGAAATGAAATATAAAACAGTAATACTGACGATGATGATGCTTTGACTGACGTTTTGGCAGATCAGGAAGCATGGGGAGCCATAGAGGGTGCAGGATGCTGTAGAGATGGTTAATGGAAAGAAAGAAAAAATGTGCACCATGCTCAGCTACCTCACAGCAATAAGCTAAACCCCACTGCCACCAGAATTAAAAAGATATTTTAACAGTGCCTTGTGAATGGTACTTCCATCAATGCCAAAGGACCAATGTATGGAAGATATTGCTGACCTACCTTACTGTGTTATTGCTGGGACTACAGTGGTACCTCAGGTTACATACGCTTCAGGTTACATACGCTTCAGGTTACAGACTCCGCTAACCCAGAAATAGTGCTTCAGGTTAAGAACTTTGCTTCAGGATAAGAACAGAAATCGGGCTCCAGCGGTGCAGCAGGAGCAGGAGGCCCCATTAGCTAAAGTGGTGCTTCAGGTTAAGAACAGTTTCAGGTTAAGTATGTACCTCCAGAACTAATTAAGTACTTAACCTGAGGTACCACTGTACTGAGAAATGTGATATGCTTGTGCAAGCTAAAGCACAGAATAAATACGGTTTGTATTGTTTACTGATTCAGAATAAATATGCTTTCTATTGTTCATTGATTCAAATAGCACTTGACTGCGAGAAATGCTTCCACATGGCAACCGTTCTGTTTGTGTTGTGTTAATCCGCAGGCGGAATATCTCTGCGCCAATCCTGTGCCTCTTTTACATCTTCTGGCAGCGGTTTGGAGTTAATGTTTAGTCATCAAATAAACTTGGGGTTATTACTCGCAATTTGGTGGACTTATGTTTAACCCACCCCATGCCTATAGCATTCTTTTGATGTGTTTCCATTGGCATCCTGATCCAGCTCTTGCTGCAAGCAACCAGTCGTACTTAATCTGCAGCTCTCAAAATGAACACACATCCCCATACATATAAAAAAGATGCTGTCAGCAAGTTCTCTGGGGTCTGATGAGTGTCATGACACACATTTATTGTTTGTTCTGTGCACAGTTCCCCATACAGATGGGAATCCCTTCCTGGCTGGGGGCGTGTAAGTACTCATTCTTAATATTACAAACTAAATTTGAAGAACTGGATGGGAACTGATGGGTGTTACAGTTCATTCCCTTGCTGAGAGCCAGTGTGGTGTAGTGGTTAAGAGTGGTAGTCTCGTAATCTGGGGAACCGGGTTCGCGTCTCCGCTCCTCCACATGCAGCTGCTGGGTGACCTTGGGCCAGTCACACTTCTCTGAAGTCTCTCAGCCCCACTCACCTCACAGAGTGTTTGTTGTGGGGGAGGAAGGGAAAGGAGAATGTTAGCCGCTTTGAGACTCCTTAAAGGGAGTGATAAAGCGGGATATCAA
Source organism: Podarcis melisellensis (assembly GCF_964234715.1). Classification (NCBI taxonomy): domain Eukaryota; kingdom Metazoa; phylum Chordata; class Lepidosauria; order Squamata; family Lacertidae; genus Podarcis; species Podarcis melisellensis. The sequence continues at coordinate 16,615,857 of NC_138529.1, forward strand.
ATCCAAACTCTTCTTCTTCTTCTTCTTTGGATGCAGAAGTTCATCTGGCTGATGGGACCTTTGGCTGAGAGGCAGGCTTTTCCTGTTTGTTGAGACCTAGTAAAACATCACTAAGCTTTCTCCATATGTCTCTCAGTTATTGCCAATTATAGAGACCTGACATGAAAGATCAGGGTGTTTCTCCTCAATAGTGCCATAAGATAAAAGCTGAGGCCTTTTGGATCGGTGTCCTATACTTCCTTGCTCTCTTGCGTAACCATGCCCTTCCTGGGAGAAGAATAAACACTTCCTCTTCTCCCTAGCTGCTATGTTACCCCACCACTCACAGCACCAAACTCCTCTTTGTGCTACCTGTCAATGTTCCATTGCTGATGGCTTTCTTCCATGAGCAGCCAGGAAGCTCACAAACAGTCCAGACCAACAGAGCAGCTCAGCCAAACACTGGGAGCAGGGAGGAAGCAATAGCCCAAAATAATACCGTCAAACACACATCTCATCCAGCTTTTGGGTCTGAGCCAGCGCTGACTGAGCTGCATGATGTTCATACGCTGAGGTTTGCCTGAAGACTTGTCATACATAACCAGGTAATGTGCGTACATTATTGCACTGGGTGGAAATGAGACTTCGGCTCTACTGAAGCAAGAAAATAATGCGCTTCCCTATCTTCCTGAAACAATTTCATTATTTCCAGAGCAGCTTTCCTTCAGCTTTTGCTCTCTCCACCCGCATCACAACCCCTCCTGACAGTCACAATTAGAATTTAGCTCATGCTTCCTGGGCTGCTCTAAATCAATGAGACATTCTGACTTATGATTTCTCATTTCTCTTGGACCCTGTTTGTGTCAGCCTGGAGTACATTCTGCGTTTGCGCTACCTCTCGTCTTTCCTTTCTCTTTTATTCCTAACTACCCATTAAAATAAAAACTAGCTTTAACTTGTTGCATTCCTGTGGCAGAAAGGGCACCGTGCAGTAGTAATAGTGACCCGAGTGAGATGTGGGGTTTACTTTTACTTTTTTTTTAATTTTTTCCTCATTTTTCACTCTTTCTCCCCACCTCCCCGCTTTAACCAACTGCATCGGCTGGCACTCGGCTTCAAAGAGCGATATGTCTGAAGGCAATTTTCACAACTCTTCCAACACCTCTTATTCAAGGTACTCAATTCTGGCTCCATCAGGCAATTCCATGTCCAGAGTTGCCGTGAAATGTAATGGGAAACTTATACTGCCTGTAAGAACCCATCAGCGTAATGGGAAATGCCGAGGCATTTTCAAGGAGAGGAGTCTCTGTTTGAGGGAGTGCGTGATATACCCTCACACACAAACTGAGGAAATGTGCTTGAATACAACAGAATCACCTTTATCTAGGCAACCCACAGTCCTTTTTAAAAAGATAAATAGCAATAATTTAAATGAACTAAAATGATATATAATGAAATGAAAAGGATGTTTAAAATAAGTAAAAGTGAAGGGACCCCTGACCATTAGGTCCAGTCACAGACGACTCTGGGGTTGCGGCACTCATCTCGCTCTATAGGCCAAGGGAGCTGGCGTTTGTCCGCAGACAGCTTCCGGGTCATGTGGCCAGCATGACTAATCTGCTTCTGGCGAACCAGAGCAGTGCACGGAAATGCCGTTTACCTTCCCACCGGAGCAGTACCTATTTATCTACTTGCACTTTGACGCGCTTTCGAACTGCTAGGTTGGCAGGAGCAGGGACCGAGCAACGGGAGCTCGCCCCGTCGCGGGGATTCGAACCACCAACCTTCTGATCGGCAAGCCCTAGGCTTAGTGGTTTAGACCACAGCGCCACCCTTTGTAAAAAACAACAACAACAAAAACAAACACACACAAGCTTTTCTTTTGGGAATTTTAGGGACAGAACTACCTAAACTGTATCACAACTTCTTCATTTTTGCTACTGCAGCAGCAAGAATGTTACTTGTCCCAAAATGGAAAGAAGCAGAAGTCCCAGCAAGGGAAGAATGGATACAAAAACTTAGGGAATATGCAGATATGGTGAAACTTACCGGAAGAATAAGAAATCGAGATAACATTTAAAAAAATAATAATAATGGAAATGTTTTTTCGGATTGTTACAGATAAATTGTAAACAGATAAAAACATTGGCAGGATTATTGTAATGGCCTGCAGTTTCATAAGAGTATATATTTAAATGAGAGGAATAAATGAGCAAATTAAGTCAATTCGGATATGCGGCAGATATTAAAAATAAATTTAAGGAACCGCAGAAAGAAGGGGGGAAGAAGTCAAGTTTTGAAATGTTAAAATGATTGTAAAATGTATAAACTTGAAAAATATAAAAAATAAAATAAAAAGTCAAAGCGACCCAACCTAGACCAGCCTATGAATTATTGCATGAAAACTCACCCTTGTGAGGAAGGGCTGTGGCTGAGTGGTTCAGCATCTGCTTTGTATGTGGATGTTACTAGATTCTATCATCTTCAGATAGGACTAGACATATCCTCTGCCACAGAAGACAGGAGACCAGCTGCCAACCAGGGTGGGCAACATTGAACTAGTATGTTCCATACTGAGAGTTTAATGTTTGTGCATGAGCTGGAGTTTCAAAAACAATCTAGAAAGCTCAGTGTAGATCTCTCCTCCCTCCCTCTCTCCATATTTATATCAATTTAGCAGGGATTGGGAACCTAAATAGGCCTCCCCATTTAGCCTGTACGCCATGCCCACTTGCCCTGACATCATATAGGCGGGTAAAGATGTAGCTCAGGCTTCCTCAACCTCAGCCCTCCAGATGTTTTTTGGCCTACAAATCCCATGATCCCTAGCTAACAGGACCACTGTTCAGGGATGATGGGAATTGTAGTCCCAAACATCTGGAGAGCTGGAGTTTGCCTATGCCTGGTTTACTCCTTAGCCTTTTCTTCTCCTGAAGAGGTAGAACCCTCTGAATATTGTGGACTACAACTCCCAACAATCCCACCTATCACAGTCAATAGCTATGGATGATAGGAGCTGTAGTTCAAAAAGATTGGGAAGGCGCTACATTGGTCACCCTTGGTGTAGGGTTTCCAATATGAGGATGGGAGCCCTGATCAATCAGAAATCCCAGTGCCTGTACAAACAACCCACTTTAGTCTAACAGCTGGGGACAGAACTAGTCTCACACATTCCTGCAAGCCCCTTTATGTGTTCAGTACCCTCAGGGACCAAACATTCAAACAGAGCTATTAACATCAAAAAATGTGTTCATGCCATGAAATGTGATGTGATGTTATGAGTTTCAAGCCCCTACCCAGAGATCTCTTACAAGCTCTGACCTGCACCAGTAATTATAGCTAATGGGAATTGTAGTCTCAAAACCTCTGGAGGGCCAAGATTGAGGAAGCCTGATGTAGCTGAATCAGAGGGGTTTGTTAGGCACCACCAATCATACGATTGCTTGGACTTAAGTAGCTCTGTATGTGGTGCTTTGCACACCCCCACCAATCAGCTGACGGTCCGCCTGAGGAAAAACAGCTCACCTGATGTCACAGTGGCACCAGGTGATTGATGGGTGAGGACATTTTTGTACTGGATCTCAGCTGATGCACTTAATCACTACAACCATGTGCTTATTACAGTGACAATGCAAACAGAGATATTAAGGCTGCAGTCTTAAAGTGGTAGTCAAAAACTGAAAGTGGTTCAGCCATCACACTGGGCTCACTCTAGCATGGAAGAAGTTTTGCATTCCTCCATCGGTTTTGCAGTTTTGCAAAACAACGAGAAGAAAATCAGAGGTTGAGATTTTGACCAGCCCCTCAGCTGGTTTATATCTTTGCCTGGTCAGGCAGCCAAGGTTCCAAAGATCCATACAATCTGTTTTCTTCCCCTCCTCTAAACACAGCAACACCCATTGAAGTGCCCTGCCACACCTACCTTTTGAACCTATCATTTTCAGAAAGCTGGAGCTTTCTGTGGTGGCTGAGAGGAGAAATTCAACATTGGATCTCTCTATCTGATGCCAGAGCACTCTCTCTCTCTGATGTTGGAGAGGGAGGTCTAACATATCTTAGGAACCCTTCCAGGGGCCATAGGATTGCAGCCTAAATTCTGAAAGCAAAAGGTTTTTTTGCTTCCATCCTTTCAGCTGCTTTGATGCGCTTCAAAACATTGCTGCAACAATGGAAGATTTAGAAGGGTAGCATTTGTTGCAGCTGAGTGATGTCAGGTATTATGTTCCAGTTTGAGCCTATGTGATATAAAGGTGTCTTATACCTCTATATCCATAAATGGTTTTATATATATATATCTCATTTCCAAAGTTCGAGGATCATATCTCATCTCTATTGCAATTATTAATTCTTCAGAATACGTCTTTTGGATATTTGCAGCTTGATTTCAAAATAAATCTCAATGGATTATATCCAACGAAGCTGTTCCCTTGCAGCAAGGACTTCTTCCTGTGCAGTAGCACTTCCACTCCCTGTGTGCCCTTAAAATCTGTTCTGGGGCTTTCCCTGACTCTCCAGACCAGATGGGGGGACATGAGGAGAGGAGTTGGAGAGCACGTCCCATTGCACAGGTGGAAGTCCTTGTGCTAATGGAACAACCTTGTTGGATACTACCCAGTTCTTATAGAAAGCGCATTCTCATTACAAGAGAGCACATGTTGCGGATGGGGCCAGGCAAGACATCCCGCAGTTGCCAGGCAGTGCGGGATGGTGGGGCCTGGCAAGGATTGGCTGATTGAGTTGCTGGGGCAAAATTGATGTTGCCAATTTGGGGGGTGGGATCAGAGTTTACTTAAGCAGTGTTCACAGCGATCTGCTTTCTCTTTCACTGTGGGCACCGGATCACCCGCCCTCCCTCCCTTGTTTGGGCTTGTGCTATGACCATGCTATGCCTGTCATGGGGTCGTCTGCCTTGGGGCAGGGGCCTGGTAGGAATTTTGTCCATCTGGCTGATTGGCTGGTGCCAGTTGGTTTTTGCCTACTGCGTAGCAAATTGTCACAACTTGTAAGGTTGGCAGTTAGGCATTGGTTAAAAATTGGTTGGAGGAGGGGTAAGGATTGGCTGGGCCTGCCCCTCCAATGCTGCTGCTGCACGGGAATTCCATTAAAGGAATTCAGGGGCTTACCATCCTTTCGTCCAAACCCCTGGAATCAGGTTTGGGCCACATAATAATAAATAATAATAATAATAATAAATTTTATTTATATCCCGCCCTCCCCAGCCGGAGCTGGGCTCAGGGCGGCTAACAATCAAATAATCCGACATTCTAAAAACATTCATTATAAAAATTAAGTAAATCAAATTAAAATCAAATTAATGGCAACCATCAAGCAAATTCTGTGTAGATTGCCGATTGCCAGAGGAGGGGGGTCAGGCTGCGCCCTGACCGAAGGCCTGGTGGAACAGCTCTGTCTTGCAGGCCCTGCGGAAAGATGTCAGGTCCCGCAGGGCCCTAGTCTCTTGTGACAGAGCGTTCCACCAGATTGGAGCCGCGGCCGAGAAGGCCCTGGCTCTGGTTGAGGCCAGCCTAACCTCTCTGTGGCCTGGGATCTTTAGGATGTTTTTATTTGCAGACCGTAAATTTCTCTGTGGGACATACCAGGAGAGGCGGTCCCGTAGGTACGAGGGTCCTAGGCCGTATAGGGCTTTAAAGGTGAGAACCAGCACCTTAAACCTGATCCTGTACTCCACCGGGAGCCAGTGCAGCTGGTATAATACCGGATGAATATGATCTCGCAGCGAAGACCCCGTAAGGAGTCTCGCCGCGGCATTCTGCACCCGCTGGAGTTTCTGGGTCAGTCTCAAGGGCAGCCCCACGTAGAGCGAGTTACAATAATCCAGTCTGGAGGTGACCGTCGCGTGGATCACAGTGGCTAGGTCAGGGCGAGAGAGATAAGGAGCCAACTGCTTAGCTTGGCGGAGATGGAAAAATGCCGCCTTTGTTATAGCTGTAATCTGTGCCTCCATAGAGAGGGAGTTATCAAAGATTACACCCAAACTCTTAACGGACGATGTTGGCACTAATTGCACCCCCGCAAGAGATGGGAGTTGCCCCCTCAGTCCCATATCGCTCCGTCCCAGCCAGAGGACCTCTGTCTTAGAAGGATTTAACTTCAACCGGCTCCCACGTAACCATCCAGCCACAGCTTCCAGACATCTGGTCAGTGTATCTGGGGCCGAGTCAGGATGGCCATCCATCAACAGATAAGGCCCTGGGAGCATGAGGGGAGAAGCTGAGGGCCTGTGTCGCAGCTCCAGTTATCCCCAATATTGTTTCCCCTCACTGACTTTCGCTGGAATACAGGAGTCATTTCTGTCCTCAAGGCGGGGGGACAGATAGTCATAACCAATGCCTAAGCAACCACTCACATTTATGTATGTTTAATAAAGTTGTGGCCAAAAAATTATGCCAAAAACCTTAAACAAAAATTCAGTGTGATGTGTGAATTATTGGGGTAGGGGTGTTTTGGGGGACCTCAGCACACAATCCATCTTCTAGAGCAAATATTGCAACGTCTGTTATTTTACAATTATGTGGTGCTTATGGCACAGTTACCTACCTGTTGCACTTCTCCAATTAATGCATAATCTTGATTTTTTCATATAGCCATTTGTCGTTCTAGCTATTTACCTAAATAATTGAGTATTCTCCCTGGGCTTAGCTATTTGGAGTTCAGACAAGCTGAACTGCTGCACAGCGGACAGGTAGATAGTTCTGGTCAATTGAATTATGTAAATAGCAATTCAGGTTCTTGGGAATTCATTTTCCAAAGCACTTCCAAGAACTGTGCAAAGTTTATATCATCTTTCGGTGTGTGTATGTGTGCGTGTTTCCCCCCCCCCTTCTGTAATGCAAATGAAAATGTAGCATATTGCAAAGTCTTGATCAAAAATGGTAAGAAAACCAAGTAACCATGAAACTTTTTCTATTTTCTTATTTTTATCCAGCTCAGGCAATCTGAGTTTCAGTTCTCTGCTCTTACAGAAAGCATTACTATTTAAAATTCTGATTAAGCATGTTTTTGGGCAGGGGGAGATGGACGGTTAGAGTCAGAATTGTGCCCCACCAAGCTCGCTTCAGCCCCACAAGCCCCACATATTGAATTGTATAGTGTTATTGACATCCCATCTGCTTTTTAAATATATCTATGATTTACAGTTTTATACATTTCAATAATTTAACAATCATTGTAACATTTCAAAACTTGACTTCCTCCCCCCTTTCATGCTGTTCCTTATTTTTTTTTTTTAAAAAAAATTCTGCATATTCCAAATTACGGTAACTTAGTTTACTCATTTATTCATCTACTTTAAATATATACTCTTATAAAACTGCAGGTTATTACAATAATCTTGCCAATGTTCCTATCTGTTTACAGTTTATTTGTAAATATTCAATAAACTATTTCCATTCTTTTATAAAAACTTTGTTGTATCGATTTCTTATTTTTCCAGTAAGTTTCGCCTTTTCTGCATATTCCGTAAGTTTTTGTATCCATTCTTCTTTGTCTGAGACTTTTGGGGCAAATAACATTCTTGCCGCTGTAGTCGCATACATGAATAAATTTCTATACAGTTTGGGTAGTTCTTGTTGGGAATTTTCATTCCACCTTTAGTTGCAGATATGGGATTGTTATGTGTCACATGTCTGTTTACATTCCAGCACAGTTTGCTGGAACTTCCGCTGTATTGCTTTTGTTTTGACTCTCTCTCTGAGAAGACGGCAAGGAGAGACGACATGTTTCTTTGTCCTGATTTATGTATAATAAATCTGTAGTTCTTAGTATGTATTCACAATCCTCAGGCTCTTCTGTTGTGCAGTTTACACTGCTACATATAGTATGCTCAAGTCTGGGAGGCCTGAGTCACTGATTTATGTCAGAACCAGAGGTCAATGGATCTTCACAGCAGCACGGCTGAGGAGACGATCCAGCTGGGGGCTATCCAGGATGCCTACAGTTCTGTCCCTATAATTCCCAAAAGGAAAGCTTCTTTACAAATGTTATTTTAAACCTCTTTATCAATTTATTATTTATCATTTCCCAGTAAGTTTTAACCTTACTATAAGACCACAACATATGATAAAAAGAACCTTCTTTCTCTTGTTTTTGAAGTCCCAAGTAGGTCGGGTGGGGGGCAGTTTTCATCACTCTACCGAAGAACCCTACATATATGGATAGTGGAACATATTTAGACTTGGTGGGTTGTCTAATTGCTCAGACGTAAGCAATCAGTATGCTCAGAATCCCCTGACTTGAAAGAGAGTGTTCGGTTAGGAAAGAGAGTGTTTGGTTAGGGCAGAATCAGTATGCTCAGAATCCCCTGACATGAAAGAGAGTGTTCGGTTAGGAATGGCACTGTGGATTAAGCCACAGAGCCTAGGGCTTGCTGATCAGAAGGTCGGCGGTTCGAATCCCCGTGACAGGGTGAGCTCCCGTTGCTCGGTCCCGGCTCCTGCCAACCTAGCAGTTCAAAAGCACGTCAAAGTGCAAGTAGATAAATAGGTACCGCTCTGGCGGGAAGGTAAACGGCGGTTTCCATGCGCTGCTCTGATTCACCAGAAGTGGCTTAGTCATGCTGGCCGCATGACCCGGAAGCTGTACGCTGGCTCCCTGGGCCAGTAAAGCGAGATGAGCGCCGCAACCCCAGAGTCATCTGCGACTGGACCTAATGGTCAGGGGTCCCTTTACCTTTAACCTGTCAGGGCAGAATCAGTATGCTCAGAATCTCCTGACATGGAAGAGAGTGTTCGTTTAGGAATGGAGGAAGCAGAAGAATGTGTGTCTGCAGAGGAGGGGGTAGGAGAGCCCAATGGGGAAACCAGGAAGAGGTGGAAAGGGAACAGGCAGCCTCACAGGCACTGCGAGGGTTAAGCTCTGAATCGGAAGGAGGAGGTAGATTTATGACAGCTCACGCCAGAATTGAGGACAAAAGACAGGGTCAAAGGAGAGTCTTAAAGTTCCTGCACTTTAGATGCTGGAAATGGAGGAAGAGGCCATTGGTGGTATCTGATTCAACAGAGTCGGACTAATGGTGATTAGCTAATAATAATGATACCTTTATTGTCAATGTACAACCTGTGTACAATGAAATTAATTGATGACTTGTAAATAAAGACCATAAAAACATCAACGGTGTGAAGTGGCAATTACTGTGAAGAGAGAAACATAACTCCCTGACGTAACCTGAGAATACAATCCAGTATCCCTGTAATTCTCATTGATTTGAATGAGGGAATTGGGCACATGTTGAAATGTCTCCCACTGAAGCCAAACCAACAATACCTGGAGGACTTCATTTAGTGCAGGATCATGTCTATCCCATGCTGCTGCTTTGGGATGAGGGAGAACATGTTCCAGTGGCACTGGCAGATTTGCAGAGCACCGATTTTATGTGCTTGGAGCTTTTGTGAGCACAGAGACCTCACCGTATGCAGAATGTGGAATCCATACGACTTTGCTTTGGAATTTGACACCATTGCCAACAGGGGTGCCCACTTGAATAAAATATTGGGGGGGGGGGCAGGTAAACTCTGCCTTGCATAATTGATCACATTGTGCGGCTCACACAATTTGAATGGCAATGCCCATCAAATTTGGGTGGGCCTGGCTCCCTCAAATATTTCATTAGGGGGGCAAAGGTACCTCAGCCCCTAGGAGTTGGCTCCTTTGATTGTTGAAAGCGCTGCTTCCACTTTGTAATAAAAGCTCTGGGTTTCCCCCCTTCAATATATTAAACTTAAACAATGTCAATAATTCCGCATATTATTAATATATTTGCTATTCAATGCAGCGATTCCTTTCCGGGAGAAGAGCCTCCGGCAAGTTGCTGTCTCCAAAGCTCTGTGAAGAAGGTAATTATATTTCCCCCCTCCCCCAACTCCTCTTGTTCATAATGTTCTGAGATTTATGAATGAAAAATTATATGGGACAAATGCAAATGACAGGTTGCATCCTTTTCAGAACTGGCATCATGTTCTTCATGTCTGGGAATATTAGCTTAATGAGGAGACAAAAACGACACGGAGACAATTATCTCCCTTTGTTTTTTAAAAATAGGAAAGAGAAAGAGCTACTGAAAGCCTGTAATTGTGTGGGATAATCCAGAGTTGATACCAAACCTTATTCTTGAGCTTTTATAAACCTATAACAGTCCAATTGATTTGACTGAAGCAACAGGGATTGTCATTTTAGAGGCTGAAACTTAATTTTTGCTAATTTCTTCAGTGGGGGGGGGGGTCTTAAATATAAGTTTTTGGGTGTGAGGAATTCAAATCTGCTATTATTATTGTGGTTGGACAACATTTAGCTTGGTAGGTCTACATTTGATGAAGAAGCACATAAACTGCTTTCAGAAAACCAAATACCGTATTTTTTGCTCTATAAGACTCACCTTTTCCCTCCCAAAAAGTAAGGGGAAATGTGTGTGCATCTTATGGAGCAAATGCAGGCTGCACAGCTATCCCAGAAGCCAGAACAGCAAGAGGGATTGCTGCTTTCACTGCGCAGTGATCCCTCTTGCTGTTCTGGCTTCTGAGATTCAGAATATTTTTTTTCTTGTTTTCCTCCTCCAAAAACTAGGTGTGTCTTGTGGTCTGGTGCGTCTTATAGAGCAAAAAACATGGTACTTTCAGTTTTACCTTATGAAAATGTCAGGTACTTCTAAATAAAAATAAATAATATTAATATATGATACATAATGTAACTGCAAGCACTTGGCAATCATTTTTAATGATTCCTGTGCAATTTTACACACATTTTACTTACGAAGCAAAACTAAATCATATTAATTGAGTCAAAATATATTTTGCATTCCCAAGTCATGTTCCAACTTTTTAGCATCCCTCATTTTTTTGGAATTTGAAAGCTCAGAAATTCACCATTCCCCAATGAGGTAACACATCTGGAAGGTATGCCTAAGCCTTGCTTATAGTTGCAGACTGAATAAGATTCTGCTTTGGGAAAGTTGGATGCAGATGAGATAGATAAGATATACCATATTTTTCGCTCTATAAGACACACCAGACCACAAGACACACCTAGTTTATGGAGGAGGAAAACAAGAAAAAAAATATTCTGAATCTCAGAAGCCAGAACAGCAAGAGGGATCGCTGCACAGTGAAAGCAGCAATCCCTCTTGCTGTTCTGGCTTCTGGGATAGCTGCACAGCCTGCATTCGCTCCATAAGACGCATTTCCCCTTACTTTTTAGGAGGGAAAAAGTGAGTCTTATAGAGCAAAAAATACAGTATTTCTCTTTGGTTCATTTCCTGACTGCACGTTAGTATTAGGACTGTACTGAATAGTAGCCACTTTTCATTTTGTAGTAGAAACGACCTCTTTTGGTAGGATGTAATTTCAAAATACACTTAGATTGAAAAAAATAATAATATCTTGATCCTTTAGTGCCACTCCCCCCCCCCCCCCAGCTTCTGTGTGATTCCTAACCCCAACTGCTGCTGCTGTCTCCTTCCTGGATAAGTCACTTAGGATTGGTTTTTCCCCATCAAAGAAAATGCCATGAACACAAGATGGTGTCATAATATGGGAAAGCCAATGAGATTTGGCAGGGTGATATAAGGATGGTACTGTATTTTGGTGAGCAGAGGATGGTGGACTACCTAGAACTACTCTGAAAGAAGTCCTCAATTGGTTTCTATATTTGATTGTTTGGTTTTATTAAGTGTGCCTGTTAGGCCATGAGAAAGTGAGATGTTGCTGTGTTTTGAAAAAGCGGAGTAACAGACCGATAGCTTTCCTTTTGGGAATTATAGGGACAGAACTACCTAAATTGTATAGAAATTTATCTATGTATGCTACTACAGCAGCAAGAATGTTACTTGCCCCGAAGTGGAAAGAAGCAGAAGTCCCAGCAAAGGAAGAATGGATACATACAAAAACTTATGGAATATGCAGAAATGGTGAAACTTACTGGAAGAATAAGAAATCAAGATAACAAACTTTTTTTTATAAAAGAATGGAAATGGTTTATTGAATATATACAAATAAAAAACATTAGCAGGATTGTTGTAATTACCTTCAGTTTCATAAGGGTATATATATAAAGTAGATAATTAAATGAGCAAATTAAATGAATTGGATATGCAGAATATATTAAAAAATAAATTTAAGGAACCGCAGGAAGAGAGGGAAGAAAGTCAAACTTTGAAATGTTAAATTGATTGTAAAACTAATGAAATGTATAAACTTGAAAAGTATAAATAAAAACTTTTTAAAAAGGAAACTGAAAAAGAGGAGTACAGTGGTACCTCACAAGACAAAATTAATTCGTTCTGCGAATTTTTTCATCTTGCGAATTTTTCATCTTGCGAAGCACGGATTCCCTGGGTATTAACGGTATTAAGAAAAAGGAAACAAACTTGCAAGACATTTTCGTCTTGCGAAGCAAGCCCATAGGGAAATTCGTCTTGCAAAGCAACTAAAAAACTAAAAACTCTTTCGTCTTGCGAGTTTTTCGTCTTACGAGGCATTCGTCTTGCGAGGTACCACTGTAATTATGAATAAAAATAAACGAAACACATAAAACTATGTTTTAGTGATAGGCCATGAATGCACCTTTGAGGTGAGTTCTTAAAGGTGTGTTGAAAGCTCAAAAGCAAGATACACATTTCAGGAAGAAATAATGAAATGAAGGTGTTTTTCCTGGCTCCTGATTGGCTGTGTTCTATTTCACCATAGTAACGCCATATCGACGCAAGAAACTTTATGCCCAAAGCTGTTATCAATTCTGCAACCTGATTCTTTTTAAAATTGGAAATGTTTATTTAATTAGCATGACATAATTTCTCTTCTAAAAGGCATTTCATTTCTTTTTTCAATAATTTCAGCTAAGCAATTTCCAGAGTCTAAGAGAAGCTGGCCTATATTTATGATTCCATGTTGCTGTCTAGAAAAACCATGACAGCTATAATTACTGGTGCAGGTCAGAGCTTGTAAGAGATCTCTGGGTAGGAGCTTGAAACTCATAACATCACATCACATTTCATGGCATGAACCATTTTTTGATGTAATAGCTCTGTTTGAATGTTTGGTCCCTGAGGGTACTGAACACATAAAGGGGCTTGCAGCAATGTGTGAGACTAGCTCTGTCCCCAGCTGTTAGTCTAAACTGGATTGTTTGTACAGGCACTGGGATTTCTGATTGAGCGCCTTCCCAATCTTTTTGAACTAGAACTCCTATCAACCAGAGCTATTGCCTGTGGTAGGTGGGATTGTTGGGAGTTGTAGTCCACAATATTCAGAGGGTTCTACATCTTCAGGAGAAGAAAAGGCTAAGGAGTAAACCAGGCATAGGCAAACTCCAGCCCTCCAGATGTTTGGGACTACAATTCCCATCATCCCTGACCACTGGTCCTGTTAGCTAGGAATGATGGGAATTGTAGTCCCAAACATCTGGAGGGCTGGAGTTTGTCTGTGCCTGGAGTAAACACTACATAAATCCTTGGTGGAGTCCCTAAGCCAGTTGGATGGCATCTTGTATGCCTCCTCCTGGAAAATTCTGCAGCCAAGCTGGTTCCAAATGTATTGCTCTGCTTTCCTTTGAACCACACCAGTGGGGCTTGTTGTCTCGGCAGCTCAGGGCCTCCTGCCCAGGCTTGCACCTTGGAGAAGTAATTTCAGTGCTGCTAACATAGGAAAAACAATGCAGGAGGCAGCAGTTATGAGTTGTTGGTCTCTGCAGCCACAGCAAGCACTGTGATTCTCCAGCAGTTTGACTTAACCCCTGGAGGTGTACGCCACTGTCTTTTGAGACAGACAGATGCCAACAACTGCATTGGTTATGCTGGCCTTAAGTTCATAAACTAGCATTAATACACCCTGGAACCTCATCAAAATGCTGGAGAGGGTGCACCTCCACAGGGACATACCTCCACATGTGGTGGGAATGTTCTAAAATCCATCTCTTCTGGACATCAATTATACAAGAAATATACAAACTAACTAAGCAAGTATTAGATGTCACCCCAGAACTAGCCGTACTAAACATCTTGCAAGGTAATAATGCCCACTCACATCATAAAGAACTCATAAACTGCCTACTCTTAGCAGCCAGAAACGGGAGAGACCTGTCAGGAGTAAGCATGAAGCAATAGTATTAAATAGTATGGGAAACAGCCTTATTCAAAAAAATCAACCAATAAATTGAAACTGGTAAAGGTAAAGGTACCCCTGCCCGTACGGGCTAGTCGTGTCCGACTCTAGGGTTGTGCGCCCATCTCACTTAAGAGGCGGGGGGCCAGCGCTGTCCGCAGACACTTCCGGGCCATGTGGCCAGCGTGACAAGCTGCATCTGGCGAGCCAGTGCAGCACACGGAAACGCCGTTTACCTTCCCGCTAGTAAGCGGTCCCTATTTATCTACTTGCACCCTATTTATCTACTTGCACTGGGGTGCTTTCGAACTGCTAGGTTGGCAGGCGCTGGGACTGTGCAACGGGAGCGCACCCCATCACGGGGATTTGAACTGCCAACCTGACGATCTGCAAGTCCTAGGCGCTGAGGTTTTACCCACAGCGCCACCCGCGTCCCAAAATTGAAACTGACACAGGGACAAATAGAAGAAGGCGCCTTCACCCTGGTATGGTTCCCCTTTATCACAGACACAGCTCAACAAGACAACAACAAGAATCCGCCAACAACGTACGAATCAATCTGGCTAACCTGATCCAAAAACACACATACATCCCACTCACACATAAAAACAAATCTCACGACAGCCAACCTAAGACAACCAACTACACCCTAGGCCACCCCCAACCTCTCTCACCACCAAAGAAATACAACAAGCCAATAGTAAGAGAACCCACACAAGTGATGCTGACACAAAACTCCACACATACACTAAGTAGAAGAATAGAAGCATTGCCACCCCGCCCCACTCACATTCCCCCTCCCCCTCTTTTCTTCCTAACCTAATACTAATGTCTCACAACAAATGAAACTGATCTGTAGAAAACGCAACTTGAAAAAAGAGACAATGCACTTTTTTGTATGTGTGTGTATCTCATAAAAGTAGCACCCTTGAGACTAGGTTTTTTTCACACATTGGCTGGGAGTGAAGGTATCAATTGGGTGTGACTAGGTCCACAGGTCTTTGATACATTCAATACCCAAGACACCGAGTGCCTGAATATGATTAGAGTGTGAGACTGCCTTGTGGTTCTCAATCAGTAAGAATGGATTGCCTCAAGGAATGGTGGCTTCCAAATCTCACCACAGCCACACCATGAAGGTCCCCTGGACGGTTAAGTCCAGTCAACGGTGACTATGGGGTTGCAACACTCATCGCAATTTCAGGCCGAGGGAGTTGGTGTTTGTCCACAGACAGCTTTCCGGGTCATTTGGCAGCATGACTAAACCGCTTCTGGAGCAACGGAACACCATGATGGAAATCAGAGCACACGGAAATGCCGTTTACCTTCTTGCCGCAGCAGTACCTATTTATCTACTTGCACTGGTGTGCTTTCGAACTGCTAGGTTGGCAGGAGCTGGGACAGAGCAATGGGAGCTCACTCAGTTGTGGGGATTCGAACGGCTGACCTTCTGATCAGCAAGCCCAAGAGGCTCAGTAGCTTAGACCACAGCGCCACCCGAGTCCCCTACATCATATGTATAAAGGACTGTTTTAAAAAATCATGGTTTTCCCCAAAAATAGTAATTCTGGGACCTGTAGTTTGTTAAGGGTGCTGATAGTTAGGAGGCCCCTATTCCTCTCACAGAGCTACAACTTGGCTGCTAAACCACTCTGGGATTGGCTATTAAACCACTCTGGAAAATTATCTATGGGAGGGGAGCTGGCTCTCCTCAATCTTTTCATGGGAGATAATATTAACTTGCAGCTTAAATCTTTAAAAGCCTTTAATAAGTTCTCTTCTACTAGCAGCCAGGCTCATAATAATGAGAGACCGGAAGGGCTTGGCAATCTGATACAA
This sequence comes from Podarcis melisellensis, assembly GCF_964234715.1. Taxonomy (NCBI): domain Eukaryota; kingdom Metazoa; phylum Chordata; class Lepidosauria; order Squamata; family Lacertidae; genus Podarcis; species Podarcis melisellensis. The sequence goes on from NC_138529.1 coordinate 16,631,783, forward strand.
CAAAGTATTGCAAATAGCACTTGTGGGAGAATTAAATAATAAAATAAAATTGACACAAGACTTGAATCAGAAAGGCTCTTTTGTTATGGAATGGCACAGCTTTATTATGTACAAGGCTGAAAATGAAAATAGAGGAAGACCCTCACATTAGAAAACTTCTTGCCTAAACATTAGCTTCTGGGTTAGGGTAGGATATTTCATTATTTATCTGCATGATATTGCTGTATGTTGAAAGAATATAACAACAACAACAACAATAATAATTGCACTTTTAGTGTTAAAATGGAAGGTGTTATTCAATGAAATACTTGTGCTAATGCAAGGATTAGTGCTAGCACAATGGGTTTTCGCCTCCTAGGCCCCCCCCCACTCCACTGCAAAATCTCCTCTGAAGGGATGGGGTAAAACTCAGAAATATGTTTTAGGGTGCAGTTGGTAGAAAGGGAGAGAACACTCCATTCCACATGGGGGCACTCTTAGACTCGTTAGCGCTATTTTGAATACAATTCTGAAATGCTAGAGAGACCAAGTAGGATTGAATCCTCATATAATGAACCCCTCTCAAATCTCTCCAATATGATCCTGCAAAGTATTTTGGGCAGCAAAGTACCATAGCTAAATCGACGTTTCCTGTTTCCTGTTCCTTCTTTTCAATTTCACACCAATAAGCCGCACAAAACTGAGAGGCAAAGACATGGACAGCTTAAAGGTAAAGGTAAAGGGACCCCTGACCATTAGGTCCAGTTGTGACCGACTCTGGGGTTGCGGCACTCATCTTGCTTTATTGGCCGAAGGAGCCGGCATACAGCTTCCGGGTCATGTGGCCAGCATGACTAAGCCGCTTCTGGCGGACCAGAGCAACGCACGGAAATGCCGTTTACCTTCCTGGAGGAGCGGTACCTATTTATCTACTTGCACTTTGACGTGCTTTCGAACTGCTAGGTTGGCAGGAGCTGGGACTGAGCAACGGGAGCTCACCCCATCGTGGGGATTTGAACTGCCAACCTTCTGATCGGCAAGCCCTAGGCTCTGTGGTTTAACCCACAGCGCCACCTGCATCCCCTTACATTTCATTAAATTGTATAAACACCAGAAAATGGTTTTTTTAATATAAAAAAATCTGAAGTCCACATAATCCTCAGTCTCTCTCTCTCTCTCTCTCTCTCTCTCTCTCTCTCTCTCTCTCTCTCTCTCTCTCGTGTGTGTGTGTGGAGTCTTTTACTCATGACATACAAAAACACAAGATAATTTAAAAATAACTCTAGAAGCAATTGGCAGAAATATCATCCCATTGGAGTGCTTCTCCCCAAACAGTGTGCGTATGTCTATGAGAGTTAAGGAAACTATAATTTCAAAGCATTTTTTGATACCAGAAATAGATTTGTCATTCCTCAGTAAGATAAACAAAATGCACAGCAGTGTGGTAGTTGTACCATCAATTTCAGAAAATATTCCTATCAGTTTAATATATCCTATGTAGACTTTTATCATGTATTAGTCTTTCTCCTTGCTAAGGAAAAAATACCCACGGGAATTTATTCCTCTGGGAAAAGCTTGTCTCATCCCGGCAACCAACCTGCACTTACCCAAAGGTGATCCAGTGCTCTTTCCCCACCTATTTGTAACTGATGCTTACATTTTGTGCTGGGTATTGTGAGGATGTCCCCATGTTCCTTGGCATTAAAAGATGCCTCTGCTATCATGTAAACGACTATTTGTTAACTTAAAAAGTGGGGCAGAAATTTTAACATAAATGTATGCAACAGTGCAATCTCAGGCATGCCTACTTGGAAGTGAGTCCCATTTGTTTCAATGGGTAAAAAAAAAAAAAGGTAAAGGACCCCTGGATGGTTAAGTCCAGTCAAAAGCGACTATGGTGTTGTGGTGCTCATCTTGCTTTAAGGCGGAGGGAGCCGGCGTTTGTCCACAGACAGCTTTCCAGGTCATGTGGCCAGCATGACTAAACCGCTTCTGGCACAATGGGACACCGTGATGGAAACCAGAGTGCACGGAAATGCCATTTACCTTCCCGCTGCCGTGATATCTATTTATCTACTTGCACTGGTGTGCTTTCGAACTGCTAGGTTGGCAGGATCTGGGACAGAGCAACGGGAGGATTTGAACCGACAAATTGGTGGATTTGAACCGCCAATCTTCTGATCGGCATCATCGTCATTTTTAATTTGTATACCGTCTTTCGATCTTACCCAAGACAGTTTACAAGCTGAAGAAACAAAAAATGTACATCTTATAACAATCTAATGCAATACAAAAATGTGATAATGAAATAAAACTTTAAAATAAGGAAAATAAGGCAAGAGTCTCAGTGGTTTAGACCACAGTGCCACCCACTCCTGTTTTCCTCTCCAGTATGCATAGAATGCCAGCCTAAATAAGCAAGCAGGGTTTTTTTTGTGTTTTTTGTTTTAACAGAGATGCCACAAAGTTTCCACTTATTCCTCCTCCAGCAGAACCTAGCACTGCAAAATCTGCTTTGAATATCCTATCAGGAATATCGCATTATACAAATGGGCAAGAACTACTGACCAGTATTATGCTGTGATGGAGAAAGGCGAGAGGATTGACTACAAGTAGCCTGTCATGAAAATGTTTAAGGGTGGCTTCATATATTTATTACAGGAGACTTGTTATAAATCTCTCCAGACCAGACTATTGTTCCAAAAGCACCATTTGCATGCTCATGGGAATGTGAACTTTAAGACTATGAAGGGCAAAAACATACAGCACTCTGTGTCAGGCAATTAACAGTCTGTTTTTGTCCTGCTTAATTTAATGCTTTAGCTAAGCTTAGCATGCAAATATCCACTGGAACAAGGGGTTGCATCTATGACAAAATAATCAATCTTTTGGCAGTTAGCTCATGTAAGAGTCATTTAGAATTATGACTCGAAGGAGGAAAAAACATTCGGATATCCTCTTGTAATTACTGTGAACAATGTAACGCTTTGAAGGCACTCTGTATGCTCTGTAAGAATTAGAGCTATTTTTTAAAAGCCCTTGCATAGCTTCTGATCACCTCTGAGTCACTGTTAACTTCAAGCTGTCTACTGATACTGACACTGGTACTATGACAATATAATTCTTTACAGATAATGTCTGTCAAAGATGGTGTTAAGAATTAACAGGATTTACAGTTGCATTGGGGAGAGAACCTTGCGATTTAGAAGGGTTGCCAAGGGAATTGAACTCAGGAATTGCCTTCCCCGATTGCAGACATACTCGAGATAATTCTGCTAATGAGTTTTGCTTTTACTTAGGGTCTGTAAAGATGTCTATACTACAGGTAGCATGACTGTGATAATACCCTGCTCTCCATACCTAAAATAGAACCTGGGTAGAGATGCCAAGAATCATATCCAAGCTCAGACGTGGAGAAGAACTTTAGGAGCTCATAAAAACTCAAAGGAGAAACAAGAATTGCAAATTACTGAATTTTTATCGGGCTCAGTTTAAAATCTGATCCAGAGAAGAATTCCTGATGTCCCTCCTCACATCACCAGGATTCTCTTTCTGTCGTCACCAGCATCTCTGCTAGCCCCCATCCCTAAAACACACTGCTTCTTCCCGGGCAAGTGGCAGTAAAAGTGGGAGCAGCAGTGATGGGCGCACAGAACCGAGAGGGTGATTTCTCCCTTCATTCTTCATACCTTACATACTAGGGTAACATGCTGGAGTAACAGTGAATCAGGGAGCAAGTCTATCAAGGACCGCCTCTTTCCATATGAACCTACCCGGATCCTGAGATCATCTTCTGACGTCCTTCCTCGTGTGCCCCCTCTTCAAGAGGTTCGGAGGGTGGCAACACGAGAACGGGCCTTCTGGTCTGTGGAATGCTCTCCGCAGGGAAGTTTGCCTGGCGCCTTCATTATACACCTTTAGGCGCCAGGCAAAAACATTCCTTTTTAACCAGGCCTTTGGTTGATCCGATTTACATCCTATGCCCTTTTAAAATGTGTTGTTTTTTTAATGGGGGGGGGCTATTTTTATTAGGTATTTTGTGGTTTTATATCTTGAGTTTATTCTGTGAACTGCCCTGAGACCGCTGGGTATAGACCGGTATATAAATTATAATAATAATATTAATAATATCCATGCATCCATCCATCATCTCTGATATTGCTACACCACTCTTCATCCTGTAGGATCCGAGGGTGACATACAAAGATGGTCCAAACGTACCCAATGGTTACTGCAGTTTCCTATAGGCTTCCCAGAAGTACCTGGCTGGTGACTGTGGAAAACAGAAGGCAAGGTAAAGGTAAAGGTAAAGGGACCTCTGACCATTAGGTCCAGTTGCGGATGACTCTGGGGTTACGGCGCTCATCTCGCTTTACTGACCGAGGGAGCCGGCGTACAGCTTCCAGGTCATGTGGCCAGCATGACTAAGCTGCTTCTGGTGAACCAGAGCAGTGCACCTTCCCGCTGGAGCGGTACCTATTTATCTACTTGCACTTTGACGTGCTTTCGAACTGCTAGGTTGGCAGGAGCTGGGACAGAGCAACGGGAGCTCACTCCATCATGGGGATTCGAACCGTCGACCTTCTGATCAGCAAGTCCTAGGCTCTGTGGTTTAGAGCACAGCACCACCCGCGTCCCTTAGAAGGCAAGGTAGATGAAACTTTACTTTGATACAGCAAGGCTGGTCTAACAGTGCAATCCTACCCATGTCAACTCAGAAGTAACTCCTTGTACACTCAGCGGGGCTCACTCCCAGGTCAGTGCGTTTAGGATTACAGCACTTTGTTTTTATGTCTCTTGAGCCTATTGCCGAAATGTGGGATCGTGCAGTGGCAGATTTTGACATCTCGAATTCCAGTGGCATCCTGTAAGACGCCAAAATCTGGCGTCCTCACCACTCTCCTGTTGGACTCCATAGTTGAGGCACATGCTACGGCAACCCCAGAAGCTCTGCTCTGGGTGCGACCAAACCGGTTACACTCCCCAGATCCACCTTTGGGTTATGACTTGGGACATAGGGTGAGGTTGGATAATCTGATGGTACCTGTTTTTGCTGTGTGATTCCATGAGCAGCAAGCCAGTGTTAATTGTGAAGTTCAATCTTTATCATTTGAAGGTTAAATAAATGTTCTTCAATTTTCAGTTAGGGTTCACAGCCCAAATATACTGCCTTTCCCTCCTCCCCTCACAAAATCAACAATAGCAAAATCCTCCATCCCAGTCTCTTGGATGAAAAAGGTTAGGTCAGGAGAGTTTATAGCATCTCTTTTGCTTTCCTGTGTCTTCCATCTTCCTTGTATCTCTGCCATGTGCCTGGTGGAAAAACAGGGGTTGACACTGTCAGCAAATTGACGCATGTTCTTGTATTTATATCTCCTTGCTTTCTTTCCTGCATCTGTTGTCTGTTATCTCGGGTGGAAGGGTCTGAACGAAATAATAAACGGCATTGCACACATCCATGCTTATGACAGAAGCACCTGATGTTCTTTTCTCCCCTTCCTTTTTTAAAAGATGATTTTCTTGCAGAAGCCGGAAAAGTGAAACAGAAATATTACCAAATTAAAAATGCTGTAATGCTCTAAAATGCTTATAGAAATGGCAAAGCTAACTGCATACCCAAGAAGACAGACAAAACAAAAACTCAGACCAGAATGGCAATGTTTCGAAGAACTCACGGACAAACACTGTTCAAGACAGAATATGTTGATATGCTTAGATTAAAGGAGTAAAGTAGAAAATATTAATTAGGGATATCCTAATGAGATCAAAATTTAAAATTTAAAAATTGCCATGTTAGTATCAAATCTATAAGATAAGGAAGTTGAGATGTTGTGGAGGGGGGGTCAAAGGGTTGTGGTGGTGGGAAGATATGGGGGTGGGAAGGATTTATGTGTATGTGTAATGATTCTAAGGGGTTGCTCGTGCGTAAGTTGCCACCACTCCTGGCTAGGTTACCTGGTTGAACCCTTTCTGTCTGGACAGCCCTTCACTTCGTGGCTGTCTCAGTCGCTGGCAGAATCCGTCAGTTGGCGTTTCTTGAACTTCTTCCAGCAAAGAAGTTCTTTGACGCCAAGTCTCCTCCTACTCTCCCTGCGCGGAAGTCTTCTGCGCAGGGAAGGTGTGGGCAGCGGAGGACCCGTGCTCTCCCCGCTGGTCTCCGGCGAGGAGTCCTGGAGCCTCCTCTCCGATTCCCCCATCTGCCCCCCTTCTCCACTGGTGTTACGCTGATTTCCTTCCCCAGCAGATGGGCTGCCTCTCTCCCCTACTGGGACCCTCTCTGGCATCCCTCTGGAGCCTTCCCTCCACCTCTAGCTCCGATGGCAGTTCCCTGACAGTATGTAAATAGTAGCCTTATTTTTGTATGTCTTTGCACTGGTAGGGTGCATTTCTTTTTCTTTTTCTGTATTATTAAAATTTAATAAAAAATAAAAATGCTAAATAACATATTAATAGAAGTATGACAAATATTTAAAACCAAATAAATATTGAAATGCATAAATTTATTGGATTGAATGCTATCCACTGGGTCCTTTTGATTCTGCAAAAGGGTACACGTATGGAAGAAATAGACAACTTTTAAACTGTTTTCTGACCCTGTGCTATGGCAGGGAGGGTGAGGGTCTGTAGCAGGGGTGAGGAACATTTATCCTGCCTGACCACATTCTGTTCTGAGCAACCTTCCAGGGTCCATGTGCCAGGGGCTGAGGTGGAGGCAAAAGAGGGCAGAGCAATGAAAGCAAATAGGAACTTTGTGATAAAACTTAGTGATAAAGAGGGTTACAGATTCCTCTTTACCCTCCATCTAGGAAAACAAAAAGTATTATCAGAAATCAAGGACACATGCCATGGAGGCAAAAATACTCCAGTAAGGTACATTGGAAATAAATGGGGAGATAGCAGACCCTCCAAGTGTCCCTATTTTCCAGGCAGTGCTTTAGGCAAGTCAATTGAAAAAATTGTGGTCTTTTGGCATTTTGCCAGAAAAAGCTCAACAACTTTAGGGGTGTCCTGGTAGTTACTTTTTGAAAGATGGCAACCCTAAATTATCTGACCCTGAGCCATTTGAAGGCAGCAACGTACAGGGAAGTCTTTTATGTTTAATGTTTTTATTTATGTTGAAAGCTGCCCAGAGTGGCTGGGGCAACCGGCCAGACGGGTGGGGTATAAATAATAAAATTATTATTATTATTGAATAGGACATCCTTATTTTCATCAGAGAAATGTTGAAGGGTATGAGATACGCGGAATTCAACAATTATCTCATTGAAGCCTTATTTAGGTCCAGTGTAGGGACTTGAATATGCTTAATAGTAACGGCAATATTCTGGACCTTCTAGGCTGCAACATTTAAGGGGTTAATTTTATATGAGAATATATTATGTCATACAATGGCTAGAGAAATGAAGTTGGGTTTTCTTTTGGGCTAGTCACCCTTAAAACTGATGCGGGGGGATAACGACTTTGTTTTGCCTTCTGTGATTTTGCAGGAAATATATATATTTTTTTGTATGACCATGGCATTATGTACATGCCCCTAGGTAGTACTGTAAACACAGCGGCATGGAAAGTGCTTTGAAGAGATGTGGGTGTAGGCAAGGAAACAGAAGTACCAGGCTGGCATCTGATTGGCCACAAGGAAAACAGGATGCTGGACTAGATTGGCCATTGATCCAGCAAGCCTCCTGTGAATATCCTATGACCAAACCAGAGCAAATGAAAAGCATTTGCGTTCATGTTAAACAAAACATCCCTTTCGTTTTGCACAGTTACCAGGGCTCTGGATGAAATTGTAATCGCAGAAGAGAAGCAAGGGATTAAATTCCGTTTTAGCTTTGCTGGCACTCAGTCATAGATCCTTTCTGTCCCACTTTTGGTGGATTGTCTGAAAGAATATACAGCAATTCTGCATTTAGATGGCAAGCATAACATCTGTAATTTTCCATGCTTTACAATGTATTTCCCATAAATTACATAGTCATATTGATGTAAAGCATATATATTTGGTGTGCACTTCTTATGCACCAAAACCACATCACAAAATGAGAAGAAGTGTGTGAGTTGTCTTGGATTTTGCATTTTGATCCACAAACAAGTTCAGGAGTGTCAGATTAAGTAAGACTGCTGTAAAAAGCAGACTGATCAAATCTCTTCACCATACCTTAGTCTTCACTGAACAGCCCAGCCAGCATTGGCACTTAGTGATGCAACCACTGAACTGTGCATGTATGAACTAACAACACAACACAGAGATGCAGCCTTAATAAAGGCAAAGGCAAAGGCGAAAGATCCCTGGAAGGTTAAGTAAAGGACCCCATGATAGTTAAGTCCAGTCAAAGGTAACTATGGGGTTGTGGCACTCATCACGCTTTTCAGGCCAAGGGAGCCGGCATTTGTCCACAGACAGCTTTCCAGGTCATGTGGTCAGCATGACTTAAGCACTTTTGGTGCAACAGGACACCGTGACAGAAAGCAGAGCACACAGAAATGCTGTTTACCTTCTCGCTGTAGCAGTACCTATTTATCTACTTGCACTGGTGTTCTTTCAAACTGCTAGGTTGGCAGGAGCTGGGACAGAGCAATGGGAGCTCACTCCATCACAGGGATTCGAATTGCCAACCTTTTGATCGGCAAACCCAAGAGGGTCAGTGGTTTAGACCACAGCACCACCCAGGGTTATCACAGACCCCCTTATTACAGGGTTGGGCACCATGAAGTAACAGCAGAGAGACTTGAAGGTAGAGCTACAGCTGTGAAAAAGGAGCAGAGGTGGAAGCACACAGCGTGAGGAAGAGGCACCATGAAAATGAAGTTCTCCTCTTGGGGTATTGCTGCTCCCTTCAGTATTCAACAGATCTTATTTGCAGTGTTATTCACTCCCACCACAAACCCTTAGAGACTTCCTACTTGCCAAAACTCTTTCATTTCAGGGACCTCATTTAAAGACAAAAGAAGTGAAGAGAAAAGCTTTTTTCTAAAGATGAACCAGAGACTACAGTGGTACCTAGGATTACATACGCTTCAGGTTACATACGCTTCTGGTTACATTCGCTTCAGGTTACAGACTCCGCTAACCCAGAACTAGTACCTCGGGTTAAGAACTTTGCTTCAGGATGAGAACAGAAATCGTGCTCCGGCGGCGGCGCAGCAGCAGGAGGCCCCATTAGCTAAAGTGGTGCTTCAGGTTAAGAACAGTTTCAGGTTAAGAATGGACCTCTGGAACGAATTAAGTACTTAACCTGAGGTACCACTGTATTTAAAAGGGCTTTTTGCTATGTGCCCCAACAATCCCTTTGATAGGACTGATTCCATCAGAACTTTTCCCCATGTTTGTGTCTGTGTTTATGTGACTTTTTAGAAGTCTCTGCCGAGCACATGGCTTTTCCATGCCGATATGTGTCATAGGAGAGATAGAAAATGGCACTATTTTCTCCTTTAGAAGCAATCATGGTATAATTTCTTACTATGACAAGCTATACCTTTCAGTGGTGGTTTAGAGATAGTTATTCCATATATCATATTTTCTTCTCCCAGTACTGTTCATCTGCCATCTGGCGAAATATTGGAGGGCAGAGATGTCTGAGACTCAAAGGGGCTGCATGAGCAGAAATCACTTGTTGTGAAAGGCAGGGCCCCCAATTTCGGGCAGCCCTCTACCCCCTGAAGTCTCCTCTGCCTCCCCACTACTCCTGAGGGTTGCAATATTCTCAAAACAACCCGAGGTGTAGTGTTGTGTGAGGCTCTGGAGCGGGGAGAAATTCAGTGCCCTGCCTTAAAGAAGTGAAAGGGCTTTTATATATCCAGTGCTATCATTGGATCCAAGCGATTGGCAGTATAATACAGTAGACCTGCAACTGATGTGTGATTTATTACACAATTGCAGCTTTGCAAAGGCAATAGGAAAATCAGCAAGCAAGCGAACATGAAAATTCATCAGCATTTTAGTGTGGATTGTTCCTCATGCACACATCTTTTATGAAACTTCGTCTAATATAAACATTTTTGCAAAGCAAAATGTAATGAATTTTTAGAATTTTGTTTTCACTAATATGCATTTATATGCACACTCTACTCTGGCCTGTACATTTTTCTACGCATTACTTGACTGGAGAACTACACTACAAAATTCAGATATGCAATTTGCAAAGAAATTGCAAATTTCAGTTCACTTATTGTTTTGGAAGGTGTGAATTAGGTAGGGTCAAGTTTAAAGGCTAACTGAATTGAATTTTCCCCCTATCCCCACTCTGTGTTTTGTGGGGCTTACTCCCAGGTAAGTGAATACAGGATTGTAGTACTCGAAATAAATCTTGCTATGGATTTTGAACTGAGAAACGCATTGGGACATTTGGGAAATATAAATATTAGTGACTAACAAAAATGTGACTCACAAATTTATAATCAAGGTGCAGATCAGGCTTAACTTTATAACAGGCTTTACAAAGACTGAACCCTTCAAGCATCTTAAATGATAACAGATGTGGACCACTCCTTTCAATGCAAAAAACAAACAAACAAAACAAAAACAAAAAACCAGCCTGGTGACCCAGTCTTGAGACCTTTAAGACTCATAATAGAAGCCGCATCAACATATCAGATGGAGGTCACTAAATCTTTCCTCTGAAATATATTCTCTGCTGAAACCAGTTCATGAATGACACAAGGCATCATGATAAAAACAAACTGAGAAATTATTTAAGACTCCTGACCAGAACTTAGTTTTCTTTGTCACTTTCTGCCCAGAAATCTATTTCTCCTACCCAAGAAAAATGAGCAATACAATGCTTTTCCTTCAGTGAGTGAATATTATGGTGATATATAATGACACTGGGCTGTATTGATAGAAGGGGAGTTATAATGGAGGAAAATGGTACTCTTTCAGCCTGGAGCAAGTTTAATATCACCATTATTATTAAATAATGTTGGATATTTTCTTTTATGCAGTGCCTCCATTTCTTCTGTCCCAAGTCTCTCAGCTCAGAAATGACTGGGCTATTAAACTGTGTCTGTCATCTCAATACTTCCAGGAACCTCACAAGCAGGACATGAATGCAGTGCTCCTCTGCTGTTTGTCCCAACATATGATATTCAAAGATAGGCTGTTTCTAAACATGGATGCTCTAGTTACTCATCAAAGTGATATTTTTTACCTCCATTCTCGATGAACTTGTCTAGTTCCTTTTTCATCCAAGTCAGTGGCCATCCCTGTATCTGAAGGGATGAAGCCTGTCAAATTTCAGAACGATAGTTGCAATGGTTCTCCCACAAAGAAAGACTTTACTATTTTGGGATAAGCACAAGAGGAATTGTAGGGGCAGGGTGGTAGAAAAAAAGAGAGTGGATTCTCAGGAAATGCCTGCCCCCAGCAAAGTTATGCCCAATGATCATGAGTGGTAGTGAGGCTCCTGCCCTTCTCAGCTTTTTTTAAAAAAATATTATTCAATGTTTGGAATTGTTAGCATAAAGATTGGAAAGAAAACTGTCAATTTCATAATACTATTATACAAATCTATGGTGAAACCACACTTGGAATACTGTGCACAGTTCTGGACAAATCATAAGAACATGAGATCAGGGTCAGGCCAATGTCTCATCTCATCCAGGATCCTGTTCTCACATTGGCCAACCAGATCAGGGAAGTTTTTTTTAGTGTGTGGTGTTGTTTTACTATTTGTTGTTGTGAGCTGCCCAGAGTGGCAGATTCTAGCACAAGAGCCCTCTCCCCTCCTGTGGTTTCCAGCAATTAGTTTTCAGAAGCATTGCTGTGTCTCAATCTTCACCCCCAAAGTGAATATACGCTTGATCAAAGAATAATGCTCCTTCAAGCTGGGATGTCCATCCTCAAGAGGGAAACAAGATGGAGTCATGTGGGCATGGGGAGATGAGGATCTGGCTGGCAGGGCTGCTAGGAAGTCACAAGGATATAGCCGATGAGGTCTCAAGGGTGTGACAAGTTCTGGTTTCCTCCCTTGCAAAGATGCAGATGGGGGGGAAAGGTGGGAGATAATGGGAGAGGAATGGAGGCAGAGCCAGAGCATTCCAGACCCACCATCTCCCAGAACCCAGAAAGCCTTAAAAGTAGAAGAGCAAAGAGCTCAGCAGTGGCGGAGGAAGGGTGTGTGTGGTCCTCCCTGGGTGTCATCAATGAGGAGAGGTGACAACATGACAAAAATATGAGTTTAAAAAAATAATTTTTAAAAATTGGAGTCACAAAACTTTTTAGTTCAGTCAACAAATGTAACGAAACACGGCTGGCACTGGGCACCACACCATGGGGGACGGCACTCCTGTGGGGCCTGTAGCATGCCCAAGCCACACATCTCTCCTGGGAGTGACGTGATGGCTTGGGCACCTGAAGGCTCCATGCTGCCTGAAACGGCAGCATGGGACTTGTGTCTCCCACCAGCTCTCCCTCAGCTGCCCTATAGCTCAGGGGGAGGCGGCGAAGAGGCTCCACACAGCTTGCCTTGCCCCTGGCTGCAGGATGTGTGTGCCGTACCAGGCACCCGAGAGCTAGTTACACCACTAGAGCTCGGAGACAGATGGCCCTAAGTGGCAACTGTAAGGGTGTGTGTGTGGGTGGGTGTGCTGTTGATGAATAAGGAAGTGGGGGGAAAGGGAGGGTGAAGATTTACTCAGGACAATGCCATTACAGTGGTACCTCAGGTTACAGATGCTTCAGGATACAGACGCTTCAGGGTACAGACTCCGTTAACCCAGAAATATTACCTCGGGTTAAGAACTTTGCTTCAGGATGAGAACAGAAATCGTGCAGCAGCGGGAGGCCCCATTAGCTAAAGTGGTGCTTCAGGTTAAGAACTGTTTCAGGTTAAGAACGGAAGCTGCATTCTCAAGCCTCTCTCTGTCAACATTGAATAAAAAGCAGATGGTAAGGACTTTTCCTTGTCTTATCTGTTCCTGGCAACCTGCCACCTGATACCATGCCCTAAAAGGTAACATCAAAAGGCTGCCAAGCCTCCTTCACGCTACCTAAGAATACCCCTTTCATCATGGCTGGTCTCTCCTGCTACTTTTTTTTTTAAGCTATTAATATATTTATGTGCCTTCTCACAATAAGAAACCAAGAAACCGATTTCCAGCTTTCTGAATAAAAATGACTTCCTAGCAACAATGGGACTCCTGGGAAATACAGTGCCCTCCTTCTGATTATGCCTGCGCTGAAAGAGCTCCAAACATATCCAGATTGTTATGATGATAAGATGATACGAAATGTACCAAAAATGCAAATATTTAAGTGGAATCGAGATCTTACCATGTCTGCTTAAATGCACCAGGCAGGGGATGAGGCAGTGACAGAGTGAATCAAAATATGCTGCAGCTTATGTTAGCACAAGACGTTAAATAGAACATGAAGTGCAGTTACATTTTTATTCCAAGAATTAGGAAGTCTTTATCGCCACTTCTCTTATTTTATTGCTCTGATGCCTGATAGCAGAGGGGTGGAGGAACTGGGAACGGGTGGCGGCGCATAGCTAAATATAACAGTCTGTCTGTGGATTGCATCAATGGGATGTGTCAATTCATATGTAAATGGAGATAATAAAAGGCACAGGTGAGCGAGTGTGTGAAACAGGCTAACAACCAGCTTGTCACAAGTTCCTGAAACCTCTAGAAGCTGCTGTTTTCCCGCCCCATGGAAAGAGAGTAATTTTGGCAATATACTTAGAGGAAAAGATTGTATCACAAAATTTATTTTCAAACATACAAAAGGGGGGGGGAGACAATAGCACCAAGTGTCAACCACAGACATCTATTTAGTATTCTTACATTTTAGGAGTTCATCAGTCCAGGTCAACTTGTTGGCGTTGTTGGCATGCTTGGTTCTCTGCGGTGGTTGAAGGCAAGGAGGAGGGCTCTGTACTGCTTGCCCAATCTTAAATGAATGCACTTATTATAATGTACGCATAGACACATAGCTAGTCAACATGATCTCAAGTCTCTCTGCACTTTTCTGGAGGAGAGTCTTCCTGGGCCCGCCAGCAGCTGCTTGTTCTGATCTAATGATGTTGCTTCTGCAAATATTACAAGATTTGGAAACCCCCCAAATGCAGTGATAATATAATGAATGGGATTGTGATGCCTTTTTGTGATCAGGTGAAAATCATGGAGGTGCTGCTGGGTCCAGCCTTGATATTTGAGGAGTGGGCTAGGATAGAAACCAGAAGTAACCCAGCCAACTAGAAACTCAAAGTGGTGAGAAGGTTCTCCAGAACCGAGACTGCAGTGGCTTTCAAATCTGTGCTCTGGGGGAACCATAGACTTCCCCCAAAACTACAAGGGTTTTGTCAGAAGCTTTATTAAGAGGTAGTTTGCTTCCTCTGGCATAAACAACTGTCCACAGGGCAGTTGTTCTAGGGTTCATTTTCAATTTACATGAAGCTATGGTGAGGCCAAATCGAGAGTTTACCTCAGAATGCTTCCATGAATGCTAGAACATTGGAAGGAGTCTTGTGTTGAGTCAGCTGTTTGGTACAACTAGCTTGGCATTGTGACTTGCAGTGGCTTATGAGGGTTTCTGAGAGGGTTCTCTCTCAGACCTACCTAGAGATTCCAGGACCTCCTGTGTGCAAAACCAGATGCTCTAACACTGAGCTATTGTAAAGGTAAAAAGTAAAGGACCCCATGATGGTTAAGTCCAGTCAAAGGTGACTATGGGGCTGCGGCACTCATCTCACTTTCAGGCCGAGGGAGCCGGTGTTTGTTCACAGACAGCTTTCCTGGTCATGTGGCCAACATGACTAAACTGCTTCTGGTGCAATGGGACACCATGACAGAAACCAAAGCACACAGAAATGCCATTTACCTTCTTGCTGCAGCAGTACCTATCTATCTACTTGCACTAGCATGCTTTTGAACTGCTAGGTTGGCAGGAGCTGGGACAGAGCAACAGGATCTCACCCCATCGTGGGGATTCGAACCACTGACCTTTTGATTGGCAAGAGCAAGAGGCTCAGTGGTTTAGACCACAGCGCCACCTGTGTCCCTCGTGGGGATTCCAACCTCCGACCCTTCATCTATAATGCACAGGACTGAATTTTCAATTACAGCAGAAACCCAGGGTGAAATGGTATGAAAAGGGTCTCCTGGAGGCCAGAGGTTTGCAAACCACTGCTAAAAAGACAAGCACCCTCTGCCTGGGGCCACAGAACTCCCTTATTCCAACTATCAGTAGACACAGGAACTGTGAGTCAGGCTAGGTGGCTGGGGCTTCAAGATCAGTGAGTGTCAGAACATATTTACCTTTTGCCAGTCACTGTAGTTTAAGGGAAAATGTTATGAAAGCCCTGTCAAAGGCTGGTGGGCCTGGGACTTAGTAATGCTTGTCATTCAGTCCTTTTAGTGTTTCTAACATGACAATCAGAGGAAGAAATGCCTGAAAGATTTTGGGATAGAACACAAATTGAAGGTGTTTCTTTCTTTACCTTTTAATCTGAGGGCAGGAGAGACACAAAAGGACTTCAATTCCAGTTGGGGTGCATTCAATCCAGGAATATTTTCATGAAATCTAATAGTGTTAAATGCAAGATGTGACAGCTCAATTAATTTGTATTTGAATATAGTTGTGCTATATTTACCTCGGGAAAGGGATACATGAATCTTCTCAGTTTCTCATTTTTTTCCAATCTTAAATTCAGTTCTCCACATTTCTGCATTTTATAAAAAAATCCCTCATGAAGACTTGTCAGCCATTTAGCAAATTTCTCCTAATAAACAAATGTTAGCATGCAATTTTTACTGATATATACATTTTTGCAAACAATTTTCCCCAGTATAATGCAATCTTTGTATGCCTTGCTCACTTAGATATATGTATTTATGCACACTTTCTCTTAATAAGTGCATTTTGGTTGGGTTGGAAAACTACATTGCAAAACTCTGAGTAGTACGAATGCCAAAGGATAGCTGTCTTTAGGCTTCACATATTCTGTGATAATCTTTACAGCTTTTGTCCGATTTTGGAGCCTTGATGTTTCTTGAAGTCTTCGTCATGCCTTTGGTGATCTGTCCCTTTAGTCTGACCTGAATTGTTGTAAGCTATGAATAAAGCTTTCTTTCTTATGTACATCTAAGAGTCTGTCATTGCATTGGGAGGCAAGACAGGACTCTTTAAGTCCTACTGGACTTTCATTGGCAGTGAGGAAGTGAAGACAGAAGACACTTTTGAGTTCCAATTTGCATTTTAAAAGCCCCCACCATTTCCCTGCCATTGTTTCCAATGAGATGGAAATATTTTCATCAGCTTCTCCCTGATTCTGAGAATCTCGTTGCCTTTCTGCATCATTTATTGCATTTTATCCAAGATGTCTACTGGTTTTTGATGCCTTTTTTATTTATATTTTGCCCCCAAGTCCTCTTCACTCCCCCTCTGAGTTCCATTTCCATTTTTTCCCATTTTTCTTACTTCCATCTCCACTTTGTTTCTCTTGTCTGCTTGCCATAATTGCTTCTGTTGATTAAGCTCTGGTTAATCACTGGACACTTCAATCTGATAGGTGCTCCCCTTCCCTTACCCAATTTATTTTGGTTTGGTTTGCCTCATGGGACTTGTCTATTGGCATCTAGCCAACTCAATTGTGACACTGAATCGCTATGTCCTGTGCCTTAAAGTCTCACTAATTCCCTTACAGTTTAATGCGAATATCTCTTGGCTTGACCACTCCTGTTTGCTTTGTAATATTTATTGTTGTTCTTCACTTTCAAGTTCTTTTGCTTCAATTAAATCTAGTCTCTGATCTGGTATCAGGTTTCAGGTCCAGAGACCAGAAGTACAGTAAGAGCAATTAATTATATTCAGTTATTTACTCCATGATTTCCAAATATTTTACTGTCCTGGATATTGATCCATTCCTTTTTCCTTCCACTGTTTGAATGAAAGATGTCCAATCATTTCTAGTTGTCCATTTTTGTCTTCACAAGTCCTTTGCTTTGAGTTCTTTTCCAGCCGATAAGTTTGGTGTCTGGCCCAGGGCTGGCGTCTAGCCCAGAAATTAAGTAGTAGTGTTGATTATTTCACTACTCCAGATTACATTCCTGCTTGAAAAGTTCTTAAGGACTGATCTGTATTCTTTGCTTCATAATACTTGTTCTTCAGAGTGAGAAATCTGTCTTTTAAAATATTTTCTCTGGGAGCTTTGAGTTTCTGCTGTTTACTGCATGGCCAGCAGGACCCCCCTGCTGGCCACTTGTTACTAGCTGTGTGTGATGCCTGATTATCGTCTTACAAACTCCTCTATTCCGAACTTAAAAATGGAAAGCATAATGCTGGTAGTCAACAAAAGAGGATTAAAGACTCTCTCAAGGCAAATCTAAAAAAAGTAGTATAAACACTAACAATTGGGCAACACTTGCCTGTGAGCGCTCCACTTGGAGAACAGCCTTTACCAAAGGTGTCATGGGCTTTGAAGACACTTGAACTCAGGACTCAAGGGAGAAACATGCTAAGAGGAAGGCATGCTTGGCAAACCCTCACCGTGATCAACTCCCACCTAGAAACCTATGTCCCCACTGTGGAATGATGTGTAGATCCAGAATTGGCCTCTACAGTCACTTACAGACTCATTGTTAAAACCGTGTTTATGGAAGACCATCTTACTTGGCTATGAGTGATTGCCAAAGGAGGAGGAGGAGGAGGAGGAGGAGGAGGAGGAGGAGGAGGAGGAGGAGAAGAAGAAGAAGAAGAAGAAGAAGAAGAAGAAGAAGAAGAAGAAGAAGAAGAAGAAGAAGTAATGCCTTAGGTTTGGCCTAATAAAGTGTTCTGGGAGAGGGGCGTACATTGAATAGTACTAATCTGAATGGCATTATACCAAGTTAATACGCACATGTGCTCATCATCAGCACACACAAACCAACATTATGAACCAGAAGACCACTCTCAAAAAAGCAAAGTTATTTTCTGAGAGATCTCTGGGAAAGCTCATGAGCATCAAGAAAATTCTTAACTGAGTCAAGGAGAGATCACACAGCCATATCCTGGAACAGTGCCAGCAAATCCCCATTCCCTGTGTGGGGATGGAGCAGAGGTTTGATTGGTCCACTATTCACAGCAGACCAATCTGACCCGACACTCTCAAACTTGCTTGTGGATTTGAACCCAACACCTAGTTGGATTATCCACTTCTCAGTATTATGCACTTTTGGTGTGCAAAAAGTGTGCAAAGAATATACATTTTTACAGATAAGATGCATGCTTTACTGGTGAATGCATCAAAAAGGCTGTATTTTACATAAAATATTTTACATTTACATTCCGGTGGGGGGGGAATGCACAGAAATTTGTATATACAATGGGATGCAATGGACTCATGACTGAGTGCCAGTCACACCAAAGCAGTACAAAATTTGCTGGTCAGCCTATTCCTATGTCCATGTCATTCCTGATTTAGCCATTTCCTCCTTTCTCTTTATTTCTTGACTATTTTTTCATGATAGTCCAAACAGTGTTTTCAAACGTAGGATCTATTGATAGAGGTCAGACATCTCATTTTCTGGTTGGAAAACAAGGTCAGCTCCTTTGTCAAACTTGGCTCAAATGTATATACAAATCTAAGGCTGAGCAAGAGAAGATTTGCCTTTATTTATGGCAATACCCATGTCCTATAATGTTCTTCAGGTCTGATTTAATGCAAGTGCCATTTCCAACTTTGACTTCCCAGTTATTGGCCATCAATCAAGAAAATGGATGTGTACTGATCTGTTGTTTTCTCTGGTAAGGCCAGAGATTATATCACTTTGCTTTGCAATAAATGAATAAATAGCTTGAGGCCTACAGAGAAAATTTTGTTCCAATTTTTTTATAGAACTTTTCTGCAACTTCATGGATCCATGGGTCCATATTGGCCCACATACTGGTCCTTATTTCTTCCTGTATACATAAAAATGTAATCTGTCACCATACAGCCCCCAGTGGTGAATTTGTTGTGCCATGTCACAATCCAGGATTTGCATGTTGTCAGAGCACAGCTCCCACTTGAGGACTGATAACATATAAGAATCATGGATTTGCATGAAGCCATGACAGGAGAGGGGAACAAAAGAGAAGGCAGGTTGTAAAATGGTGGTTTTAAATGACAGGCGAGTTTTGAATAAAGCAGTAATGGAGGAACACAGAGGAGCTGTGAGTACGTGGGCAATGTTGGAGGGTGGTGAAGGAGATGTTAGATGGTTGGGGAGCAACCCAAGCAAGGGCAGGAGACCCTGCTAATTATTATAGATATGGAAAAAATAATTTTTTGCTTTATGATTCTGGGGTCTGTACAGTGAAGAGGGAGTGTTAGAGCAAATAGCTATATAATAGGAAGGGTGTTGCAAGCTGAAACAGAATGCTTACAAGTTGGCATTTTGTCCCTTTATCATGGGAATTTTTTTTCACCAGAACTGCACCAATTTAGCATTTACTCACTCTGAAACTCACCTACAGGTGGTACCTAACACCAAGAAAACTAGCGCTAATACGCCCAGGAACCTCACCAAAATGCTGGAGAGGGTGCCCCTCCACAGGCACATACATTCACATGTGTTGGGAGTGCCCCAAATCCAACTATTCTGGACAACAGCTATACGAGAAATATGTAAAATAACTAAGAAAGTATTAGGAATCACCCCAGAAATGGCCCTACTAAACGTCTTCCAAAACAACAATGCCCACTTACACCACAAAGAACTCATAACCCACCTACTCTCAGCAGCCAGAAGCATCATAACCAGACACTGGAGAGACTTGTCAGGTGTAAGCAGGGACCAATGGTACCAAACAGTATGGGAAACAGCCTTACTAGAAAAATTAACCAATAAACTAAAACTGACATGGGGATAAATAGAAGAAGACACCTTCACCCCGGTATGGGTCCCCTTCATCACATACACAGCCCAACACGACAATAACAAAAATCCACCAACAGCATACAAATCAATATGACTAACCTGACCCAAAACACCCACCCACCCCACTCACACATGAAAACAATGATCACCACAGCCAATCACAAATGAACAACCACACCCTAGGCCAACCCCAACCTCTCTCACCACCAAAAGAACACAAGTGAATAGCAAAGAACCTGTACAAGTGATGCTGACACAAAACCCCACATATATTAAGTAAAATAGAAACATCACCTCCCAACCCCACCTTCTCTCACCTCTCCCCCCTCCACCTCTCTCCCCCTTTTCTTCCTAATGTCTCAACAAACAAAACTGATCTGTAAAAAATGTTACTTGAAAAAAGAGAGACATTGCACATCCTTTTGTAGACCAAGAAAATCTTTAATAAAAAATACCACAAATATTTTCATTGCTCAAAAAATTCCTCCCCACTTTCCAGCTCTCCATTCTCTCCTGCATATATCGCATGCAGCACTGTTCCCATTCTGCTGCTGCTCATCTTCCACCAAAATCTACGTTATTCATCTCACTGCCTGCTGTGACAAAATGACACGACATACAAAGTTTGCCTATTTAATTACACGAAATGATATAAATTAGATTTGGTGGCACTCATTCATTCCGCCTGCACAAGCATTCCTGCTTGCCAGATGCTCCCCCTCTGCCCACCATATGCTGTTGAAGGAGGGGAGGGGGAGTCAATTCTGGGGAGCATGGGGCATGCAGTGGATGAGAAGGGAGAACCCCATTTTGTGCAAGCAAAAGTCCTTGCACAGGGTTTCTACTGAAAGGGCTGGTTAGGTGAATCCTGCCTATTGTGATTACATTATTCCGCTATGTTCATGTCAGTGCAAAGGAAATGCAATGCATATAGGCGGTGAGGGGTGGGAGGAGCATAATCAATTACTTATCATTTGTGGACTGAAATCAACAGCAGCAATGAATACCAGTCATATTCACTGGATTGATTTCTGTTCCAGACATCAGACGAATAAACAAACACTGGCAATTCTTGCTCCCATTTCCATTTCGATTCCCCCCGCTTTTTTGCTGAATTATCTTGCATCCCTATGATCAACTGGATTCTTAAGACAGCTTTCTCTGCAGAATTGTCTGATGATCCCAGCCATATTTGGGCCAGGTTTTGATTAACCCATTTTCTCAAGTTGTCTAGGAAACAAGCAAATGAAAGGAAATTTGGGAGGGGAGGCATCAATATCTGCTTGGTGGACTCAGTCTGGCTTTGTAGGTCAAAGAGAAGCTGTGCAGAGTGGTGTTATGAAGATAAGATACCATGTCTCAATTATTGATGAAATACAGGTATGAAACCTCAAGGTTGCTTCTTCTGAGCTGCAATGCATTATTAGCATCAGCACCCTTTAAAATATACATACTGAATGCATATAGGAAACCTCTTTTTTCTTCCCATGGCAGATGCCTGCTGAGATTCTGCAATTTAAAAGTTCCCAAGAAGCAAGTTGGATTCGGGAGGCAGATTTATAGCTCTCATCTCCCCCTGCCAATCCCTTGCCATATCTTCTTTATTATTCAATTAAAGCACTTTATACAAGGGCATTTGTGTGGTGAAAGGGGGAAGATGCAATCAGAGACATTTAACCACCACCTGATCTGCTTATGAATAAAGGATGACAAACTTTTGTTTACAAGCCTCATTAATTAAAGCGTACAACAAGCTGATATTAAAAAAAAGCTGCAATATTAAAAGAGATAGATACATAATACATAGACAAATCCTTTTGATTAAAAATGCAATAATGCCAAGACACTTTAGGGTTTGGGTTTTTTGTTTTTAGTTGTTGTCTTGAGGTGACAAGTGTATGCAAATATTGGGACTGATGACCTCGTGTGCATGTGTGCGCACACAGACACACATACAATGATGGCAGTTGTGGGTCAGAGTTATATTTTAGGAGGAAGTGCCTGCTTCCATCAGAGCCTGAAAGAAGGTCCTTCTGCCTGGAACATTTAGACCTTTGTCTGAATTCCAGGCCAAAATGCTGAATTTGCTGATTCGCTAATGACAAATGAAGGCGAGTGAACTGCATGACAGCACACAGGGATTTTCAATGCCCTTCAAGACACAGCACTCTCTAGGGGCTTCCAGCACATGCAAAGATCAGGATGTGATCTGAGGTTGCACAGCCACCTTTCTCTTGTGATGCCCTCCAGAAAATCCAGTGCTGATCACATACCCAAACGCTACTCCTCACAAAGGACATATCGGGTTGGATGTGTCTTCATTTCTCCTCAACCTGGATGTTTCAGTGTGATGCAAATCTATTAAAATGTGCAAAAACTCAAGAGGGAGACAGTGTCTTCTGCTTTGTTCTAGGTTTGCAAAACATCTGAAGCCAGTTTTAATCTCTTGCTTTCCTTGGCATCAGGTGAAATCTTTTGCTTTGTGTCTCATGCCATAAGGGACTGTGCTGAGGAGGGCTACAATGGGGAGGCATGGAGGGAGCTGCCCCCTCCCCCTGACCCTGAATGTCCCCAGGAGCAGGAGGACAGTATAGATTTAGAACAGTGGTTTGCAGAGGGGCATAGTTCAGAAGGGAAAAGCTGGGAAGGACTGGATTAAGAGCAGCTAGGAGAAGAAACACTGGAAGAGAGAGGGTTAATAGATTCACAGTTGTTGGATAGCATTCCCCTTCCCCCCTCCCCACAATCTAGGAGAGCTGAGAAAGTTGCCGAACAGAAAGCACAGCGAATACAAGCTCAGGTTACCAGATGTGGATTGAGGTGGGTAACCTTAATTGGAAGCACCACCATTCTTAGAGGGAGACATTTGTTATCCCTCACTATGATTATTAAAGAATTGAAACTGGTAAGAAAACTCCATTCAGTTTGTTCTGCTTATCTATTGCCCAGGGATGGAGGAAACCAATTCCCTAAAGCACATGCTTACTTTCCCACTTTAAGGGGGGCATGTAGGTATTGTGTGTTTATGCTCAGAGTAAATGACCCCTGGATTGTTAGGTCCAGTCAAAGGCAACTATAGGGTGTGGTACTCATCTTGCTTCAGGCCGAGGGAACCGGTGTTTGTCCAGAGACAGCATTTCTGGGTCATGTGGCCAGCATGACTAAACCTCTAATCAAGGATCTGAAAACAAAGCCAGATGAGGAATGGTTGAAGGGGCTGGGTATGTTTAGCCTGGAGAAGAAGAGACTGAGAGAAGATATGGTAAAGGTAAAGGTACCCCTGACTGTTAGGTCCAGTCGCAAATGACTCTGGGGTTGCACGATCATCTCGCTCTATAGGCCGAGGGAGCCGGCGTTTGTCTGCAGACAGCTTCCAGGTCATGTGATCAGCATGACTAAGCCGCTTCTTCTGGCGAACCAGAGCAGCGCACGGAAACGCTGTTTACCTTCCTGCCAGAGCAGTACCCATTTATCTACTTGCACTTTGACATGCTTTCAAACTGTTAGGTGGGCAGGAGCTGGGACCGAGCAACGGGAGCTCACTCCGTCGCAGGGATTCGAACCACTGACCTTCTGATCGGCAAGCCCTAAGCTCTATGGCTTAGACCACAGCGCCACCCGTGTCCCTTCCGGAGATATGGTAGCCATCTTCAAATATCTGAAGGGCTGTCACATGGAAGTTGGACCGATCTTGTTTTCTCCTGCTCTGGAGGGTAGAACTCAAACTAAGTTACAAGAAAGGTGATTTCGACTAAACCTATGGAAAAACTTTTTGTAAGAGCTGTTGGACAGTGGAATGGTCTCCCTTGGGAGGCAGTGGACTCTCCTTCATTGGAGGATTTTAAGCAGAGGTTGGATGGCCATCTGTCATGGATGCTTTAGCTGAGATTCCTGCATTGAGGGACCTTCCAACTCTACAATTCAATGATTCTATGACTGGCAGCAATTTTCCAGGGTTTCAGACAGGATTATCGCTCAGCTGGGGATGGAACCTGGGACCTTTTGCATTCAAAGCAGGAGAGGAGAGATTGTTCTATTTGGCAAGCAGAAAGCTTACAACTGATGGAACCAGCATAACCGCACAATGTTGAACTCCCTGGTCCTGAATGGGGTAAATGTGCCCCTGAAGGACCAGGTGTGCAGCCTGGGAGGCATTTTGGACTCGCAGGTGTCCATGGAAGCACAGGTCAATACTGTTTCCAGGGCAGCTGTCTACCAGCTCCATCTGGTACGCAGGCTAAGACCCTACCTGCTCGCGGACTGTCTAGCCAGAGTGGTGCATGCTCTAGTTATCTCCCGTTTGGACTACTGCAATACGCTCTACATGGGGCTACCTTTGAAGGTGACCTGGAAACTGCAATTAATCCAGAATGCAGCAGCTAGACTGGTGACTGGGAGCAGCCGGGACCACATAACACCAGTCTTGAAAGACCTACATTGGCTCCCAGTACGTTTCCGAGCACAATTCAAAGTGTTGGTGCTGACCTTTAAAGCACTAAACAGCCTTGGTCCAGTATATCTGAAGGAGCGTCTCCACCCCCATCGTTCTACCCGGACACTGAGGTCCAGCGCCAAGAGCCTTCTGGTGGTTCCCTCACTGCAAGAAGCCAAGTTACAGGGAACCAGGCAGAGGGCCTTCTCGGTAGTGGCACCCTCCCTGTGGAACGCCCTCCCACCAGATGTCAAAGAAAACAACAACTACCAGACTTTTAAAAGACATCTGAAGGCAGCCCTGTTTAGGGAAGCTTTTAATGTTTGATGCATTACTGCATTTTAACATTTTGTTGGAAGCCACCCAGAGTGGCTGGGGAAGCCCAGCCAGATGGGCGGGGTATAAATAATAAATTATTATTATTATTCCTCCCTATACTTTGGGGATCTGGCTGCTGACAAGAGTAAATCCAGCAAGAAAATTCTCAGGATTCATAGCATGTGGATCCTGCAGAATGAGAGTTAGAGAATTTTCATTGTTCACCTACTTTCCCCTCAAACACAATGCAATAAATTATTTGGATTTACAGTAGGGAATGGGCAATAAAAAGATCATCTAAGATATATAATGATTTTTTAAAAAAACTGCCAATAAAAATTAATTATATTGAAGGCAAAGTATTTAAAAGGCAGATTAAAAAAAAAAGAGCACTTTCATAAATTTAACGAGTCAGCCATTGATGTGATTAACACATTCCACCTCCAAGGCCTGAGGTTATTAAATGTATGTGCACAAGCAAAAAATGAGTTAATCACTGGGAATTATCTGGAAATCCTTCGAATAGTAGGTGTCACCAAGTGTCACAACTCTGAACACCCCGTGCTGCTGTATATAGAAAGGGTAAATTGAACCTCTTAATTTACAGGTGCGCTGGGTGGTTTTCCATGAAAGAAGATGGTTTAAGGCCCATTTTCTACAAGCAGCCATAAGGTAAAGGTAAAGGGACCCCTGACCATTAGGTCCAGTCATGACCGACTCTGGGGTTGTGGCACTCATCTCGCTTTAATGGCCGAGGGAGCCGGTGTACAGCTTCCGGGTCATGTGGCCAGCATGACTAAGCCACTTCTGGCGAACCAGAGCAGTGCATGGAAACGCCGTTTACCTTCCCGCTGGAGCGGTACCTATTTATCTACTTGCACTTTGACGTGCTTTTGAACTGCTAGGTTGGCAGGAGCAGGGACCGAGCAACGGGAGCTCACCCCGTTGCGTGGATTCGAACCGCCGACCTTCTGATCAGCAAGTCCTAGGCTCTGTGGTTTAACCCACAGCACCACCTGCAACCACAAACAGCCATACCAAGTGGTAAATTTGGTATGTGTGATGTCATATGCCTGTGGCAGTTAGGGCAGTTGATACAGTTATGGCAGTTAGTCGAACAGTCTTAACAGTTTGAGCAGCAGGTATTGTTCTGTTGTGCTGCTGTCTGCCTCAGAGTCAGTCTGTAAATGTTAGTCTACCTTAGAAGCAAAACTATGTAAGATGTTTTAGCAACTTAAGTATCACCTACCGGCATTGTATATTTAATCTGCAACTGCAAGTGCACTAAGCAAAAATTCTTTGTTACAGTGGCACCCTGGTTCTCAAACTTAATCAGTTCCGGAAGTCCGTTCCAAAACCAAAGCGCTCCAAAACCAAGGCATGCTATCCCATAGAAAGTAATGCAAAATGGATTAATCCATTCCAGACTTTTAAAAACAACCCTTAAAACAGCAATTTAACATGAATTTTACTATCTAAGGAGACCATTGATCCATAAAATCAAAGCAATGAACAATGTACTGCGGTCACGCAGTCAATCAATCAGTAAGTAGCTGAACTGGGTTCCACACAGTCATAAAAAAGAGCCGCAAAAACAAAAACACAAATTAAATAGCAAAAACAGACAGACCTCAGTGTAACACTCAAATCGGAAGTGTGGCACTCAAATCGGAAGCATAATACTCAAAACGGAGCACGTTTGGTTTCTGAAAAAAGTTTGCAAACCGGAACACTTAATTCCGGGTTTGCAGTGTTTGGGTTCCAAGTTGTTTGAGTACCAAGGCGTTTGAGAACCAAGGTACCACTGTATTTAAACTTCAAAAGAGAGAGTCTTATGTAGTTTTTATGGGAGGGAAAGGAGAACTAATTAAAGGGTCAAATGACCCAGGACTGACTTCTGCATACTCTGCAAATGGGAACTGGAGTTTGGCTGAATCTACATACAGTATATATTAAAACCGCTGTGAAAATGCTTTTTTAAAAAAGTTAAAATATATACCGGTATATGGAATTAGCCATTAGCTCATCTAGTGTCACATTTGTATAGTGCACTTGAAACACCCTTAAAACATTATATTTGCAGCTGTATAGCTGAGTCCTCTAATTCCCACAATAAAATCTTGACTGTACCTCTTAAAACTGCAGGTACTTTCATTTTCACTTTTTACTTAATGTTGAACACTGTTTTATGGTGACATGCATATGCAGTTGTCTAAAATGTCATCTTAATAATCACTTTCTGTTACTTTTACATGCTTTTGTCTTATTGTACACCACCCTGATGTTTTGCAAGTATGCGTGTCTGTGTGTGCAAAAATATGTGTGCGCAGAACATAACATAAAAAGCATACACTCCAACATTTATCCCATGAAAATAGGGACCTCCAGTGCTTTTTTTCTGGGGGGGGCACGACGCAGGGGACGCATACTGCTAAACATTTTGTGAATCTAAGTTTGGCCTCATTGACGGGAACTATTTCAATATGAGTAGGAAAATGAGAGTACCCCTAAACATTTTTTTTAAGAAAAAAAAGCACTGGGGAGTCTTATTCTATTATTATTATTATTATTATTATTATTATTATTATTATTATTATTATTTTATTTATACCCTGCCCATCTGACTGGGTTGCCCCAGCCACTCTAGGTGGTTTCCAACATGTATAAAAACATAATAAAACATTAAACATTTTTTTAAAAAAGCTTCTCTATATAGGGCTGCCTTTAGATGTCTTCTAAAGGTTGTATAGTTCCGTATCTCCTTAGCTCAGGGGCCACATAACTCCATACCCTCCAGCATTTCTCTGATGAAAAGATGGACATTCCGGGATCAAATCAGAAACTGAGACGTCTGCTGCAAAACCAGGACTCTTCCTGGAAAATAGGAACACTTGGAGGGCCTGCTAAATCCAGGCAAATAGATATATTGAATGTTCTCCTGTCCATGCAGGCTTACAAGGTGAGATCTGCTACATCTGAGGAGAAGAAACCTGCTTTGTAAGCCTCTGACCATTTTAGAACATTCATTGGGCTTTCTGGCAGAGGCTATGAGTCTCTGGCAAACTTGAGACAAGCCTCTTGGCCACGACAACCCACCATCCGACAGCCCTGCTCTTTTTATGCCGATGTGATTGTCAATGTTTATTAAAAAAAAAGGTTCTGACCTCCCTTTGTCACCTCAGCCTGGTCCTCAGACCCTTGTTGGCATAAAAGAGTCCACAAGAAGAATATCCTTGCAGAGTACTTTTGACTTTTATTCTTAAAATTCTTTCTGCAAAAGCGACTGATACACATCAACACTACCAGCTTTCACTAACCAACCAACCAACCAACCCAACCCAAACTAACATTTCTCACTCTGTATATACAACCAGGTGCAGGCCACTGACTCATGCTGACCCGCCTTTTTAAGCATCAAAGAAACAGCGGCCAATTTTTAGCCGTGACAGTGATAACCCTGTGGCCTTAAACCGTTTGATTGGTGGGTTGTTACTTTTAATAGGTTAATGACATTATGGGCATTTGTGTATTCTAAACATCTGCGCACTTCATTACACCTCTGACATCATGTCGTTGTGGCCTAAAATACATCCGTCTGCAAATTACCGCTACCAGAGTTTGCAGATACATTTTCTTTCCAAGGATTTAAGCAGGCAGTGGCACAAATGCAATCAGACAATGCGGCGTCCAAGTGGGAAAGCCAAACGCATGATGTGGCCTGTGTTTAAAGCATATCTGAAAGCTGGAGGTCAGACAGTTCCAGGTGAATTCTCAAAGAGCCTTGAAATGAATTGGTAGAAAAAACAATGTCATCTTAATGAGTGGCTGAAATGGTGAAAATCAGCTCAATCGTTGGCTAATGAATCAGCAGCAAGGCATTGAAATGTCTTTTGCTGAGAAATGTGTCTGGTGGGAAAACAAGCCTTTGTAAGTAAAAATGGAAGAAGCAGAAAAATAGCCCCGATTGGAATGTTATGATTTATTAGGCTGCTGCTCACAAACGTACATCTTTTTTAAAAAAATATATTTTAATTAAAGATTTCTTAGTTTACAAAAATACGTGCATTGTCTCTTTTTTCAAGTTGTGTTTTCTACAGATCAGTTTCATTTGAATTCATTTCTTCTACATACTCTAAGGGCTGTTTAACGTGACAATTTTCATTTTGCCCCTTAGTGTAAGGTGTGTCTGTTTCTTGGGATGTAAATATGATGAGGGTGGGGTTTGGTGTAATGGCTGCTGAAGTCACAAAGAAACTAACGTCCATCAGTTCCTAATGCCACCTCTGTTTGCTTCTCAGATTTTTTCCTGATGTTTCTGTCCACCCACTATGGAAAATGCTGGTGGGCACGCAGATGTATAGGACATTGCCTGTTGTGGTAATGTGTAGGAATCAGAGGCACTGTACAAGATGACTGTGGCATGAAGAAACAATGATTTTGGTCCCCTGTACATGTTTGCAGCTTCAGAGAACTGCTAAATCTTCATTTTGGGAGCAATTTAGCATAGTTATGGTGCTAGAGGAGACTCTTGACCCCATGGACTGTAAGAAGATCAAACCTGTATATGCAGCTGTCCCATATGCACCATGCTATAACCAAGTGAAGAAAGTAGTCTCCAACCCAGTGGTTTATACATTTCCTATATACCAAGGGGACCCTTCCTATATTGACTTTTCTACTGCTTGCACATCTGCTGTGGAACTGTCGAGTGTTGATTAGGATTCTGGGATATTTTCAGGAATGCACTCTTAGATTATTGAGGCATATAGTCAGGCTGATCGCCAAAGAATTGATACTTTTTAATTATGGTGCTGGAGGAGACTCTTGAGAGTCCCATGGACTGCAAGAAGATCAAACCGATCCATTCTTAAGGAAATCAGCCCTGAGTGCTCACTGGAAGGTTAAATCCTGAAGCTGAGGCTCCAATACTTTAGCCACCTCATCAGAAGAGAAGACTCCCTGGAAAAGACCCTGATGTTGGGAAAGATTGAGGGCACAAGGAGAAGGGGACGGCAGAGGACGAGATGGTTGGACAGTGTTCTCGAAGCTACCAGCATGAGTTTGACCAAGCTGCAGGAGGCAGTGGTAGATAGGAGTGCCTGGCATGCTCTGGTCCATGGGGTCACGAAGAGTCAGACATGACTAAACTACCAAACAAATGGCAATCAGGCAATCATATCCGTTTGCCAGACAGAACATTCTCCCCTGTGCACTGTTCTGGTTGCTTGCCCAATTTTCCAGACCCAAAGTAGGGGGCATGTAGGAGAAGAGAAGGTGAAAAAGGCCCATTGCACAGTGGAAGTCTTGGGTGAGCTTCTGCTAGTGCGGCTCATTATTTGAATCAGGCTCTATAGATTTATAATATTTGTATCTCACCTTGCTCTAAGGAGCTTAGTACATTTAGGGTGGGTGGGTGTCCCATATTACAGATGAGGTGGTGAAAAGACAGTTCTCAACTGAAGCTTTTGTTTAACTTTATAACCTTTTTCTTATGCGTAGGAAATGCCGTGCAGCTGCTTTCTTCCAAAAAAACACCACCACCAACAGCAGCTGTAGCATTCAGAGGCTTCTCAATATGCAACATTATTGGCTATGCAGATTTCCTCTTAGAGCCTCACAACTGCAGTTAATCTAATTTGTATTAAAGTGTATGATTCATTTTCCCCCTAATAAATATCACCTGCATTAATATGATCCTTGGCATTTTATAATCTTACTCACCTTTTGCAAAGTGTGGTTTAATTAATAAGGGCTCCATATTTCTTCTCATTCATCCTGCCCTATTTGTCACCCCTTTGGTTTAGAGTATAATTGTCATAATTATTTACACCTTTAATTAGCTGCGAATCAGAAGCCCACATGGCTTCTCCTTTCCTTCTTCCTTTGCTAGATGGATTAACGTTCTGTACATGGATTTGATAGAGCAGAACAGCTGAGATCTATTGCATTTCTTCCTGACACCTCTGGCCATTATCATTTGTAACATTAACACTTCACAGTTGATGGCAGGATTGATGAAAGTAGGCAGCTGTGGTAGCTTGCTATCTGGTTCCTAAGTGCTGGCGTGGAGGGCATAGCCTGTTGGGAACTGGATCTGTTCAATCTTACCTTGTTGCAGAGTGCAAACTCACCAGAGGTTACTTGAGATTCCTTTCTTATCAATCCAATCCAGCCTCCATGTGGCCATTTTAAAAGGAAGCAGGAAAAGGCTGCCACGAGGCTTCTCGCCAGCTGATATCCAATGTTATGCCAATTTCATGTAACCTGGCTGGTCCCCACCCCCCTTTTCTGGGTCCTGCTGGGTCCCCAGATTTGTCATCAGCATACAACACCCACAGGCAACTGATGGAGCCTGTTATTCTTCATTGTATTGCAGCTGAGAGGAGGCAACTGAGATTGTGAGTTGCCTAAGGTCACCTAATGACTTCGGGGCAGACGCAAAATTCTAGCAGGGGCTTTCCTGATCCAGATGTGGGGAACCATTGGCCTTCCAGATGCTGCTGAGCTACAGTTTCCATCAGCCCCAGCAAGCCATGGTTGGGAACAATGGGAGTTGTAGTTTAGCACTATCTGGAGGGCTGTAGTTTCCCCACACAGGTATCTGGTATGTCACAAATACAGTGGTACCTCAGGTTAAGTACTTAGTTCGTTCCAGAGGTCCGTTCTTCACCTGAAACTGTTCTTAACCCGAAGCACCACTTTAGCTAATGGGGCCTCCCGCTGCTGCCACACGATTTCTGTTCTCATCCTGAAGCAAAGTTCTTAATCCGAGGTACTATTTCTGGGTTAGCGGAGTCTGTAACCTGAAGCGTATGCATAGCTGTCAACTTACAGATTTGAAAATAAGGGACCAGCAGCCTTGAAAATAAGGGACCAGCAGCCAAAATAAGGGATTTTCAGAGCACAGGTATGTTCAACTTCTGAGCCCCTGCGAGCCAAAGGCAGAAAGCCCAGCCAGCAGCCAAACAAAGCCTCAAGCAGTGGTTTCCACAGTGCAGCAATCCGGCAAAGGGGATGCAGCAAGGAAAACCACCGTCACCTCTCTGCTGGGAAGCGCTGAGCAAAAGCGAGTCCCCAGGCAACGCGGCCGATTCTTAGACTCGTTCTTAGACTCCTTATTGGGTGAGCAACGCAGCTGGAGCCTCCCTCCTCCCTGGCTGGCAGGGAGGGAGAGAGAGGAGCTGCTTCCTTTTAAACCCGGGAAATTTAAGGGTCATCATCAATAAGGGACAGCAGTGGGACACGGCACTGGGATAAGGAACCTTCCCCCCCAAATAGGGGACGGTTGATAGCTATGAGCATATGTAACCTGAAAAGTATGTAACCCGAGGTACAACTGTAGTGAGAAGGCCTACTTTTCAACAGAGCACTCATTATGGCATGCACTTCCCCTTGACATACTACTTTGGTACCAGCTGAAAACCCACCTATTTCAACAGGCCTGCCTACTTTGGCTAAAGACTGAACAGCTTGCTGTTCCAACCTGAATTATTATTATTATTTTGCTCCTAACACCTGTTGATTCTTCCTTATGCAGTGCAATGGATCGATGCCATTGTATTACACTGAATAAGGAAAAAAATTAAAAGCTGCAGCCTTAATCTAGGTTAGCACTGCCAACTTCTTTTTACTGGTTTTATCGCCGTTGTAGGGGGTGGGGAGAACAACACAATTAAGATAATTCATATTGCTGCCCAATCTTTATTCCCTGATGTTAAATGAAAACAACAAAACTTGAGAAGCCTACCTTCTTTCCCCCAAAGGCGACCTCTCTATTAAGATGCTGTGTTCACCTCGAAGCAATCTCACATTCTGCTGTCTGCCACTATGGACATTAACCAAAAACCCATCACACAAGGAACCTTTCCAAACTTTATGCAGGAACCTGTGTTTAATGTTTTGCATGTGTGTCCGTGCGCTTGCACACACACAATATTTCCAATACCTCTTGAAAAAGCGGGGGGGGGGGATTAAATTGCTGTGCCTGTTTGAGGTTCTTCCAGTTAATTGAATTTGTTGACAGCTCTTGAATGACACACAGTGCTAATAAATGGTGGTGAGACTCCATTGGAGGAGGAAGCTTAATAAAGGTGATCTATCTTAAGAGACATAGTAAGGAACAGTTTAAAAGATAAAAGGCTTCCAACAATGTGCACAGAGAATGGTGCTCCGTAGATACCGGGCAATGAGTGCTTGGAGGGGAACGGCTGTGGAAGCTTAATAGGGCAGTGTTCTGCCAGGAGGGTTTCATACCACATCTGTAATTTCTGTATTGAATTGGTGCTGCAGGAATCGGATGGCTGAAATGCAGCCGCCTTCTGGTCTCTTACCTTTCAACCACATCGATCATTTCTCTATGTATTGCATTATATGGGAGTTACACACATAAAACCAGGACACTGGGAAAGTATATCTGGACATTGTTGGAAGGTCTGTGAATTAGATTGAACCAATCCACTAGCCTAGTATGGTCCACCAGTACCACTCTAGAGTCCCAACGCAGCACTTTGGTGTTTTCCTTCCTAGTTGTGTGACATCATACTGGGTTCATAAGGAAAGGGTTAACTAATTGTAAAATGAACAACCTATAGGAACCCAAGGGGAGGAGTTAGAGTTGTTAAGAAGTCAGTCTGGCATTAGAGAAGAGAGAGGGAGGATAAGTCTGTGGGTTGGGTTAGTTTGATGTGAGAGAGTGAGAGAATCTGTTAAGAGGAGTCAGTCAAACAGTTGAGATAATCAGTCAGAAGGTATTAGGAAGGTATAGGCCGGTAAAGAAACTAAGGTTAAGAAACTGACAAGAAAATTATCTGAGAAATCATAAACTTGTTAATGCTTATAAAATAAACTAGTTTATTTGGTTTAATGTTAACAACTGTCTAGACTCAGTGTGTACCTGAGAGTAACGGGTTGGTGGCAGCGGGGAAACGAGTACAGTGGTGGCACAGGGATCAATAGACCGTCAAATGTCCATGGACCCTGTGTGATCGCCACAAGCACTCTTGCCAGACTTCTAACTCAGGGGTGGCTAATCTGCAGCCCTCCAGATGTTAGGCTGCATCTCTCATCAACCCTGGGCATGGACCATGCTGGCTGGGGCTGACAGGAGTTGGAGTCCAAGAACATCTGGAGGACCACAGGAGAGCTACCCCAGTTCTTACTAAAGATACTGGGACATGATCCTGTGATGACATACAGGTTTTTGTGGCTGGGTCCCAGCTTTGAGAGTCATCTTCTCTGCAACCCACATGAACTAACAAGTTGTAAACAGCCTTCTGATTGAAAGCGTACTTGGATATTTGGTTTCCCTTGGGGCTTGAGGGAACATGGTAGAGTTGCTCGTGTACTAATGAATAATACAAGCACGGAGGAAAGTGCCTTAACCCACAGCACACCTAACTCTTAATTCTTTTATTTGCATTTGATTGATCTGTGGGGAGGGACCCCCCCCCCACGTACACAGCATTTCTGGCAAAGGAGCTATAGATGGTTCCAATACCATCCCTATCCCTGGGATGCTTTCAGAACATGGCTAAATAAATAAGCAAATTCTGCCTTCCACAACTGTTGTCTGATGTCTTGTTACTTTACTTCGCTTCTTTCATCTTCTGTGTGCTAATCCTCATGCTCCTCCACCTTTCACTACCCTGCAGTCTTGGGAATACTCATTGTTCATTCTTCTGAGGATTAGAGTGTGCTAGGAATCCTTAATGGATTATATTTGCTGAACAGAACACGATCATCTGCTTGTCAAGCTTGCATTGTCTTTCAAAGAGCTTTTGGATTGTAAAATATATGTTAGGAGAGCTGATGTGGTCCTCTGTGCAAAATCCTGGGGTTGGACCTCGGTTGCAGTTCCTCCACTTTCCTTGACACACTGGGTGACTTTGAACAAATGAAACTGTTTCCCAACATCATTTTTCTATCTGTAAAATGAGAGTGTCGGGTCCAATGCATACTAATGTAGTGTGGTTGCTATAGCATAGCCAGCCACGTATTTCTCCAGCTCCCATGTTGCATTCAGAGAGACTGACACTGGGGATTGGGGACATGTGGCCCTTCAGATGGGCAATAGGTCAAGGATCATGGGAGTTGTAGCCCAACAACATACAGAGGGCCACAGGTTCCACAAGCTTCACTTATATGACATGGATAGGCCAATTTACAAGGTTATCTTCTTTTTCAGAGCCTTTTATACTAATGTGGAGGGACCCATGTGATTAGTCCTGCTATGGGCAGGCTATGAGGTTGCAGAGTGCTAGGTCCTAAATCAGGGATGGGAAAATCTGAAGCCAACTATCATCATTCCTGACACATTGCCTGTGTTGGCTGGGGCTGATGGGAGTTGGAGTGCCACAAATTTCCCATCCCTGTGCTAATAGACTTGAAGGACTCTTTTCTGCCATACAAGCCAACCTGTAATAACCATTAAAAACCAGGATCTCATTGATACAGTAGTAACAAAAGCACAACCACAATTACTATAAAAATGAATGTTGGGCTTATATTTGCATACCAACCCACGCCCAGTGCAATATTTATAATCACATCAGGCTGTCATCATGTTGTGTGTGTGTGTGTGTGTGCAATTCAATCTTCTGTTTTACAATTTAAAGTACACATTTTTACATCCTTAAGAAACCAGCGACTTCCCTTCTTTTCTTTCCACATTTCATTTTGCATATCATAAATCCCTGCATATTTTACAAAAACTATACCATTCAGTATTCCATTATTACATACATCAAAACTTATTTACACTGTTGAATTTATCTTAATGCTGCCAGCGTTTTCAGCTGTACACAGTTATTTCCCATATATTCAATAAACAATTTCCAATCTTCTCTAAACGTATGTTCTTCTTGTTCTCTTATTCCATATGTTAAGTTTTCAAGCTGTGCATATTCTGTCAATTTACGTTGTCATTCTACTTTGCTCGTTTTTCATTTTGGGGCTAACGGGTCACAGTAATGGCATACATAAATAATCTTTTTTGACACCTGAGATTTTCAGCCTGAATTATCCCCAACAGAAAGGACTCTGTTTTTTGGGGGGAAAGTACTTTTGAACATTTTTTTCCACTTCATTATGTATCATTTCCCAATACTCTTTTACCCTTTTACAAGTCCACCGCATATGAAAGAACATTCCCTCAACCTCTTCGCATCTCCAGCACTTATCTGATTCAGTCTTATGCATCTTAGCAAGCCTAAAAGGTAAAGGTAAAGGATCCCTGACAGTCCAGTCATGAACGACTCTGGGGTTGTGGCGCTCATCTCACTTTACTGGCCGAGGGAGCTGACGTTTGTCCGCAGACAGTTTCTGGGTCATGTGGCCAGCATGACTAAACCGCTTCTGGCAAAACCAGAGCAGTGCACGGAAACGCCGTTTACCTTCCTGCCGCAGTGGTACTTATTTATCTACTAGCACTGCATGCTTTTGAACTGTTAGGTTGGAGGAGCAGGGACAGAGCAATGGGAGCTCACCCCATCACAGGGATTCAAACCTCTAACTTTTATATTGGCAAGCCCAAGAGGGTCAGTGGTTTAGACCACAGCACACCCCCTAACTACTTGCAGGTCACTCCAGAAGTAGGAAAAACAATGGGTTGTTTCTGAACATGGATGTGGAGACATGATCCCAGCACTGAGCAGCAAGTGAAATGAAAAGAGCCCTGGGAAAGAAAGTTATTGAGGGATGGACTGAAGAAACTTCTAATCAAAGGCCATAAGGGGGTGAATGCTGTTCCATTATGACCATATCTTCCAACTGCGGGAGTCCTTTGTTAACAATCTTCCAAACTGCATTGTTGATGGAGTTATGAGCTCTGTCCTTGAAGTCAAACAGGAGACAATCTGATTGCTTTTCAAATGGAATACCTCACCTGCTGTTTATAGACGTGTTCTGCTCTCATTTGCCCTGTTACAGAACAAACAACCATTGATTTCTCCTGCATTGCTTCCTTATAGCAGCAGCATCCAAAGGATGTTGGATGCAGACAGGGAGTCTGCCTGGTTAGCAGAGGATCTATCTTTCTTTAAAATACAACAGCAGCATACGCACATGGAACGTGGAACTCTGTAGTTTATCTTTGTAATAGTTATTGATTTCTGACAATGAGCAAAAAAAATCCTCTTGACTTGAAGAGATTGCACAGCTGTGACTATGGAACTGCTAAGTATGTGTGTGTGTGTGATTTAAGGATTATGATTAGTTTACATGTATTGAACCCTGGATACTAGGACAAGACAGGAGGAAAAAAACCCAAAAGGGAAAAGAAGAACAGAGTTTGGAAAATAGGTAAAATGGGTGTTAAGCTCACACAGACATAGGAAGAATGAGACTCTACATAAGAATGTAAGGTAAGCCTTCTGGATCAGGCAAAGAATGTCCACAGTGAGGAATTAACTCTTTTTGGGGGGTCAAAAGTGCAGTTGTAAGTTAGGAAAAGGCATGTCCAACAGCCCTAAGTCTCTCAGCTACTTCTAGGTGTGCACCCAGTGAGGTAGTTGAAGTAAGAGAGAGGTCCCACCTGCAACCTCAGCTTATGTATCCCCCCACCTGAGCTGCACACAAGCAGGCGAAGACTCCACTTGTGTGTAACCTGTTTCTGCTCCTCCCGTTTCAATCCTCTTCTGATCCCGGAAGACAGTGGAGCAGGAGACATGGAGACAGGAGGAGGAAGTGTTGAAGCTCTTGATTCTATGCCAGCCTGACCTTTCTCTGCCTCTTCCTGCACCTGTTCTTCACCTTGCAGCTTCTCCTGTCTCTGAGTCTCATCTCCTGCCTGTTACAGGCTTCCACAGATCACAGATTCCTTCTTCCAAGCCAGTCTCCAGCCCCCTTCTCCTGATGCCCACTCCGCAGTGTCCTGCCAGTCTCTGTCACCAGGATCTTTCCCCACCGTGATCAACCAGTAAAGCCTGCAAGCAGGACATGAGCACAATAGCACTCTGCCCACCTGCAGTTCCCAGTAACAGGCATGATGTTCTGAATTGTCAGCTTGTGAACTGTCAGTCGGACCTGTTATGTGTAGCCCTGCTATGTGGAAAGTAAGTTAAAAAGAGTGTCTCACTAAGTACCTGCCAGGAAAAGGACGCAGGTCTTTGTTTATGTGCATACTGTGAAATGCACTAGCTGAAGTCT
The DNA here is from genome assembly GCF_964234715.1 of Podarcis melisellensis. Classification (NCBI taxonomy): domain Eukaryota; kingdom Metazoa; phylum Chordata; class Lepidosauria; order Squamata; family Lacertidae; genus Podarcis; species Podarcis melisellensis. The sequence continues at coordinate 16,669,494 of NC_138529.1, forward strand.
TCTGTTCTAGCTGTCTTGCCCCCTACCAAAGAGTGGGAACTTATAGGGCCAGAGGAGAGTTCAGGAGGGGAGGAGAGCCAGCAGCTAACAAGTGGCAGCCAGACTGGAGCAGCAGCACCTTGGACAGCTCCAAACTGACCATTTGCTCCAACAATAACCTTATCAAGGAATTCTACTCAATATTGATCCTGAGTGGATTCCAATGTATAGTTAGCAGAGTAAAAACTTAAACATGTTGCAGGATCCCCCCAAAACAGATCAGAGGCAATTAATATTTCATCCAGTAGAGCTTTACTGCTACTGAAGGCAAATGAACATAATGATCACAAATCCAATACATTCAGGACTGGCACTGTCCATAAGAAATCCAGTTGCAGCGGACTTAACTTAAACTTACAATAACTTATAATAAGTCTAAACCTTAACACTATATACAGAATACCACACCAGAAGGAGATAGAAAGTGAAATCCAGGCTCTTTCTGGCCTTACTTTTATAGTCAGCCTGACCTTGACTAAAAGAGATAATGGAACCAGTTTAAGCCAGCTGTACTCAGCTTCTCTGAAGGAATAACCCAAACATTATGAACCTTCTGCTTGTTTCTTTCACACAGAGAAGCTTCCAGAACCCTCTTGAATTAAGTAGAATAGGAAAGATCTCTACACATCAGTACACTTTCTCTACTAAGAAATGCAGACTGACAGGACTAACTCTTGTAGCACCTCCTGGCTTGGCTATCTATCCCAGGTCCTGCCCCACCATTTGAGAAGTGTGAAAGGGACAGCGCTGGATGACTGGCCTGCCTGTTTTTGCTTCCAAGTGGAAGTATCAATGTTAAAGAACACTTCTTTTAAAAAAGCCATGAGCAACATGGCATATAGTTCAGCCCTCAGGATATATAGATGCAGCCCAAGATTGAGCAGTATGCAGAGCTCTAGCTTCTGGGCTGAGGAGGAGATTCAGCATGTACATCAGCCATTTGAGCCCATGATACCCATATCCAGCTGGAGACACATGCTCACCCCTGTAACTAGAATGAGCACATATCTCCCTCAAGGTCCAGGAAGTTGGCCCTAAAAGAGGACTTGAAGGTTCTGTGTATAGCTCTCCCATATGATGGACTATGAAACTGCCATTGACAATGAAGGCCCTGGACTACCCCACCCCAAATGGGAAGGAGTTGTTCTACCTTTGATTGTTCCTGGTAAATGCCTCAAAAACAAATGCTGCACAAAATCATTTTTCAGAAGAAGAAAATCACCATAACACGTGGAATGTGAATATATCACCCAAACATAAGAATGAAAGCAAACAGCAACAAAAGCTCGTACAAGAAATAACAGCACATGAAAGCAGTTGTAGACTTTTGTTTCCAAAGTTCTGTTTCTCTTTGCCAGAATAATTGATTTGCGCGTCTACTTAGGAGTATAGCAACCTTCCAGATGTGCCTCGAGAGATCCTTACATTAACTTCACTCGGCGTCTTAAAGAATAAAGAATATTACAGCATTTTCAATTACTTGCCCGGGGCTGTAAGCCAAATTCATTTCTTCCACAATAGAGCTACAGAGTGCAGCTGATGAAATAATGCATAATGAAGACTTATAGAGCTACAAGTTGTTTTACCAAAAAGGATACAGAACAGCATTGTGTAATTTTAGTTGAAGATTAATTGAATTTTCCCTCAGACAAATAACACAGCGAGACTAGCTGATTAATCAACTGAAGCTTAGGGGAAGGCTTTGCACACAAGCTTGGCAGGGTCTGTTGGTAATCTCAATAAGGGCCAAACTTCACTTTAGGTGGGAGATCTGTGACTGGATTTCTTGACATTTTGATTTTTGTTTTGTTACTTAAAAGCAGCTGTGTGGGTTGGGATATCTACCCTGGGTAGCAGCAGTTATGCTGGGAAAATTCCTCCCTCCCTCCCTCTCTCCCTCCCTTCCTCCCATCTAAATTTGAATCACTTTTCCTTCTGTGTTGTTTGCTGTACCTATATTCTTCACACCCCAAGTACAGGGGCCACCCTCCTGCCCAAACATACCCATTATAACTTTCAAGAACATTTTATGGTAAGACAGTTCTCATATTATCCTCACAACAAACTAGTGAGATAGGCTGTACTTGAGAGATTGGGTTTTGTATGAGATTGCAGAGTTTATTTCATAACAGAATGGGGGCTTAAGATCACATCTGCCTAGGCCATCATACCAACATTTCTCTTTTCCACTTGCACAAATTGTGATCCGCACACCCCAGGAATGGGGAACCTGCAACCCCTCCTGATGCTTTAGACCACAGCTAACATCGGACCCAGCCAGCATGGCCAAGGGTCAGAGATATGGGGGTCTCGTGCATCAATACCGGGAAGCGGAGCCGGCTCTACTATTAGGTGAAGTGAGGCAGGTGCCTATGTCAACAAATGCCACCAGCAGTCTTCAAAAAATGGTGGAGAACAGTGTGGTGTGTATGCCATGAGTCCTGCCCCGTACTCTTAAAATATGTATTATTATGCAATACAGTCTCCACAGGGAAAAGAACATAACATTAAGTTTATGGTATCATTTTACATGGTCTTAAAATACCATATGGGTTCTCCCAGACAGGTTTGTGTGGCTGGTAGGAGAGCTTTACTTTCTTTTCCCGTTACGTATGAAAAGAAGGGAGACCAGGTTTCATCAAATGTATTTTCCTTTATAAGCCCTTCTTCAACTTTTCTAAGCCCAGTTAGTTGTTCTGAACTAGCTATATCCCAAATATTATTGAACCATATCTCAAGAGGTAGCTCCACCTGGGATTTCCAGTGCCATCACTAGATGTGCAACTACCCCAGATTCCATATCTATCATCTACCTACCTACCTACCTACCATCTATCTATCTATAATCTATCTATCTGTTTTACAATTTTGAATACTCATTTAAATACCCTTAAAACATCAATGACTTCTTCTCTTTCCGTGGTTCATTTTGCATACCATAAATCCCTGCATATTTTACATAAACTAAACCATTCCGTATTCCCTTATTACATCCATCAAAACTTATTTACACTGTTGAAATTATCTTAATGCTGCCAGTGTTTTCAAGTGTACACAATCTCCCCCCATATATTCAATAAACATTTTCCAATCTTCTCTAAACATATGTTCTTCTTGTTCTCTTATTCTATATGTTAAGTCTGCAAGCTGCACATATCCCATCAGCTTAAGTTGCCATTCTTCTTTAGTTGGGACCTCGCTTGTTTTCCATTTTTGAGCTAACAAAAACACAGGCCGCAGTAGTAGCTTACATAAATAACCTCTTTTGACACCTGGGAAGCACTAAACCCAGATTCTAATCCTACTATCCAGCATAAAGATATAATTCTTTTTCTCCTGCCCTATGCTCTTTAATTGTACTCCCTGTACTCTACTGTTCTGCAGTCACAGGTTGGAGGCAAAACCATAGAAATATAAGTGGTCTCACTTATAATGAGTGAGACCACTGGTCTAACTAGCTCTCCAGGAGTTTCTGCTAGCCTTACATCAGAGGTTGAATCTGAGACCTTCTGCATGCAAAGGAAATACTCTGCCACTGAGCTATGGCTGTTATTTGCCAGAAGACTTATCTTGGTTATACATGACAGATGGTCTGCTTTCACAAATGATACCGCTTCTGATCTACCCAACATATCATCTGGATAGTCAAGTTTTGTGACATCCGTTTGCAGACACCCTTCTTCTCTTTTGGTCTTTTCCCTACTTATATTCATTCCTTCTGATGCTAATGTCAGAGGTACCACTTGTTTCTGTGAAAGTCAATAGGGAGGCTCCAGGAAGGGATGGGGCCTGCTGATGAGATCTTTTGGTGATGCATGCCCCTGGTCTCTTGAGCCAGCCATTTAATTGAATTCAAAATCAATTTTCAATTAGTGGTGGCTGGGCAACTCATATTAGCCAGGAAAGCAGTGGAGAAAGGAATTTTTAATAATAAAAAAAGAAAGGGGGAAGCATGCAAATCTGTAATTGCTTTCACCCAAATCAAATAAACAATAGCATCTTAATAACAGAGGCATGTGCTGAGTTAACGTAAAAAGAAGGGGAGCTGCTGGAGTAGCCTTTTGAATAGATATTAGCAAGCATGGTGGACGTGAATGCATTTCTAGAGACTTCCACAATTAGTTTTGTGCTTATTAAATGAGAGACACAGGCAGTTTGCTTTCAGTCCTTACCAAGTGCTACATGCAATCATGTATGCTTCGTATATAGTCTACCAGTAGTGACCTTACACACTAGAATTTAAAGGACAAAGAAGCTTCCCATTAATTGATGCCTAGGGCATTGTCACTGTCATTCTCCATCAGCAGGTAGCAGTTGATCCTGGCCATCCCCCAGCAAATGTGCCAGAGTTGTGCTGCATGAGCCGGACCCTGTCTCTTCTACCAACAACAGTCACCTGCTGATAAGGGCATGGGCTCTCTCTTCCTTCTCCATCGGTGCACTGCAGTTGTAGCTTTTCACTGCTTTCTTCCGACCAACCTCACAGGCTCCCATTGGGCACCTGAATACGTGCTTCTGACCCATGGCGTTGTTATATTTCATCATAAAAAATGCATTACATCGGCATTTCCGAGGAATCTCAAGGTTGGAGGCTTTCGCCGCTCGCCTTCTCTCTCCAGTATAACCCTTGATCTCCTTTGTTCCTCGATGCCTTCTTATTCCTTAAGAATGCCTGGAGCATGATATCCACACTCTGCTGTAAAGCTGCAGCTCGGTTTGAAGAGTTACATTTTTACATTCAAAGCCCGGGTGCCTGGCACTAATCCTATGTGGTTTCTTTCTTCCCCTGAAGCCCAGAGCATGGCCTATCCACTAGATCTTAACAGTTTGCCATCCCACAGACACAGGCATTGGGAAGCTTTCTTGCAGGTTGTGTTAACGTCTGTGGAGTCGGGTCAACTCCAAGGCCTCTGCAGCCTGGCACTCTCTCAGATCTATTGCTGTCATCCATCTTTGTGCAGTCCTTTGAGACAGATGGCTGTCACAAAAATACAAGCGACTGATGTTCTTCAAAATCTATGTTCCCTTGGCTTGCTTGATCCGGGCAGTGGTCAAAATTTACAGCAAGGTTTCCATTTCCATAATGAATTCTTTTTTTCTTTTTCTTTTTAAGGAGGCTAAAGTAATAGTCCGACTTTGGCTGGGGAGGGTGGGATATAAATAAAAGTTTATTATTATTATTATTATTATTATTATTATTATTATTATTATTATTATTTAATACAGTGGTTATGGGACGCGGGTGGCACTGTAGGTTAAACCACAGAGCCTAGGACTTGCCAATCAGAAGGTCGGCGGTTCAAATCACCATGATGGGGTGAGCTCCCGTTGCTCAGTCCCTGTTCCTGCCAACCTAGCAGTTCGAAAGCACATCAAAGTGCAAGTAGATAAATAGGTACCACTCCTGTGGGAAGGTAAATGGCGTTTCTGTGTGCTGCTCTGGTTCACCAGAAGTGGCTTAGTCATGCTGGCCACATGACCTGGAAGCTATACGCCGGCTCCCTCGGCGAATAAAGTGAGATGAGCACCGCAACCCCAGAGTCTGTCACGACTGGACCTAATGGACAGGGGTCCTTAATACAGTGGTACTTTGGGTTACAGACGCTTCAGGTTACAGACTCTGCTAACCCAGTAGTACCTCGGGTTAAGAACTTTGCTTCAGGATGAGAACAGAAACTCCTGCGGCAGCAGGAGTCCCCATTAGCTAAAGTGGTACCTCAGGTTAAGAACAGACCTCCAGAACGAATTAAGTTCTTACCCCTAGGTACCACTGTAGAGGGATGACCAGAGAAAAGGGACACGGATGGGGAGAAGCAAGCAATCAGCATCACACATTTTACCATACTAGTTAGAAGTGTTTAGTGCAACGTTGTCTCTATACCAATCACATGTCTAAAAACTTTGCAGTGAATTAATAGAAGCATTTCCCTTCCAGGGCAGCTGTCAGTCTCCTGCAGAGTTTGACATGTTCGCTCACAATTCAGCTAAAAATAATGCAAGATGGCAACATGTCAACAGGGATCCGGGTTTAGAACAACATCCCACTCAAATAGCTGACTTATCTGCCATCACCTACAGCCATAGGTAAGGATTAAAAGGACTAAAATCTTACAGCCCTAGATAAGACCTAAAGGCTAAAATATTGCACCACCTTCCTACAGATAGCAGGGTATAAAGAAGATCCCACAGACCTCCTCAGCAACCCTCCCTTCCTCACCTCTGATAATCCATTGATTTTCTTGTATTATGTGCTGGTTAGCAACAGGTATGGTTTCAGAGTCCTATAGATTGTTTTTGTTGTCATTTCGAGATATATATATATATATATTTTTAAAAAGAAAACTGTAAGTGATAGTGTCAGGGAACTGCCATCGGAACCAGAGGTGGAGGCAAGGCTCCCAAGCGATGCTGGAGAAGGGCCCAGCAGGAAGAGAGGCCGCTCATCGGCTGGGGAAGGAAATCAGCGTAACACCAGGGATAAAGGGGGACAGATGGGGGAATTGGTGAGGGGGCTCCAGGACTCCTCACCGGAGACCAGCGGGGAGAGCACGGGTCCTCCGCTGCCACACCCACCCTGCGCAGAAGACTTCCGCGCAGGGAGAGTAGGCGGAGACTTGGCGTCAAAGAACTTCTTTGCTGGAAGAGGTTCAAGAAACGCCCACTGACAGATTCTGCTAGCGACTGAAACATCCACGAAGTGAAGTGCTGTCCAGACAAAAAAGGTTTAACCAGGCAACCTAGCCAGGAGTGGTGGCAACTTACGCACAAGCAACCCCTATAACCATTACAGATAGTTTTGAGAATTAAGTGCTATTTTAGTTTTTCAAAAAATATATATTAAAAAGTTTTATTTTTAAATAGAACTATAAAGTCACAAGACAAAGCCAACCATTCACTGCAGAAAAGATAGAAGCAGGGCTGTCTTAAGCATATGCGGCGCCAGCGTGCAAAGATCCACCTGGCGCCCCCCCGGTTGCCCAGTCCCTGGCGTGCAGGAGGGAGAAGCCGGCTGGCCGCCTCAGTGTCTTGCTGGCTCAGTCACCCCTGAACTAGAGGCACAGAGCCGTCTGCACCAGAAGAGCCTGCCGTGGCGCTCCGACCGATGGGCGGGCTCTTCCCCTGACTTGACTCTCAGCCTGGTGCCCCTGAGAGCCCAGTGCCCGGGTGCCCCGCACCCCTAGCACCTATGGGTAAGACGGCCCTGGAAAGAAGGGTAGCGCCAGAGGAGTGTGCTGCTGAGTAATCACACAGTTCAAAGATGGAGTTAACTCTTTATTAGCAAAAACACAATCTCCACAGATTTGGTCGAGTGCCAGGCCTAACAAGCAGAGCAGCTCATTCCCAGTGGTCTTCATCCATGAAAATCAGTTGCCGAGACAGAAAGTCCCTGTATCCTCACAGCAGTCCAAGTCCCCTCCTCTCCAGGGTTTTCCCCCAAGCAATCAGAGTCCATACCTTCCTGAAGCCAACATCTCTTCCTCCCCTTTCATGCCTTTTCTGGTTCTGGGAGACAAGAGGGGAGGGGAGCTTGTCATAGTGGGGAGGGGAGGAGAAGCCTGTGACTCTTTACCAGCCTGACTCATCTCATCCTCTTGTCCTCCCTCCTCCAACTCTCCTGATTCAGCCACTGATCCTGGACTGCTCTCTGTCACAGACTCTCCCAGCTCACTACGCCCTGTTACTTCTTCAGCTTCCACCTCCCATCTTTCCTGGCTATTGTTAGCCATGGTTGTTGGGAGCTGGAGTCCAACAGTATCTGAAAGGTCATGGTTCCCACATCCATTCGGTTCTGTATATAGCAGGAGGGCTTCCACCTGCTCAATGGGAGTTCCACTTCCTCACCCCAAACCTTTTCCAGGTGGGGAATCTCCAGAATGGGCTCTGGGAGGGGGCCATCACTCAGGGCCCTTCCAGACTCTTTCTATCACTTTCATGTGAGTGCATTCCCTGTGATCTCTCCCCTCAAGGTGGCTCCTAGTGGCACTGGTCCATCTCTGGGCAGCCCACTGCCTGCAACCTGCCTTGCTTCTCTCCCCATCATGAAATAGACCCTCAGGTTGGGCTGATTCCAGTTTAGCTGCTCCTGTACAACACCAGCCAGTTAACGCTGCCTTGTGCACAGGGCCAGATTTAGGTTTGATGAGGCCCTAAGCTACTGAAGGTAATGGGGCCCTCTATATGTCCAGCTGTCCTTTGTCAACAACAAATTGATGCTGTTTTTTGTGTTGAATAAATGCTATATGGTAATTTATGGACCTAATAGGTATCTAATGCCATTTGCACATAACTAAATATGTATTTTATCAAAGTGATTGATATGGAAATGAGCAAACCAGTGATATTTTAGGGAGCAGGTGAGCAGGCGGGGCCCATTACTTACATCATAGGAGCCTACACAACACAAAACACTGTTGCTGCATGTAGGTTTTATTTTATTTGTTTTTTATAATGTATTTTGGAAATGTACATCCAGTTCCACCCCACCTTTAATTTTTTTGGGGGCCCCCAAGAGAGTAAGGCCCTAAGCTATAGCTTGTTTAGCTTATACATAAATCCAGCACTGCTTGTGCACCAGATTGCTCCATTTTGTCTCCTTAATAATAATAATAATAATAAGAGTTTGGATTTGATATCCCGCCTTTCACTCCCTTTAAGGAGTCTCAAAGCGGCTAACATTCTCCTTTCTCTTCCTCCCCCCCAACAAACACTCTGTAAGGTGAGTGAGGCTGAGAGACTTCAAAGAAGTGTGATTAGCCCATGGTAACCCAGTAGCTGCATGTGGAGGTACAGAGATGCGAACCCGGTTCCCCAGATTACGAGACTACCGCTCTTAACCACTACACCACACTGGCTGTCAGCACCTGGCTGTCAGCACCTCTATCATGGCTGCCGATATGTTGCTGCTGGATGTCTTCATCAGAGACCACTGAGACGCCCCTAGGAGCATCTCAAGGGTAGGGCTTGCTGATGAAAACAGACCTTAGAGATACTGCTGTTTCTTTGTAGAGGAGGAATTTGCTCTTCACAGTTTAGGGGCAATGGGGGGTTGCTTGGCTGATGGGTGATCCACTGGCTGAAAGCTGTGAACAAGAACCCTTCGGCTCTCACCGATTGGCTGGCATGTCTGAATGGTCACTCCAAGCCAACACAATCTCAGAATGCAGGCTAAAGTCTGTGATCTGTGTGTGTTGTTAAAAAATAAATAAAAAAATACACACCCTAGGGTATCGTTTACAGAAAACGGCATACATTTGTAAAATTAGCATAACAAAATGTACCATGTCTGGGAAATTTCTTTGCAAAAATATGGGTATTGGGCAAAATGGCACACAAATATGCATGTTAGAAGAAATTTGCACAAAAATGTTGTTTTTTATGTGTAGAATTGAATGAGATCTGAAAATCTGGGATAAATTGAAGTTGACAAATTCACAAAGCCTTACTCCCCCCCCCCATTTATACATATGAGAAATTGGCTGCTGATTATCTATGGCTAGATCTATGCGTGTAGCAGAATGGACGGTATTAATTCTAAATGGGGGTGGGGTTTGAATTCTTAATGCTGCTTCTCATGAAAAGAAACTGGCTGCACTAGATAATAGCTAATACCGTATTCAGAAAGATTCTAGCACACTCCTTTGCTAGCTGCATTGGTTTTTCATTTGTGTTGAGCTGTTAAGGTAGGGAGCCTTCAAATGTATGACTCCGCCCCCCCCCACACCACAGAGTCTGAAGTGGCGCAGCCCATTCTATCATGTTAGCATTCTCCTTCCTCCTTCTGCTGCCTGTGTAGACCTACCCTAGATCATCGCCCTTTTCAGGAAGTTTACGGAGACTATCAATTAGTTATGCTTTGACAAAGTGGCATAGATTTCCAATTTTGCTCCGCTCGTGGTCTGGAAAGATTGCTATTGTATTTTGTAGATATTAAATGAGTAGAAAAGAGTTCCTTCCTTTATGCAAGTTGCAAAGACAGCGATACTAAAAAACAACAACACAACAACAGAAGGAGCTGGATCCAGTTATAGAGATTTAAAAGAAACTATTGAGTTACGAAGGTGTATGGATCTGATTTGCCCCTTACATTATCTTTATTCTTTATTGTTGCTCTGAGGATGTTGAACTTGTTTGCCTTGACGCTGTAAATCTTCAATAGTACGGAGGAATACTAGTCAATAAATACTTAACAACAGTATAAATTATGTACACTAGAATAAGTAAGTGTTACAGGGGAAAATGCAGAGACTAATGGGTTTTCTGGCAAAGAATGCCATAAAACCCCACAAATACTCCGAATCTTTACAAGTGGAACAGCATTAGTGGTGATAAAATGGATGTTTGCGATTGTTCTTACAAATTTCTGGATGTTTATTGAAATGTTAAATAGCCTTATGTGTGAACAGCCACCGGCAACTGTAATTAAAATTTCCCCAAACATATATAATTTATGGCACACTTATTCTCTTTAATAAGTAAGAATTTAAAGGCTTAAGGAGCATTAGATGAATTGCACCAGAAGCCTTAATGAGCTTCTACATCTTACTCAGTACTTGAACTATCTTTAATGACTTTTTACTGTTGAGATGTCCTTAAAGTTTATTTACCAGCCATTTTTATGCTTAGAGGAAAGCCCACACGGAGACTGCGTCCTTTTCTTTCCGACGCATTCACTCTGTTTGCTTTTGCTTCACAGTTTAAATGCAAAGGCACACATGTAAGTTGGGTTTTGTGCTGAGGAGGATTTCATGGGCGCCAGCACAAACATGCCCACACAATATTTATCTTCTAAACTCTTTATTTCTAAACAACTTAAATTACAAATTTTAAAAAATGCAAAAAAGGGAAAGAAAAGAAGTAACTGTATTAAGCTTAACCTAGTAAAAGGCTAGAAAAAATAATAATACTACAAATATAATAAATGCTAGAGATATTAGAAATACTAAAAGTATTAAAAACTACAACATATACTAAAAATACTGAGGATGGACTCTTAAAGTGGAGGAAATAAGACATAAGATTTTGTGTTACCCTCTGTTTTATTGTTCCAGTAATTTATGAACAGAACCCATTTTTCAATCCATTTTTTTTTATCCTATGCATTTTGTTTGACTCCAAGGTAGTATGCTAAGTTAGTGAGGTAAACAGTATTTCATATTGTGTTGCTGTCATTGTCATCGTCATATTTACTACTATGTCTTCAGCAGCAAGTCTCAGGGCAAGTTACAACAATTAAAAATTAAAAGCAGTTACAGTGGTACCTTGGGTTACATACACTTCAGGTTACATGCACTTCAGGTTACAGACTCCGCTAACCCAGAAATAGTGCTTCAGGTTAAGAACTTTGCTTCAGGATGAGAACAGAAATCGTGCTCCGCTGGCGCGGCAGCAGCGGGAGGCCCCATTAGCTAAAGTGGTGCTTCAGGTTAAGAACAGTTTCAGGTTAAGTACGGACCTCCGGAACGAATTAAGTACTTAACCTGAGGTACCACTGTATAACATATTACAATCACAGGAATAGAGTAATTCATTCTGTGGCAGAAGGAGACATTTAGGATTTCTAGTATTGCCCAATACAACCTTTTGGAATTATTAAGAGTCTTTTTCTATGCCTGTCTTTAAGTGACAAAACAGGTTTTAGACCATAAAACAGCATTTAACCTTGCCTTCCTGCCCAGCAGCTGGGGAAAATGACCTGTTGGCCTAAACTGGGCCCTCTGGCAGGCCAGGAGGTCACAAGCCAATGGTTTCACTCCAATTTAGTGCTTTCAGTAAGCTGATATAAAAAATGTTACAAACTTCTTCCCAGTAAGTCTGTATGGTTTGACACATCAAAAAAAAAGATAAAATCTGATTTTGTTCTTATACCTCCAACATCTAGTCTGATGTGTTTTTCTTAATGCATGGTGTTATGTACTGAAGTTCTCACCCTGGGCCAGCAGGGGGATACTGTAGATAGTTATGCAAATGAAGGATCGAAAGTGACGTTCAGTGATTGGATAGTTTTTAGAAAATGGCAACAGTTACATTGTTCTGGAGCTCTATATAAGCAGGCTGACTGAGCTCCTCAGTTCAGTTCTGTTTCAGCTTTCAAATAAAGAGCTGCTTTGGGAAGAATCTCTGTGTCGTCTGATATGTTCGCCCACAACTTAACACATGGAGTCAAATTATTTATTCAGTTATGAAAGTATATACCTCCTTGTCTCATAAAATATCAGTTTGGTGTACAATAACATGCAAAGAATAAAACATGAAAAATGATTTGAAATAGTTTGAAAGAATCATTAAAGTGCCTCGCTAATTAAGAATATTTTAAGCAGCTGCATAGGCCTGTTCACATTTTTTTTTAAAAAAAGTATTCAAGGGACATCTAAAGGTCAAAAGCAAGCATGCCTTCTGAATCTTTCTTGGAAGAATGTTTCCACAGCATCGGCCCAGTATACCTGAAGGAGATCTCCACCCCCATCGTTCAGCCCAGACACTGAGATCTAGCTCTGAGGGCCTTCTGGTGGTTCCCTCTCTGCGAGAAGCAAGGTTGCAGGGAACAAGGTAGAGGGCCTTCTCGGTAGTGGTGCCTTCCTATCAGATGTCAAGGAAACAAACAACTGCAGTGGAACCTCTACCTGCAACCATAATCCATTCCGGTGGCCCGTCCAGAGGTCAAAATGGATCGCTGGGAGAGGCACCATTATGCGCAGGTGCGGCCGGCGATTGCCCGCTTCTGCACATGTGCAAACGGCGAATGGCGTTCAAACCCACCGGTTACTTCCGGGTTTGCTGCAGACATTGGTCAAAATGGCTGCAAGTGGAGGCGGACGTAAGAAGAGGTTTGAGTATATGTGACTTTTAGAAGACATCTGAAGGCAGCCCTGTTTAGGGAAGTTTTTAATGTCTGATGTTTTGTTGTGTTTCTAATATTCTGTTGGGAGCTGCCCTGAGTGGCTGGGGATTTATTATCATTATTATTATTATTATTATTATTATTATTATTATTATTATTATTATACTAAATCATGCCCACCTGGTTGAAGCCTCTGTAATATTGTGGGCAGGGAGCAACTGTCAGTGTTCCTCTGTATGAGATCAGTGGTATCAAATACCATTGGTAAATAATAATAATAATAATAATAATAATAATAATAATAATAATAATAATAATTTATTTATATCCCACCCTCCCCAGCCGAAGCCGGGCTCAGTGCGGCTAACAACAATAAAAGTAACATACCATTCTGAAATCAATTCATTCTAAAATCAATTCAAAATCAAATTGATGGCAACCATTGGGCTAGAATTCTATGAGGATTACCAAAGGAGGGGGCCAGGCTGTGCCTTGGTCAAAGGCCTGGTGGAACAGCTCTGTCTTGCAGGCCCTGCGGAAAGATGTCAAGTCCCACAGGGCCCTAGCCTCTTGTGACAGAGCGTTCCTCCAGATCAGGGCCACAGCCGAAAAAGCCCTGGCTCTGGTTGAGGCCAGCCTAACCTCCCTGTGGCCCGGGACCTCCAAGATATTTTTATTTGAAGACTGTAAGGTCCTCCATGGGACATACCACGAAACAAAAAACTTTCAAGTTTGTGCTTATTAAGGTGGAAGGTCTATTATTACACAACTTACGTAGTTGGCTGGCACTGAAGCTGCATTCCTTTCACCTGGCTGTGCAGAGAGCCGATTGGCTGGTCATTATAGTGAAGAGGAGCAAAGGTATGGGGATGCCACAGCAGAAATAGCATCATCTGCTCCTGGAAGGACATTATATCTGTCTTGACCCTTTAATTATTTGGAGGGATTGATGGAGGACGTGGATTTGGAAACGATCATATACTGCTGCTAAGGTTTGCCAATATTGCCCATTATTGAGAAAAGACATTGATAGAAAAGGAAGTGTGGAAAACAATTTGTTCAGGAAATGTCTCCCTTTATTGTGTTCTGAAATGACCAATTTTGCAACAGCATAAGGCCAGATGCATTATTTACTGCCTATGTGGCAATCGGCACATATTCTCCCACATCTGTGCTTCAATAACTTTTCAAAATCAACAGTAATGAAACATAAATGTGCAGCAATAAATGGCCATTGGATATAGGGAACATTTTTATCCCCATCCCCCTGCTCACAATGAGACGGGGTTTTTTTGTTGTTGTTATGAACTAAGAAGCATTTCCTAATTCTCCAATCAAATTCTCCAATTACTTCCCGTCAAAGTTAGTGTGCAAAAGGATGGCAGCCTATCAATGTGCCAGGGAAATCCTATGAGCTCTCATGGTTGTAAAGAGACTTATGCTTCAAGGCTGAAAGGATAACCCCCGCCCCCATCTGCCACTCAGTGATTGAAAGATCTCACTGTTTTCTGTATTTGAATGGGTATCTTCAAATTGTCAATCTCACTTCAATATCTGTTAATGAACACATGAACTGCTTAGATTAATGTATATGTCAGGATTGATGGGTTATTTTTATCAGTTAAGTTGACCCTTCCTTCCTTCCTTCCTTCCTTCCTTCCTTCCTTCCTTCCTTCCTTCCTTCCTTCCTTCCTTCCTTCCTTTTTTCCTTTCTTCTTCTTCTTCTTCTTCTTCTTCTTCTTCTTCTTCTTCTTCTTCTTCTTCTTCTTCTTCTTCTTCTTCTTCTTCTTCTTCTTCTTCTTCTTCTTCTATTAAATTTATATGCCGCTCTTCATCATAAGATTTCAGGGTTGTTCACAAAATCAAAAATTGTGGTTATATTTGCAAAATAAAAATATTACAATAATTTATAAAAATGCACCAGTGTAGATACTGTACTTTTCCGTCTATATGACGCCCCCATGTATAAGATGACCCCTATTTGGGGGAACTAAAATTTCAGAAAATGGAGGGAAATGGCAAAACGTTCTTGAGCTTTTTGGGGAGGGTTACCGAGGGTTGTTGAGCTTATTTTAGGGGGGATGCCGAAAATCGCTCACCCACACGAGTCAAAAAAGCTGCCTCCCATCTGTCCCCTCACTGGCAGAAGCTGCCAATCGCCTGCCCAATTGCCACAGCATCAGCCAATCAACACCACCCATTGATGCAGCAACCAATAACATGCACAGTAGCTGCTGACAGCCATGGCAGCAGCCAATCAAACATCTACCCTATGCACTACCCATGTATAAGACCCCCACTTTTTAAAAGGGGAAAAACCTAGTCTTATACACAGAAAAGTACGGTACTTTGTTTTTTGTAGTTTTAGCAATAGAAATTCGTGCCACACCAAGAGACTATTTGCTGCTGTGTGAGAAGCAGTGCCGGATCAAGCCCATTAGAGGGTCTAAGCACTGAAAGGATTATGGTGCTCCTCCATATGTAAGAAGGTAAGAAGTTAAGCAGTCAAAGGGGTGGTGGGCAGATTCGTTGCTGCTAGTATTGCAGAATGATTTTACGGGATAGATGAGGATTGTATTCAGCAGCAAGTACAAGTTCGGGACCCATCATCATTCTATTTATTTTGAAAGTGAGTTCATAAAATTCACTCCTCTACTCAGACGGGTAAGGTTCACGTATAGCCATTTCATTTTAGTACAACAGGAATTTTAAATTAAAATCCAACGAAGAAATGCTTAACCTGGGACAAGTTCCCTTTAAGTACAAGATTACTTAATCAACTCCCCAAGCTGATGAGACATGGTGTTATCAAGCACAAGAGCGAGATAACAAACAGTACATATAAGATAAGCTTGACATTAAGGTGTTTTGGGAAATTCCATCCCCACGTATAGTAGAGAAATTCCATTCCTACCATTCAGTATAAAGGGATTTTTTTTTTAAGAAATGAGGAAGGGATAAAGGGCAGATATTCTTCCCCACCCTGCAACCTTCCTAAAAGCCTCAGATTAGGGGAAGAATAGTGAACTTGTGGTCCTCCAGATGTGTTTGACTCCCATCAGCCTCAGCCACCATGCCAGATGACCAGGAATTATGGGATTTGGAGTCCAACAACATCTGGAGGACCACAGGTCCACCATTTTTGGATTAGGGGCTTGCTGCCAAGCATAACTGGACGTAGGGATGGGAAACTTAGTTCCAGTTCTTCCAGATTCTAATTTTTACAACCTTAATTTCAGTTCCTCACATTTCCACATCAGTTTGCAGTTGTTGTTGTTTTAAAAAAGTCCTCCTGAAATTTCATCAGCATTTCAGTGCAAATTTCTCTGAATATACACATTTTTGTATGCAATTTTGCCTAAAATACATATTTTTGCAAGGCTTTTCCCTTTTGTGTATGTTGCTTTCATCAGTGTAGGCATTTTCATGCATGCTTATGTTTGGTAAACATAACTTGGCTTTCTTAGTTGGAGAACTACATTTCAAAATTTGGAGAAGTTGGTTTTGAAGGATGGGGGTTTATCAGTTTGGAAAATGTGATTAAGTTAGTTCGCCTTTAAATGCCAATTGAATTTCGTCTTCATCCCTCATTGAACTAGATCAGGGATGTCTAACAGTTCGATTTGCTTTAGCCTAAGAGCAGCTGGCCCCGGCCCTACCCCTTCTCCCTGCCCTCCATTTTTGCATGATTGCTGGAAGATGAAGATTTCGCTGTGATGCAGATTTTTCCCATAGCGATCTTTTCCTCCCTTTACTCTAGTCTGACATGTTAACGGAAACTTCGAGGGTTCTCTTGGACAAAACAAAGACACCAACCAGGATAACTTGGAGCAAAACAGCAGCCTGTAGGCTTGGCCTTTATTGAACTGTTGCAACAGGGTGTTCCCCTCATTTGCAAGAGAGAGGAAAGACCCAGAAGAATAGTGTGCAAGGTCTTATAAAAACTTTTGAATTTCCCCCCCTCTAGGTCTAGCCCACCCCCAGAAACATCATGCATACATTACAGAAAGGAGGGGTTGAGGGAGGCATACATTACAGAAAGGAGGGGTTGGGGGAGGAGTTGTGGTGGTAACCTGAGTGTCTTGTCACCTGGCTGGTTCCTCCCTTCCCCCTCCCCCTGAGTCACTTCCAGGAACTTCCAGGAGACAAAGGGAATTTTGCAGTTTCCTGCCCCCTGAGGGAAGATCTGATCAGTGTCCTTTGTTTCAGTCCATGTTGAATCCACTCCCATATGCAAGTTCTTTGTGATCTTGATTGTCTTCTGTCTGGGATCATCAGGGTTGGCATGGGCAGGGCTCCAGTGTATGTGCTGAGACAGTGAAGGGATTATGGCTGACCAGGACTGTCACCCCCCTTTGTCAGTTCTTGTCATATGGAGTAAAAATAAAATGGAACAGTGCAAATCCAATGTATGGTTGACTTTCTATGAATTTATAACAGAAATGTGGCGTATGTAGTGTGTGAGTGTGAAGTTTATACAAACAGAATGATTGGGGTGGGGGGGTTCCTGCTACAGTTCCCCCCTTCGGAGATAAGATTGCAAAGGTGGTTACTTTGCAATCCTTTTCTCCGCACAATTTAAGGTGGTAAATATTAACCTGCTATTCTCCGTCCCAGATGCGTGTGTCCATGTGAACTTGAAAGGGACTTGGATGTCATGCTTCTTAAGGATATTTGTATAGAAATATAACAGTGTAACAGTGCACATAGTTAGACATAGGATATCACGTAAAATTAAAATTTTGTTGCTCAGTTACTTGTGGTATTTTAGCACCTTGGAATAAATATTTCTCTCAATAGTGGCATATGCTTTACATTTAGCAGGAAGGTCCACTAATGACTGAAAAATGCAGTTTGCTTTGCCCCCCACCATTTTTGTGTTCTCAGGTGTCAAAGTAGTTCTTCTGTGGTCTCACACCGGCCTGGTGTAACAGTAGTAGCAATCCCTGGTGAATCCCCTTAGGGCTTTCATATTAACCATGTTGCCTGGCACTCACCACAGCTGGCACAGGTTTGGGCACGTCAGGAGAGATATCTCCTTGCCTGGCCATTCCATGGGATTTTATTATTATTGGCTATGGTCTTGCAGTCATGGGAAGTTGCTGACTTGCACTTCAAGGACCAAAAAGCTACTTGCAGCCTGGATACACTTGCCCAATTCAAACTGAGTCCAATTTGAATTTATCTTGCCCCATGGTTCTCAACTTTTCAAACCAATCTGTTAAAAGAAAACCATTCTTAAAAGGGCACTTGTCCAAATAAGTCAATTTAACTCTATAAGGGATTATTCCTGCTAAACCAAAGCATATCCACCTTCATGTATCTTAGAAGCTTCTCCTTGGTAAAATGAGTTTTAGCACATTTTAAAATGGGTAGGGAAGTTGGCAGAATGCCAGGTGAAACAACTAAATGTGGTTATAAATTTATCTAATTCTAAACATTGGACTACATCATAGCCTGATCTGTAAAAAAAAGCATAAAATGTATGAGAATCCTCAACTGGGGTGTAAGGAATAGGACATTAAACATAAAAACAATTACACACAAAAATAGCCACAAATAGCCCCCCCCCATTTGTGGAAATAACACACTGTCAGACACATTTCAACATTCCTACACAATAACACATAATACAAAACAAACTAATTAAGTATCAGTTACATATCTTGAGACAATTGTGATATTTTTACGCATGTATCTTGAGGTTCAAAAGTCAGAAAATGTCCTTGCAATTCAACTCCACCCCCCATTTGTCAGCCCCACTCCCCCGGCAGTCTATATCCTTTGAAAGAGATAGCTGTGGCCACTTTGAAACTTTGGTGTCTTCTTGGATCTGTAGTAACACACTTGTAGAAGTGATATCCTGTAAGGGGTTAGGGTTTGTTTTTTTTTGTTTTTTTTTTAAGGGACTTAAAAAGACAGTTAGAAAAGGGAGAAGCAAAAACCCCCTCCCCAAGAAAATCTCCTTGAGTTATTAGCTGCAAATCATAAAATCTTAGCATGTTAAGCATTTTACTCATTTTAATATTATTATCACATTTTCATATAATTACTGTTATTATCTGCTAAGTTTGTTTGCTTTCCTTCACTTAGTTTTTTTCTTCTTCTTCATATTATTAAAAAAAAATTACTCCACATGTAATAAATACAACAAAGGTTAAAAATAAAAAAGAAAGCCAAAAATTAGATTACCAGTCAGATGAAAACAGACTTGACACAAAGATATCAGATTTAGAAAGGAATTATTATTAAATAATACAAAGATATTATCAGAACCACAGATTACTACTGGACTGAAAGAATGAGAAAACAATGGAAAAGGGCTTAAAATGACTTTCAATATGTGATGGACATGTCCCCAAAGTAAAACACACACACAATGACCTATGAGGAACCAAAAATAATAATACTCAGGCAAAAAGGTAAACAAATACAATTCCACAAACAATGTTTGGTTGTGCTTCGATTAATTTCATAGACATCATGGAAAAACTGATTAAATAAATGAAAAGAGATTATTTGTAACTTAAAGTGTCCAAGCCACAAAGAGATGGAAGTCACTAATACAGCAGGGATTCAGACTTGTTTCACAGAACAGGAAAGAAAGTTGCTGTGGGAGAAAAGAAGGGACAGACACTTTGTTATCGGGGTTCACATATCCTGTTAAAAGGGAAAATTATTTGATGTGAGAAGTCTGTCAGGAGATGCTGTTCCTAAAATGCACACAAAGTCTGTGATTTTAATCCCTTGGGGGAGGGGAGTGCTCTGATATTTACCTGTGAAAAGAATTTGGCATGTTAATCATGTTAAGATTTGAAACTACTTAACACCTTTTGTCTTACGTAGCCCCTGGAGCAAAAGAGACATTCAGGGTGATTTCCCTCAGTGGCTCCAAGTTTTTTTTTTTTTTTTTTTACATAAGGAAATTTGGATAAATTTTCCAGTTCAGCCCAAGCTCCTCTCACTCCCTACAGTTCCCCCTCCTTCCTCTCTATCTCTCTCCCCCCTTTGTTGCTGATCTAGCCTCTGTGCATGTGCAGAGTTCATATCTCAGAAAACCTTTTATACTATTGAAAATGTTGAAACCTTTGGCTAAATTACCATTTGAATAAAGGAAATGAAGGGTAAGGAGTAGATTTAAAAATAGGGTTAGATTTATTTTTTTAAAAAAAACAAAAAAGAGAAACAGAGCAATTAAAGTATTCAATAAAGTTAGCAATTGTAGCCCAAGCAAAAAGGACTGCTTCCTTTATGTACAGGAAAGGGCTATCATTTTGTGTGATTTCCCTCTGGTCATTCACGGAACAATGCCACGCTCTTATATATGGGAAAAATCAGAATTTATAGGATTTTTTAACATTCTCAGTCATTTCAGCCTTACCATTTGCAGACAAATTTTTCTGCCCTTTATTTACAGGATAAATGGTCAAGACTCATATGTATTTTATGTGGTTAAACTTTGAATTGACTTTGAAGTTTGATTTTTTTTTTTAAATAGTAGAGAAAATGATAAACACTGTAATCACTCAAATGCTTGAAATTACCAGTTCTGCTTCAAAACATCACGGATTTTACCTCTCACTTTTTTTTTTTAAAAGTAAAACAAAGAGCAAAGTTGGGCTGAATTTCAACTCATCACATGCTTGCAGACACATGGCCCTCCACACAGCCACAAATTGGGGAAGCTAAAAGGGACCCTTGGGTCATCTAGTCCAACCCTAAATACAGTGTTCATAGCAAGATTTCAAAGCAAGATTTACACTACCAAAAGAACATATACATTTAAGTACAGATTTTCAACTGGGAAAGGAAACATCTATGCTCGTATCATGTACTAAGGAAGAGAAAAAGAAAAGTAGCCAACTTTACACAGAACCGTTTTAGCAGATCTTGAGATAGTTTGAGTTTGCTTCCTTCAAGTTCCTAGAGGAATTATCTTTAAAGGAAGATTGAAGTGAACATTTTTCCTAAGAGGGAGAGGATCTCTTATAAAGCATAGTTAAAACAGCCATAGATTTGATTTAAAAGGAATACAAAAGTGAGTTTTTCCTGAACTTGCAGAGGAATAGTAAGCCTAATCTATGCCCCCCCCTTTGCAGTTTCCTTTAAAGGAAGCTTACTTGGGAGTAAATTTACCTGGCACAGAAGTAAGAAGGAGAAGGGGGGAAAACCCCTGAAAGAAACAGAATGAAACAAAGGGGCATTTTTTTAAGAAAAGAGGCCAGAAAGACTGATATCAGGACTGGACTCAGATAGACAATTTTGCTGGCTATGGAAGCTTCTACATTTAATACCAATTTTAATACCAATTTTTCTTAGAAAGAACGCATTTTTATAGGCAGACGCTTAATGAAATACATACACTGCATTTTAGCTTGAGAGAGCAGTTGGCTCTACTAGGCTTTTGCAGCAGAAACATTAGTTTCTTCACAGCACATTTCAAAATACTGGAAAAAAAATACTGGAACACGGATATAAACTCATAAACTCAAACGTTGCAACATAACATTATCCACCATCAACTTAAAATCATACTCCTCACTCAAGCTACTTGGAGGAAGACTCCTTGGAGCCTCTCTCAAATAAACATTTGCACACTTCATTCTCAATTTTTTTGTCCTGTTTAAGATTGATAAGGCCCAACATGGCTTCCTTAGATTTTAAAATTTTTGAAGCAAGCTTGCAATTTAAAAACTATGTGCATTTAAGAACAGTCTGTGGATGCCGGAGCCAATGTAAACACAAACACTTTAAATATTTCCAAATCTTTGAGTACATCTCTTATCCTTTTTTTTTTCTTTTTTTCTTTTTTGGAGAAACTAAGATCTCAAATGCGTGGGCTCCCAGGCTGGGCTATTATATCTACTGCCTTCTGAGCACCATTAAATTTACGGTTTCATGTTCTAGCTTTAGGTTATAGTTTAACACCACAAATTTGATGTGTTCAGCTCTCCCTAAGGGTTCAAACCCTGATTTTGTTGAAGGATTCCTGGGGTGGCCACTGTGCCCTGGGTTCCAGGTGGTGGGCCTAATCCACCCACTAAAAGTTACAATGGTCTCGTACTTTGTACTTGGAAAGACCATTTTGCCCCTTTATTTATTTATTTATTTATTTTCAATTGGAGATGACAAGCTGGAGGGGCATATTAGAATCCTCTCTGGGGCAAAAGGCTTCATGGAAGCCTTGTTGCCAGGAGGAGTCCAGTTAGGGTGTTTATTGAGCTCCCATTCTCTCATATGTTATTATTAGGCTTTTTTTTCTTTTCTTTTTTCATTAACGAAGTACGCTAAAGACAGAAAGAGTGGACGCACACACACAAGGGAGGAGGGGCAATGGGAAAGAAAGGGGGGACAGAAAAAGGATCCTTTCAGTACTCAAAGTACCCTTGACTAACACAATTCCTACTTATCTATAAACCACGAATTAATTTCTGGAAATCTCAAACCTGAATCTGAAACAAACCCACGGGTCTCTCTGCCCGGAACCTCAAACCACGGGTCTCTGCCCGGAACCTCAAACCACGGGTCTCTGCCCGGAACCTCAAACCACGGGTCTCTGCCCGGAAACTAAACCACGGGTCTCTCTCTGCCCGGAATTCCTTTACCTCAGCGCTGCTTACAAGACTAATCCTAGTGTGGGGCCCCAACTCCCCCCTCTACCCTCCACGACAGCCTCCTGCCTAGCCTTTGAGACTAAGTTCGGAACCCCTACTGGACGCTTGCGCAGTGCAATGCCAGATTAAGGCCCGAGAAAATGAAGGTTTGGAAAGGAAACAAACAACCTTGCGTTCTGACGTACCCGGGTCATCCCTAACAAAGGTCGCCAGGCAGCAGGGGCGGCTTTGTTTGCATAATAGACGAGAAAAGAGAGAGAGAGAAAAAGTTTGGATGGGCGCCTCTGGACGACTCCCGAGAGAGGGACGTCAGAGAAAAACAGTAAAGAGCCACGCTTTCCCGGACTCAATTCCAAGACGGAAAACGGGGGAGAAAAGGGATAGAGAGATTAAGGCGTCCCTGGACGACTCCGAGAGGTAACACCGGAAAACAGCAAAGAACCACAATTTCCCCGGCCACACTCCGTGTAAGAAATTGAGGGGAGAGAAAGAGAAAGGTTTTGGCGTACCCAGATGACTCCGAGAGGTAAGCGCCAGACAGTAAAGTTCCACGATCTCCCTGGCCACTTTCCGAAGGGGAGAATCGGGTTAGAAAAGGGCAAAGTTAGAGCGCACCCGGCCGACTCCGAGGGGCTACGCCAGAAATGAAAGAAGGAAAGTCTGGCTGTCGTGGGGACACTGCTTCTTCACCCCCCTCCCAATGTATTTACTTCAAACCATACTCACGTTCGAAGATGTCCCCCGCGGATCCCGGGATCCTTTTTCTTTAGCCGGCTTGACCTCGCCTTTGCTCCCCTGGTTGGGCTTTTGGTGACGATTGATTACCGCCCGCAAAGAAGAGGCAGGGAGAGGAAGGAGGATCCCTGGGCTAAGGTTGCCCAGTGGCGCCCGATCCCCTCTGTCTCCCCTCTCACCTCTGCAGGAGATCCAAGTGTCCCTGAGAATGGTCGCCAACTGTTAACGGAAACTTCGAGGGTTCTCTTGGACAAAACAAAGACACCAACCAGGATAACTTGGAGCAAAACAGCAGCCTGTAGGCTTGGCCTTTATTGAACTGTTGCAACAGGGTGTTCCCCTCACTTGCAAGAGAGAGGAAAGACCCAGAAGAATAGTGTGCAAGGTCTTATAAAAACTTTTGAATTTCCCCCCCTCTAGGTCTAGCCCACCCCCAGAAACATCATGCATACATTACAGAAAGGAGGGGTTGAGGGAGGCATACATTACAGAAAGGAGGGGTTGGGGGAGGAGTTGTGGTGGTAACCTGAGTGTCTTGTCACCTGGCTGGTTCCTCCCTTCCCCCTCCCCCTGAGTCACTTCCAGGAACTTCCAGGAGACAAAGGGAATTTTGCAGTTTCCTGCCCCCTGAGGGAAGATCTGATCAGTGTCCTTTGTTTCAGTCCATGTTGAATCCACTCCCATATGCAAGTTCTTTGTGATCTTGATTGTCTTCTGTCTGGGATCATCAGGGTTGGCATGGGCAGGGCTCCAGTGTATGTGCTGAGACAGTGAAGGGATTATGGCTGACCAGGACTGTCACCCCCCTTTGTCAGTTCTTGTCATATGGAGTAAAAATAAAATGGAACAGTGCAAATCCAATGTATGGTTGACTTTCTATGAATTTATAACAGAAATGTGGCGTATGTAGTGTGTGAGTGTGAAGTTTATACAAACAGAATGATTGGGGTGGGGGGGTTCCTGCTACAGACATTTCCCCCCTTAATAATGGGGCTTTCCTTCCTAACAAAAGCTGAACTACTTTGGCCTGAACCCCTCAAAAAGCGTTGGATCACTGCCAGCCCCCCCCCCCCGTGAGTAGATCACAGTCTCTTCAGAGTTGGACATCCCTGAACTAGATGAACCAATGGTCTGAGCCTGTTCAAAGTAGCTTCTCTTCCTTCCTTCCTTCCTTCCTTCCTTCCTTCCTTCCTTCCTTCCTTCCTTCCTTCCTTCCTTCCTTCCTTCCTTCCTTCCTTCCTTCCTCTCTCTCTCTCTCTCTCTCTCTCTCTCTCTCTCTCTCTCTCTCTCTTCTTTTCCATTTTTTTTTCCTGGGGAAATATGTATCCAATTCAGCGCTTGAAGCTAACCAGAATAATTATATGGCAAATAATTAATTTGGGAGTGTTGCATGCACGTTATTACCTGAGACAAATTACAAAGCTCGGTTCAGTTTGCATTTTATTCTAATGGGAGGTGAATAATGACTGTTAAAGTTCCCAAAGGTGTGAATTCACAAAGTCACAAGGTAGCACTCTGCCCTGCCTCTTGTTTGCATGCTTCAGGATCAGTAATAACAATGATGGATATGCTTCTGAAGCAGTCATACAGCTTCACAGAAGTGCAGCAAATGTTGAATCACTGCAGAGAAAGAATACGAGTTTCCTTGGAAATGTCCATGCTTTCAAATGGATGTTCGCCAGGGAACAGATTGATCTAGCGTTGTCTAATTCTACATTTGAACCTGTCATTCCTTTTCTATCAGGTACCACTCAGCAGTGAATATTAAATGGCGAAAATATGGAAGAGTTCTTTCAAAGGGCAGAATACATTGATAATGTCATGTGTTAGAACCTATAAACCGTGCCAGTATAAATACTTGAAAGGCTGTCAGCTTCTGTGGATAAAATTTGATGTTTCCAGTCAATACATCTCTCTCTAAAAGTCGACCCTCCTGCTTCAGAAGAATTATGATAGCTCAGCATCTCCCATCAAGCTTCTCTTTTCAGTCAAAGTGGATTTTGTGTGTGTCAAAGGTGGGTTTTCCTTTGCTTCTTCGAAGTCATGCTTGTGAACATGTATTGCTAAAATCGCTCCCAGGTTTCAGCGTTACAGCCTTAAAATATTATGCAGCAATATTCTCTGGATATGCAAATTTCTGAGCTGAACATTGGAAGCTGCCTTAGACTGAATCTCCCCATTGGTCCATCTAGATCAGTGTTTTCTGCACTGACTGACAATACCTGTCCAGGATTTCAGATAGGCGGTATTCTCAGCCCAACCTGGAGATGCCAGGAATCAAATCTGGGACCTTCTGCGGGCAAAGTAAATACTCTATCACTGACCTACACTCCTTCCCCAAAGATACTTGCTTAAAGATATGTGCTTAATTAGAATTATAGAATTGAAGAGTTGGAAAGGACCACGAGGGTCATTTAGTCCAACCCCCTGCAATGCAGGAATTTTTGCCCAATGTGGGGCTGGAACCCACAACCTTGAGATTAAGTGTCTCATGCTCTACCAACTGAGCTATCTTGGATGCTGGCTGTTTGCTACTTCCCATGCCATGGAACGCGGGTGGCGCTGTGGTCTAAACCACTGAGCCTCTTGGGGTTGCCGATCAGAAGGTCGGTAGTTCAAATCCCCACAATGGAGTGAGCTCCCGTTGCTCTGTCCCAGCTTCTGCCAACCTAGCAGTCTGAAAGCACACCAGTGCAAGTAGATAAATAGGCACCACTGCAGCAGGAAGGTGTTTCCGTGAGCTCTGGTTTCCGTCACGGGTTCCACTGAACCTGAAGCGGTTGAGTCATGCTTGTCACATGACTCGGAAAGCTGTCTGTGGACAAATGCCGGCTCCCTTGGCCTGAAAGTGAGATGAGCGCTGCAAACCCATAGTCACTTTTGACTGGACTTACCTGTCCAGGGGTCCTTTACCTTTACCTTTACTTCCCATACCCCACTTTCTTGAGTAGGGGCTGGCGGACAAGGTGCCATCCACTATTGCTAACTCCCCCCCCCCCAAAAAAAAGTTGTTAGAGTTTATTCAGAATTATATTTTAACAACATCATTTGGAAATCATGGCAATGAGCTGGGGTGGGGTGGGGGGAGAAGGTACCAGTGTATTTTGTTTAGTAACATATTCTGTTTCACTATAAAAGAAAGCGAGTTGTTCCAAGCAACCTGGAGGTAGAACCACTTGCTAGAGATGAAAGCCAAGTTGATTTAAAAGTCTGACTAGCTTTCTGTTGCCAAGCAAAGTCATCCCAGGCACTCTAGGTTGTTGGTGCTTTTGGAAATCAACTTACTCTCTTGTTTTTTAAAAATGTATTTTGTTATCTTTATATACTCTAGCAAATGTGGAGGTGGGATTTCAAAGTTTGGGGAGGGGGGCAGTATGGAATTCCTCAAACGGTTTGGGATGGGGACTAGGAATGAGGAAGAAGAAGTCTGATTCAGTGGGCATTTAAAATTGGCATTTGTACTTTCCAAAACAACACAAAACCAAAACACACCCATTCTTCGAAATTTGCACAACTCTGAATTTTGCAATGCACTTCTCCAGCAAAGTAGTGTGTACAAAAATGCATACACTAGGGTAAAGTATTTGTAAAGTGCATATACTGGTGGCAACAACATACAAAAGCATTGGTAGAAATATAGCACCTAACACCTTCCTGATACACAGTAAAAGATTAACATTGGCAGTAGCTATTTCTCTCCAGGAGACCATGTACCATTTCCCGACAGTAATGCTTATTTATTGGGGAAAGGTAGATTGAGGATGAGGAGTGAAAACTAATCAGATGCATTTCATGATGGTTTTCTGAGCTGCCTGAGCAGATTACTGTTGCAATTTTCAGCCCTGGCAACTCAACAATTCAGATGATAAGATTCATAGCAAAAATTATAACGAACTTGTTGTTGTTTAGTCGTTTAGTCGTGTCCGACTCTTCATGACCCCATGGACCAGAGCACGCCAGGCACTCCTGTCTTCCACTGCCTCGCGCAGTTTGGTCAGGCTCATGTTTGTGGCTTCGAGAACACTGTCCAACCATCTCGTCCTCTGTCATCCCCTTCTCCTTGTGTCCTCAATCTTTCCCAACATCAGGGTCAAAGGGAGTCTTCTCTTCTCATGAGGTGGCCAAAGTATTGGAGCCTCAGCTTCAGGATCTGTCCTTCCAGTGAGCACTCAGGGCTGATTTCCTTCAGAATGGATGCGTTTGATCTTCTTGCAGTCCATGGGACTCTCAAGAGTCTCCTCCAGCACCATAATTCAAAAGCATCAATTCTTCGGCTATCAGCTTTCTTTATGGTCCAGCTCTCACTTCCATACATCACTACTGGGAAAACCATGGCTTTAACTATACGGACCTTTGTTGGCAAGGTGATGTCTCTGCTTATAACGAACTACATTTAGCTAAACACTCGTTTTAATTGGTTTAAACTTTGAGAGCTCTGCTTTGCGGCTGAGTCATGAAGATTGGAGCCTGTCTAACATAGTTGATTGTTCCTCTGACATAGTTGGTCTTAATATCACCTGAGCACTTCAGGATTATTGACCATTTGTGATGTGCAGCAAGATGCTTTTCAGTAGCTGCATCTCTTGTTTATTCAGAGCTCTAATATGAAAGGACAAGCTCCTTGGTGACTCCTATGGCAAAAAATCCCCTATAGTTTCAATACTCCAGGTAAGACTGGAAGAAACCACTGTTTGAAACCCTCAAGAGATGCTGCCAGTCAATTCTGAATTCAATAGATGAATGGTCTGACTCAGTATAAGGCAGTTTTCTATGTTCATCTGTTCCCTTTGGGGATAGAAACTGTAGAAACAGCCAAAGAGTATGGATTCCAAGGTTGGTAGGATCCAGCACCCCTTTGCTGGTTTTTTTTTTATTGTTTTGTAGAAAGATAAATCTGTATGGTCCACTGAACTAGAAGTACAGGCAAGGTGTTGAATACACACATTCACCAGCAACCATCTATTATGAGACTTCTACCCCATGTCCCACATAAAGTGAGGTTGTTAAAGACATTGTCTGGAAGCCTGGGAGTGGGGTTGCCTCTGGATTCTGAAATGACTTCCATATTTCTGTATCCTAAAATGGAGAGGAGGGACACAAATTTATAGACATCCAAGGCAATGGGACAGGAAATTGGCTAGTTGCACCTTTAAGGATATGAATGCGAAGGAGACACTCAACTTACTGATTCCCATGTCAGATTTCACTGTGGGGAAGTATTTGACTCCTAAACCTATTCACAGTTCCATTTTATTTGATTCACCCGCACGTCACACTTTCCTGATGTCCTTGAGAGTCCTTGAGTCTAATCCTTCAGGGCTGATTGCACAGTGGCAACCCAATACATAAGGCACCCATCTTTATTATTGATTCACACACCCATACATTCAGTTTATAAATTGGGTTCTTCAGGAGCAGTGGATTCAATGTACAAGCTAAAGCAGTGACAACATTCTAGGCCCTACCATTCAGAATGTGTTTTAATGAATCACAGGAACATTCTTTTCATTACGAAGCAGTGTTTGTTGATGGTTTTATTGATGCTACTGCAATGGTGCTGTGGTGTAAACCACTGAGCCTCTTGGGCTTGGTGATCGGAAGGTCGGCGATTCGAAGCCCTATGATGGGGTGAGCTCCTGTTGCTATGTCCCAGCTCCTGCCAACCTAGCAGTTCAAAAGCACACCAGTGCAAGTAGATAAATAAGTACTGCTGCAGCGGGAAGGTAAATGGTGTTTCCGTGCGCTCTGGTTTCCGTCACGATGTTCCATTGCACCAGAAGTGGTTTAGTCATGCTGGCCACATGACCCGGAAAGCTGTCTGAGGACAAACGCCAGCTCCCTTGGCCTGAAAGCGAGATGAGCACTGCAACCCCATAGCTGCCTTTGACTGGACTTAACCGTCCAGGGGTCCTTTACCTTTACCTTTTACTATTTTTTAAGGATAGTTGTAAGTTTCTT
The DNA here is from genome assembly GCF_964234715.1 of Podarcis melisellensis. Classification (NCBI taxonomy): domain Eukaryota; kingdom Metazoa; phylum Chordata; class Lepidosauria; order Squamata; family Lacertidae; genus Podarcis; species Podarcis melisellensis. The sequence continues at coordinate 16,698,678 of NC_138529.1, forward strand.
GTTCTAGCCAAAGGACATGGCACACTTTTATTATGCAATATAATATTAATAAAAACAATGCAAAACATGCATCCACAATATAAAAAAAATCAATAATATTAAAAAAAAGACTGAGCATTTCCTGAGCATTAAAACACAGTTTCCCTTGTGCATCTCTGGAAGCTCCAAGTCTAATGTTATTTTGCCTTTTAAAAATCCATTTCCATGATGTTTAACCAGAGACACCATCCCTCTTGATTTCAGATTAAACCTCCAAATCACCACGATAATTTTTAGTGATTTTATCTAATTAAGTTTTCCTGCTTTTTCGCAGCCAATTCATAAAGGGTCACTCTGCATGTTACAAAGTTATAATTGTCACCCAAAAGCTAATGAGTGATGTCTTCCAGCTGAAGGTGACCACAAATACCAAGTGTCTGAATATGGACCTTGCTGTAAAGGCCATTCTAACTGTGGGCCTCACTAAGGATGCAAGTCTGGTGGTCTCTAATGAAATATCATTCTTTTTTACATTTCAAACATTTCTTTTCTTTTCTTTTTGCATGCCTGTTTCCCAAGCTAAGCTGCAAATACCCAATCAGGCACCTGCTGAAATTATTGATTCCCCTCCTCCCTTTTCTCTTTGAAGTCTGCCTTGCTAGGATGCCTTCCTTGGCGATGGAGTGCAGAGGAATTATTATTAAGTGGAAGCGTGGCATTCTTATTTTACAAGCTTAGCAATATCTTGTAAAATTCTGGCTTCATTTCTTTGGCAGTAAATCAGTGATGAGGCCAGTTTAATATGATTCCCAACAATCCCCCTTCAAACATCGGCAAGTGGGATTTTATGATTTTTGGTGGAGTTGGGGGGGGGTTGATCTAATGAGACTTGTAATAACCAGCCCCTATAAATAAGAATTTGAAGAATTTTAGCAGTACCAGTGGGAAGATGCTGTTTGGTATTCACAACTGAAAGGGTGTGTGTGTGTGTGTGTGTGTGTGTGTGTGTGTGTGAAAATAGAGAGAAATGTCTACTACCTACCCCTATATCACTGTAATTAGGTGTCATGCAGAACTACTGGAATTTCATAACTTGATCTTCACACACTGATTCCAAGGTTATCGCTAATGGGAAGTCTATTCTAAACACAGTAATATGCCTTCTGCTCAAACCAAAGGAATACCAAACCCCATCCTTTCTGGCCTTAATTTATCGACTGGATGGGCACCAGGAACAAGTTTTTTTTACATGCGCATTTACCACGGGCTCTTAGCAAGATTTGAACTTCAGTACACTTCCAGGATTAAGTGACACACTAGATTCATCAGGTACTCGATGCTTACAATGTGCCCATTCTCTTTGGAGATGTTCTTATACTGAAGAAAATCTGGTTATAGTTCCTTATAGATCGAAGCTACTTGAAGATATTGGGCTGTTCTCCAGCTATGTCACACTCAAGTTAAGAGTAGATCCATTGGAATCAGTGGAGTTACATTAACCATGTACAAATCCATCAATTTCAATGCGTCTGCATATGACTTACCCAGGACACAACAGGGATGTTAGAGAATTCTAGCAAAAATGGGAATTGCTGGTGTTCACTTATTAATTACATGTGCAGATCAATCCAGCAAACACAATATATAATCTCTGTTTTTGCTTTCAGTCAGCAAATGAGACATGTCTTCCCCCCTCCACTTCAATTGTTTCCTTTGCCTTGAAATGAAGTGGTTGGAATAATGTATTAACAACACCACGTACATAATTCATGGGATTAATTACGTAAAGTATGTAAGGCACACGATTTTGCCACAGTGGAGAGCAAGATGAATAGCATAGTTTGGGTGAAGATGAACGGAAGCAGAATGGAAACAGTGCTGCATGCAACAAATAAAGGGCAGAACAGAAAACAATTCCTTCTTGCACCACTAGATACAATCCATTAATAATATTGTGCAGCTTTTGCGTCTGTTGAAAACAGATTTTAGTGTAGGCAACATAAACCAGGTTCTATGGACACTGCTGGATTCTCTTATTGGAGTCTCCTATTGCCTGATTGCTTTGTTTTCTTTGATTAGTGTGAATAGGGGAGAATAGTCATGGGTTGTGTGCATGTGTCTTCAATTGTTTTCTTCTGATACATAATCTGCCATGGAGGTATTATTATTATTATTTTATTTATCCATTTATTTTCTTGCCGACCCTTCACTGTAAGGTCCCAGGGCAGCCTTCAGTAATATAAAAATACAATATTAAAATCAATGAAAACTATTTATGATCAGAAGAATAGGATGGAACCTAAAAACATACCTCAAGTGGCCAAGGCCAGAAAGCACAGTAGAATATGGCATAGCATGAGCCTTTTATACGAATTACAGTGGTACCTCGGGTTAAGTACTTAATTCGTTCCGGAGGTCCATACTTAACTTGAAACTGTTCTTAACCTGAAGCACCACTTTAGCTAATGGGGCCTACTGCTGCTGCCACGCCACCGGAACACAATTTCTGTTCTATCCTGAAGCAAAGTTCTTAACCTGAGGTACTATTTCTGGGTTAGCGGAGTCTGTAACCTGAAGCGTATGTAACCTGAAGCATATGTAACCTGAGGTACCACAGTATACACATAACATTCCAATTCAGCATCCCCCACATAATCTTGCATATATCTGGCAAAGTTCTTTCAAGTCAGAACCACCAAACCCTTTTAAAACAAATTCCTCCTTCGTCCCAGTTCATGGTCCTCCCTTGCTTTTCAAAAGCATCTGTTCAAGCAGGTGGGTTTATTTTTTGCATTCATCCTCTGTAGGGCTTCTGCCTTGGCCAGTTGGATAATTAAAGACTTGTATTTATTTGAAAGGGGAAAGAAAGCAGCAGCCCCCTGTAATATTAATCATTGTGCGAGAAGGCCAGTCATGATTTGTAGCAAGTCCCTTAGTCTGGACGGATGATTAATACATTTGTTTTCCTTTCTGTGTAGAAAGGCCAGGGCGTTTTTAATACTTTGGAGTGAAACTAATTATTAGTAAGCTGTGTTTAATCTCTCTTATTTGACCAGGCATTGTCTTTCACAAATTAAGGGCTTGGAAAATTGATTGCCCACATAGCCTTTTGGAGAGCTGGCTAAAGCACCTTGACTGATCTGATATCCTTTATTGCCTAAGACCTTCCTTGAGGACTCTATCTCAGCATTTCAGTAACAGGTTATGTATTGGTATGCTCGAATGTCGTAGCTGCCACTCACAAGCTACTTGGACACACCACTAATTATACACACCAAACTCTGATACTTGGTATGTTAAATACTCATTCATCTTTAGGCTCCTTGTTACTTGACATTATGTTCAGCTCATCAGCAACTGCTATTCGCTTTGCTGGTTGCAGAGGTGGATGGGGAGAGCATCTTTTAAGTATGTCATAGCTTATACTGGTTACAGATAGGTAGCCGTGTTGGTCTGCCATAGTCAAAACAAAAAAAAAATTCCTTCCAGTAGCACCTTAAAGACCAACTAAGTTAGTTCTTGGTATGAGCTTTTGTGTGCATGCACACTTCTTCAGATACACTGAAACAGAAGTTTCCAGACCCTTCTATATAGTGAGAAGGTGGGGAGGGGTATTACTCAGAAGGGTGGTGGGAATGGGTGATTGGCAGATAGCTGTGATGAGCCTGTTAACAGGAAAGCTCATACCAAGCACACGAAAGCTCATACCAAGGTGGGAAGGGGTATTACTCAGAAGGGTTGTGGGAATGGGTGATTGGCAGATAGCTGTGATGAGCATGCACACGAAAGCTCATACCAAGAACTAACTTAGTTGGTCTTTAAGGTGCTACTGGAAGGTATTTTTTTGTTATAGCTTATACTGGTAGCTCTCCTTTTCAGTAGAACAAAAGGTCCTGGGTTCAGTCCCCAGCATCTCCATGTAGGTCTGGGAGGGGCCCTGGAATGCAGCTGGCAGTCAGTGGAGACAATATTCCCCCACCCCCAATAATTTTTATTATGTTTTTCCAAATATCTTAAACACAATACAGCTTAACAATACTTTTCTCCTTTCATTCTGTATCTTATCCAAATTAACTTCCCTCCACCCCTCTTCTGGCTTTTCTACTGTTAAGGAAAAAGTCTAGGTGCGAGGCTGCTCAGTCACCCAGCTCGTCGGGCAGAGCCTGCGGGTCCCTGCGGAATAAAGGAAGGATTCCAGCCACCAACCGGAGCAAATAGCTGTAGACCAAAGTTTATTGCGCAATAGGTTCAAAGAGCAAATTTGAACCCCGAGGATGGGGTGACAAAGACTTTTAAAACTTTCCCGCCATATCCCAGAATACAGTTCGTACAGCATCATTGCTACATCACTGACATGTCACAAAAGGGGAGGGGTTAACCTTGGCAAACATGTCCAGACAAGTCCTTGGTACAAGATTAGCATAAGCAGACATGGCAGGGCAAGACTCAGGTATAAGATTAGCATAGACAAATATGTCTTAAGTACCCACCGCTCAAAAGTACAATAGGAGTTCCTTTGCATGTCTGGAGCCTGAGGCGAGTCAGGTGATGAGATTTGGCTTCCTTTGGCTAACAATGAGCCCAGCAATTGTCACCTCTGGGAACTTCCTGGAGTCCTTTTTCAAGGGGAAAATAGCTTTGGAATGGAGGAAACTGGGAAAAGAGATGATTTTATATTATTTTTTTAAGCTAGGTAACTTCCCTGAGCTGTCAAGTTGAAAGGATACATTCAGGCATAATATTTGTAATATTTAACTTTAAAGATGTGCCCCCACCCCCGGTAATTTCCGTAACACTACACTGCTCTTACTTAATAATTTTTTGTATTATACTTTAGACATACATTCCTTATATTACAGCATTACCTCTTGTGGTCTAACCAAATGTTTACAATAAACGTTATGAGTTTTATTTCAGTCCTGTGAGTGTCTTTATTTATGAACAGTTTACTCTAAGTATACCATAAATTGGGACCATTTTTTTTGGAATTTCTCATCATCCTGCTGTCAGATTTTTCCAGTTAGCCTTGCTATTTCCGCATACTCCAATACTTTCTGTTGCCATTCTTCAGTTGTTGGAATATCCTGTTGTTTGCATCTCTGTGCGAGTAGTATTCCTGCTGTTGTGGCATACAGTAAGAATTTCTGATCTTCCAGAAAGGGGTCAGCAAACTTTTTCATCAGGGGGCTGGTCTACTGTCCCTCATAACTTGTGGGGGGCCGGACTATACTTTGAAAAAGATAACTAAACTGCAAGTCGGTCCCACAGCTGCCTCCAGATCTGGAGAAGGAACGCACTTTGCGTGCACTCAGGAGCACGTTTTGGCACCGTCTGCTCACCAGCATTGTTGACAAGCAGCAGCCGCTCCATCGGCCCGTCCCCACGGAGCTCCCAGGCGGTGTGCACCATGTGCTGCAACCCGTCGTCTGAGGCAGGTCAGCGTGGCAAGCCGCGCACGTGGAGCGCTGGTCAGGCGGCACGCAGCTCGCCCTCCAGCTGCTCCAGTGCTTCTCCGAGCGCACCACCAGCAGCAGTGCCGAGCTGGGCACCAGACACGGGGCCAGCAGGCGCACCAAGCTCCAGCTGAAGCCCCACGACACGCCCGTCATGATGCCTATGGCACGGCCCAGACCCACTGCCCACCCACCGGCCTGGCTGTGCCAATTTTACCTGAGTGTGCTTCCTGCAAGGCTTCCTGCAGCCAATCCAAAGCCGCAACAGCGCCGACGATTGCCCAGAGCCTTCCGCAGCTTTGGATTGGCTGCAGGAGCTTCCCAGAAGCCGTGCCAGCGTCGCGGAAGTCATTCCCTGCACAGCGAGGCGTCTGCAGTGTATGGGGACTGACTGACCAGGCGGGCGGTATGGTCCGCGGCCTGGATTTATGAGACTGGGAGGCCGCATCTGGCCCCTGGGCCATAGTTTGCCGACTCCCGCATTAGAAGATAAGTAAAAATGATGTCTCTTAGCTCCACTTACGGTTGAAGATGGGGTGGAGTCTTTAACTATATGCTTATTTGTATAATTCATATATTATGCTGGTCTTACTAAGTTTTAATGAGTGCTGTGCCAAAACCTGCCGACCAATTTCTTAAAAGCTTTTTTTCCCCTTCCCAGTGACACATCTCTATTTTTCTACCTCTTTTTCAGGGTGTTTATGATTTTCTTTAGATCAGAGCTGGTATGGGATTATTTACCATATCAGTGTGAGGTGGCCAAGGGTGATGGGTTTGCTTTTCCTTCCATCAAACATCTCCCCACTATCCTGCAACCTCCCCAGCTGCCCTGATCTTATGAGAAAGCATGGGGAGGACATCGAGTGGCTTTCAGAAAGTGTGAACACCTGGGGAGGCTGCAGAATGCCAAGCATGGGAAGAAATGATATGTAGAATGAAAGAAATGGCACCAGAAAAAACCCTCAGCCTCCTTCAAATGTAAGGGAATCACAATAAAACATTCACGTCCTACCCATGAGAATTTAACCAATATTTTCTCTCTCCCTTAATGCTAATTTTCTTTTCTCATTAATTAATAAAGAAGGGTAGGGAGGAAAACATAGTGGGGTTTTTTTGGCACAGCACTAGTTTTAATTATTTTTCGGGGATTATTAGGGATAAGCTAAAATGTCTCGAAAAAGTATTATCTGATAAATATTTGAACATGTGCTCCTCATAAGAATATAATAAGAGCTTTGCTGGATTAGCCAAAGGCCTACCTAGTCCTGCACTCTGTTTCACAATGGCCAACCAGATTCCCCCATGTGAAGCACTCCTGAACCAGCCCTCACCTGAAGAATAATCGGTGAATCAGCCTCCTCAGTTTCACCATCCATAGGTGTCTTGCTTATTTTCAAAGCAGCTTACAACGAAAGAGATACAAAATATACAAAATTTAAAACCTAAATTAAGCCTCAGGAATTTAAAACTAAAAAAATGTAAATGAAGAACGGCAGAACAATGTAAAAGATCAGACACAAATGCCTTCTGAAATAAAATGGTTTTATTTTTATTTTTTAATAATCTTTTTTATTCAGTTTTACACTACACATTTAAATCCAAACATTAGACATAATCATCAAAGTGAAAAAAATATAGTCCAGCCCCCACAAGGCAGTGAGGGACAGTGGACCAGCCCCCTGCTGAAAAAGTTTGCTGACCCCTATTATAGACTGACTCCATTGCTTTTAGGAAAGGGCTTGGATTTCAGAATTAACTAGTTAATTATAGTTCTATAAGACTGCAAGAAATTATCCGTGTTGAGCTTGAAGAAGGAGACAGGCAACGTGAAAAAGAGAGGTAAATAAGGAGGGACGCGGGTGGCGCTGTGGGTTAAACCTCAGTGCCTAGGACTTGCTGATCACAAGGTTGCCGGTTCGAATCCCTGCAGCGGGGTGAGCTCCCGCTGTTCGGTCCCTGCTCCTGCCCACCTAGCAGTTCAAAAGCACCCCTAAGTGCAAGTAGATAAATAGGTACCGCTTTATAGCGGGAAGGTAAACGGCGTTTCCGTGTGCGGCACTGGTGCTGACTCGCTAGCTGCCGCTTAGTCACGCTGGCCACGTGACCCGGAAGTGTCTCTGGACAGTGCTGGCTCCCGGCCTCTTAAGCGAGATGGGCGCACAACCCCAGAGTCGGTCACGACTGGCCCTTACGGGCAGGGGTACCTTTACCTTTAAATAAGGAGGGAGAGAAACTAATGCACGAGTTGGGAGTTTTGTGTTTATTTTCTTGCTTATTGGTTACAGTTTATGCATCCAGACCACACCATTGCCCTGAAATAGTTCATTTCCCTCGGCTTAACCTTATAAAACAAGCATTGAACAAGCTATTGAAATGTTGCTGTTCTTAAAAAAAGAAGAAGTGCTTAAAAACCAAATTGACCAACAGGGGAAGAAGCCAAACATGAACTATCTGCAGTCGGGAATTCCTGCCAGCAACAAAACACCAATTCTCTCTTGTAAACAGAGTTACCACTTTAAATGGGCTACAGTAGTCCTGCTGCTTGTCCATTAATTAGGAGCTCGGTATTGTGCTGATGCTTTTACTGGGCAATTGTTCCAAATCAGCAGGGGTGGAATTCACTAACCTACTCATTAAAGTTCATTCAGCAGTGTTTGCAAGGGGGAGAAGTTTCATGGGGATATTTGAGTTGCTTCATGCTTTTCTTTCCAACGAGAACAAATAAGAAGGGTGGAAACAGAGTGGATAAAAAATTGTAGCCTCAATCGGCAGCTCAGATTAAAGCACAAAGGGATCCAGGTCAAATGCTCTGGTTTCTGGCACTTCTGAATCCTAATCTAAAAATCTGGAGAGCCTTTCAGAAATCTGCCACAATTTGACAGGTCTTTTTACAAATGGCATTTTAAATGAACCAGCGCTGTGTGTTGTTTGGCTATCTGTTGGAACCATTTTGTGTCACACTCTTTGGATTTCCATTATATCTTCACCTCTTTTCTTTTTGCACCAGAACCTGAATATTTTCTTGATGCTTTGACACTTAGATACTAAAACACCCATACACAATTTTAATTGTATGTTAAGTATAAAAATAAATGATCATAACTCAATGGTGGAGAATGTGCCTTGTATCCAGGTGTTCCTATGGAGCACAATTCAAAGTGTTGGTGATGACTTTTAAAGCCCTAAACGGCCTCGGCCGGGTATACCTGAAAGAGCGTCTCCACCTCCATTGTTCTGCCCCGACACTGAGGTCCAGCGCCGAGGGCCTTCTGGTGGTTCCCTCACTGCGAGAAGTGAGGTTACAGGGAACCAGAGGGCCTTCTCGGTAGTGGCATTTTTAATGTTTGATGCTGTATTGATTTTAATATTCGGTTGGAAGCTGCCCAGAGTGGTGGGGAAACCCAGCCAGAAGGGTGGGGTATAAATAAATTATTATTATTATTATTATTATTATTATTATTATTATTATTATTATTTTATTATTATTATTACTAGGTTCAATCCATGGTGTCTCTAGGTAGGGCTAGATAAATCTACTGCCCAAAGCCCCAGATAACCACTACCCATCAAATTACAGTGGTATCTTGGTTCTCAAACGCCTGAAACCCGGAAGTAAGTGTTCCGGTTTTCAAACGTTTTGGGGAAGCCAAACATCCGATGCAGCTGACAGCTATTGTTTCCAGGGTGCCTGCACCAATTGAGGCAGAGGGCCTTCTCAGTAGCCACGCACACCTTGTGGAAAGCCCTCTTAGCAGACACTGATATCCAGCGCCGAGGGCCTTCTGGCAGTTCCCTCACCACAAGAAGTGAGGCTACAGGGAAAGGAGGGAAAGTAAACTTATATTAATATCAAGATAAATTTTCAGGACAAAAATTTGAAAAGAGGGAAAGGATTTGCTGAAATGGATAATTGACTTAGAATACAAAAAAAGGGAGGTGTGAGGAGGTCAGGGAAATAAGCCAATGAAAGGAAAGTAATAGAAAGATTTGCTGTATCTTTTATTATTATTATTCTTTTCACCTAATGGATTTCAATTCTTTTTTTTCCTTTCGATTTTTCTTTTTCCCCCTGTATTTTATCTTTTCTTGTTTAAAAGGATGTTTTTCTTGATTCTTCTTTTTGTATTTTTAAAAACTTTAATAAATATCTTATTAAAAAGAAAGGGGGAACCAGATAGAGGGCCTTCTCAGTAGTGGTGGCTGCCCTGTGGAACGTCCTCCCATCAGATGTCAAGGAAATAAGCAGCTATCCTATTTTAAAAAGACATCTGAAGGCAGCCCTGTTTAGGGAAGTTTTTAATATCTAATGCTGTATTGTTTTTAACACTTGATTGGGAGCCACCCAGAGTGGCTGGGGAAACTCAGCCAGATGGGCGGGGTATAAATAATAAATAATAAATAATAAATAATAAATAATAAATAATAATAATTCTTATTCTTATTACTTGTGCAGGTTGTAGCCGTAGCCTCCCATGTGGAGTCCAGTCATCAGTAAATGCAAAAATAAAAAGCCCATCTGGAGCTTTGATTGACGCACAAAGTTAACAAACTTGGCTTTATGGCACCGATGTGCAGCTGCGGTGCATGTGCCGCTTTTGCAAATGCAGCGAAGAAGACACACTGATCAGAGTCAGTTTTCAAATTTGCTCTCTTCCGCTTTCTGTAGCATCTAATGAACACTCAGAAACGATGCGCTGGTGATTTTAAGGCATTCAATTTAAGACCTTCCTGTCCTGCTATATATAAAAATAAACAGGCATCTTGAGATATCATTCAGCATCACCCAAATTAAGTTCTGATTAAGACTTACCAATCAAGCCTTGAACATATATATATATATATATATATATATATATATATATATATATATGGAAGAAGGAAATGAGACAAACTGAACGGGAAGATAACGCGTGTTCAGGGGTCACAATTCAGCAACAGTTAGCAATGAGAAAGTTTCGACGAAAGCAAAGGAATGGAATCTTATCCCTGACTAACTCAGGCCACACCTGCACCTTACGTTTAGAGCAGTATCATACCATTTTAACAAGCATGGCTTCCCTCAAAGAATCCTGGGAAATGTAATTTGTTAGGGGAGTTGAGAGTTGTCAGGAGATCAGAGTGGTTTAACAGTTAATCCCATCAGTATGAACTGCAATGAATGAAATAAATTGTGTGTGTGTGTGTGTGTGTGTGTGTGTGTGTGTGTGTGTGACTCTTGCCTGTCTCCTGCTCAGCCCCAAGTACAGTGGTACCTCGCTTTTTGAGCATCTTGGAAGCCCAGCATTTTGGTTTCTGAACACCGAAAACCTGGAAGTAACTGCTTCAGTTTTTGAACACTTTTTGGAAGCTTCCGTGTTGAGTTTTCTGGAAGTAAATGCTTCCGGAAGTGAATGCTTTGGTTTCTGAACATTTTGGAAGTTAAACAGTCTTCCGGAATGGATTATGTTCGAAAACCGAGGTACCACTGTAATGACCGCTCCCCGCTTAAAACGGGGGGCACCCTTTGCGTGGATGCGTGCAGCCCCTAGATCTGGAGCAGCTCCAACAGCATAGGCTTGGCTTTGCCTTCCCTCAGGTGGGATACCTGGAGGTCTCCACCTACCTCAGTCAGTTGTCCAATCCCACCTGGGGGAAGCGTTGCCAAGGAGACCAGGCCAGGTAGGGGAGGGATTACCTGCCCACACAATAGAGGGAGGATCTTACCTGGGAATTCTCACTTGGCTCCAGAGCTTCTCCCACCCTACCCACCCTCAGTCAATGTCTTATGTTGCAGGTTAATTTTCCTCACAGGTTTTGCAGGTTAATTTTTCTTCACAGGTATGCAGGCGCTCCTACGTTAAGGTCGCTGTTAAAGGGCCGGAAAGGAATTTCCCTGCATTGGCAGGTTTCGCCTTTCCCGTAGCAAAACGTCACAACTTTGGCAGTATCAGGCCTTGGGCGGAATCCTTTTGTCCATCTTCCTCTTTGCGGCGGTGATACCAGGTTTCCCCGTTAAAGGGGTTTTCTGAAGGGAGGCTTTGACCGTACGCCGAAAGGTCGTCATTGCTCTCCCCTGCGGCGGCGGCGTTACGGGGGCGGCTATCTCTGCTTGAACATATGTTCTCCAGAGCCGGCCCATCCCCCCCCCACACACTGGATAACCCTGATGCTCCCTAGGTCCCCGGCTGGGGACTGGGGAGGGAGAACGCCAATGCCTGAGCCAAGGTCTACCCACATTTGAAATTTAATAAAGTTGTGGCCAATTTAATTCCATAGCACGTTGTCTTGAGTCGTTATTCCACATGACCGGGGGGACCGCGCGGGATCTGGGGACTCCGCCTGTCCGCACAATACAGCTGACTGAATGTGTGCATCCTTCAATATTACAATTTCTGCATGTCTGCATGATAACTCCTGTGTGAATAGTGTTGGCAGCTTGCTTCACTGTGTTTTGTCCAGCCAGTGGTTACACAGTATGGGTCAAATGTTTCTACTATTAATTTGGCCCTCGGTGCTTGAAATAAAAAGGGGATCAACTATGTAGGTTAAGGTAGGGCTTCTGTGTACAACATATAACAAGTACAGCATCTAACGAGTCTCTTCCATAGTGTGACTAGCCAGGAACAGAAAGATGAATGCACTTACGATACCACTATGCAAGGTAATTGAAGCATTTGACGTGCTTCTTAACTCATTCAAGAACCCTGCACTAATGTACCTATAGTCATATTTCAAAACAACAATAACAAAAAACAGCATAAGACAAATAATAAATGTTGGAAATGTAAAGAAAAAGAAGGAACATTTTATCATATGTGGTGGGAGTGTTAAAAAGTAAAGAACTTCTGGGAAATGATATATAATGAGATGAAAAAGGTGTTGAAATACACATTCTTAAAAAAACCCAGAAGTATTTTTACTTGGTATTATAGGTCAGGACATTAATAGGCAAGATGTTAAATTGTTTTTATATGCAATAACTGTGGCAAGAGTATTATTAGCCCAGAAATGGAAACAAGAAGAAATTCCGACGAAAGAAGAATGGCAGACGAAATTAATGGACTATGCAGAATTGGAGAAAATGACAGGAAGGATTTGAAACCTGTGGGACCAGAGATTTACAGAAGATTGGAAGAGGTATATAAATTATTTGAAGAGCAACTGTAATCAACAAATTACGCTAGTAGGATTACAAGAAGTTTTGTAAGGAGAAATATACAAAGTGTTACAAAGTATAAAAAGAGAGAGATATTGGTTATGAGTTTGAAATGTAATAGGGAGGATAAGAAATGCATACTGAGAGATTAGATTGGAAAATTTTCAGACAGGATTGATGGAAGTCAAAAATTTGAATAAGATGTAAAAGTATGTTTAATTACTGTTGAAAATGATATGTTAAAAAAAACTAATAAAAAATTATATTAAAAAAATAGATACTCAATAAAAGCATTTAACAACAAAACAAACAAAAAACAAAACAAAAAACAAAACCTAACTTGGTTGCTTGCCCCTTCACTCCAGGAGATACACAAGGACAGAACTTCAGAAGCCTCCATTTCATAAGCAATTGTATGGTGGAGTACAATTTTAGGTGGCTTCAAACGTCAAGTGTGCTTGTAGAACTCTTTTGCATTGTGAGATTTTCTGTGAGCACGTTTATAACCAGAGCCTCTCTGGATCTCCTAAATAATTGAGTTAGAGGGATTGTTTTGAGTGCAAAAGGGTAATAGGATATCAGACAGGTCAGCAGCAGATATAAACAAATCCTTAAGGCAGTGGCACCTTTATATTAGTATTGACCAATATTGGTGAAGGCAGGGATTTGTGGGGGTCAAGAACTCCATTGTGCAGAGCATAAAATCCATCTCCTCTTGATGTTTGTCCTATGAAATATGGAAGAAGGAAACACGTGTTGGTTGATTGATTGATTGATTAGGAAATAGAACCACCTTGGTGCACGTTCCCCCTAAAAGGGAGAATACCCCCTATATATCATTCTGGGTGAGACTGGGAACTTAACTCCAACATGGAAGCTATTCAGCACAATCTGAATAACAAAGAAAATTACTATTGAGGTGATAATTGGTTTATCACTCATTTGGGAGGAAGACCCTTCTGTGAGTTTCCTTTAAAGGATGCCCAATCCCAAGTAATACTAATAATAATTTATTTGTACCCCACCCATCTGGCTGGGTTGCCCCAGCCACTCTGGGTGGCTTCCAGTATATATAAAAACATAACAAAACATTAACCATTAAAAAGCTTCCCTATACAGGACTGCCTTCAGATATCTTCTAGAGGTTATATAGCAGTGTTGGCGAACCTTTTATTATTATTTTTTTTAATGATATTTTATTAGATTTTCACACACAAAAAAAAGATTACAAAGACAACAACAAAAATTAAACACAAAAAGAAAAAATTATGCAAAACTATGCAAGATAAAAAATAAAAAATAAAAATAAAATCCCTCCTTTCAAATTCCCAATGTTCTTTCACTTATTTTCCTGACTTCCTCCCACCTCCCTCTTTGTATTCCATTTTAAAAAATTGTTCAGCAAAATTATGCAAAAAATTCACCCTTATTGTTCAGACCTCTTAATTTTTTATATTGAGCTCATTGATTTTTTCTTATCCTCTTAATCCTAAAAATTATTGAATTTACACCATGTTTGACTTTTTGCTAAAGCCAATTATTCCTTTCCATCATCTCTTATTATTTCATTAGTATTACACTAATTCCATAAATATAAGTTTTTTACAAAAAGCATTTCTCGTTCTAAGTTTATCCAACGTCCCTTTTTCTGGTTCCGGATAGTGTCAGTCCTTATATCATTATATATTCTCATGTTCTAATATCTGAGGCCCTCAGGTCACTTCTGAGCCCCCTCTGCGAGTTTTCTTGTTTCTGTTTGTGGTTGCACACATCCTTGTTCCGTGTTGGCGAACCTTTTAGAGACTGAGTGCCCAAACTGCAAACCAAAACCCACTTATTTATCGCAAAGTGCCCAGAGTTGTTGAGGTTTTCTGGGAGAGCTGCTGACCAAAGGTTTGAAGCTTTTTTTGGGGGGGGGTCACAAAATTTGCTTTGTGTTTTTTTTTGGGTGGGAGCTGCTGAGCTTTTTTGCGGGGGGGGGGAGAGAACAGAAATAAATGACGAATAATACCTTTGCTGGAACTAACACGCAGCACCGACATCATCGCCTGCCAAAGCGCCAAAAAAATCAACACAGAAAAGGTTAAAAAATGAACGCTGTTACACCCAATCAGGAACAGCCACTGACACAGCAAATTGAAAAACAGACCAATCGCCGAACACAATCTCCGGCTACCGTTTTTTTGTTGTTTTGTTTTAAAAAAGGGTTCCGGGTTTTAACTACGGACACAAGCTGAGAGGCAGGGGGAGTGGGAAAATAAATGGGGGGAAAACCAAGAAGAGCGCAGGTGGTCCAATGGCACACATGAGCTAGCAGTGAGGGCTCTGCATGCCAAGTCTGGTATGCGTGCCATAGGTTTGCCACCACTGTTATATAGTTACTCATCTCCTTGACATCTGATGGGAGAGCATAGGCTAGCCCAGGAATTCCTCTGCAGTTTATATTTCTCCCTCCACATCCCAAATCATCAAAATGCTACCATTTATTACTTTCTAGGGTTTAGGGGGGTCCCCCCCGTCTATAACAATGTGAAGGGGTGTGTGTGTCACACTTTGAGTCAGCTGTTGAGATTTTCCTGGAAATGTATTTGTTTTTTCGAAACATATTTTTATTAAAGATTTCTTAGTTTACAAAAATATGTGCATTGTCACGTTGTTCAAATTGCACTTGCTACAGCTCAGTTTCATTTGCTGTGGGACATTAGTGTTACATACAGTGTTAGGTTAGGAAGAAAAGAGGGGGGAATGGTGAGGGGGGTTGGATCGGGGGCACTGCTTCTATTCCTCTACTTGGTGTATGTGTGGGGTTTTGTGTCAGCGTTGTTTATGTGGGTTCCCTTTACTATTCACTTCTTGTATTTCTTTGGTGGTGAGAGAGGTTGGGGGTGGCCTAAGGTGTGGTTGGTTGTCATTGGTTGGATCTAGTGAAATTTCTTTTTGTGTGTGAGTGGGGTATGTATGTGTTTTTTGATCAGGTTAGCCAAATTGATTTGTATGTCGTTGGTGGATTGTTGTTGTCTTGTTGAGCTGAGTATGTGATAAAGGGGAACAATACCAGATGAAAGTGTTTTCATCTATTTGCCCCCGTGTCCATTTTGGTTTATTGGTTCCTTTTTCTAATAAGGCTGTTTCCCATACTATTTGGTACCATTGGTCCATGCTTGCTCCTGACAGGTCTCTCCAGTGTCTGGCTATTATGTTTCTGGATGCTGAAAGTAAGTAGGTTATGAGATATTTGGACATTGATTATTCTAGATCAGGGGTGGGAAACCTGGTTTCCACCAGATGCTGTTGGATTCTAACTTCCTTGAGTCCATGGCCATTGTCAAGTATTATGGGAGTTGTAATCCAACAGCATTTGAAGGGTCCTTGCTGCTTTTCTCTTCTTGTGGCACACTCTAGTTTACATTCCATATGTTATCATGCAAGTTGCTAATGGCTATTTGGACCTACCTAACCCAACAAGAATTCAATCCAAAGTGTGTTTGTACACCAAGACTTAGGCACAGCTAAATTCTAGCAGAAAGCTGGACAGGATGGAAATTTAGCTGCTACAAAACTTACAGGCACACATTTTGGATTAAGTTCCTCTTGAATTCCAACACACATACATAGGATTGTACTGTGGAGGACCCCATTTGCCCACAGGAAGTTCTTGAGGAATTGCATCAAGAACAAACAAAGCTTCTTCCACAAATTGCATCTGGATTTTAAGAGCCAGGGATAGACGATCCAGGAAATGTGGAGTGTGGGGAAAGGTTCGACACTGTGTGCTGTCTGAATGTTTTTGTGCTTTACACTGGGACAGTGTAATTAATTTTGCTTCCCAGAAGTTAGCAGATAACTTCAAAATTTGAAATTATTCTACTGCTGCAAAAATGAAAGACGTCAAAAGCTCTGCCTCAGCAGTTTCGATTGGGAAGGAGCCCAGACTATCTTTCTGTGTGGTATTATACTGGTTGTATCTTTTCAGCCTTTCTCCCAAGGAGAAAGGGACTCAATCCGCAACTTAGATAAGCTTCCACATTTGTCTGCTGCGTAAGGTTCTGTGGACTGTGGCCCACTTCACCAGATGAAAATTTATGCCATGCTAATTTTGTTTTTCTTTAAAGTGCCATCAGACTGCCTGGTTTTTAATATAAACTTGTTGTCCACTAACTTCTTTCAGCAGTGCAGAACCTTTTTCTTTTGCTCTGAGTTGGCTTAAGACTGGCTACAATTGCTTTTTCATTGTTGCTTCCTCTTTACTGAGTTATTTCCTATGCTGGCATGTTTTCTTCTTTGTATTCTTACCTTCATAAGCTACAAGATGGATGCCTGTAGTGCTCTGTGTGGATGAACTGCCCTTGAAAAATGTTTGAGGCTAGTGCAGAATTCAGCCATTCAACTACTGGCTGGTGAAGTGAGTGTCCTGGGGAGAGTTCCAAGGGCCTTATAGCCACATTTGGCCCCAGAATCTGAGGTTCCCTCCCCTGCCCCATGGAGAGCAATAGAGAGGCCAAACAAGCCTGACTTTGTTGTTGTTGTTTAGTCGTTTAGTCATGGCCGACTCTTCGTGACCCCATGGACCAGAGCACACCAGGCACTCCTGTCTTCCACTGTCTCCCACAGTTTGATCAAACTCATGCTGGTAGCTTCGAGAACACTGTCCAACCATCTCGTCCTCTGCTGTCCCCTTCTCCTTGTGCCCTCCATCTTTCCCAACATCAGGGTCTTTTCCAGGGAGTCTTCTCTTCCTATGAGGTGGCTAAAGTATTGGAGCCTCAGCTTCAGGACTTAACCTTCCAGTGAGCACTCAGGGCTGATTTCCTTCAGAATGGATAGGTTTCATCTTCTTGCAGTCCATGGGACTCTCAAGTGTCTCTTCCAGCACCATAATTCAAAAGCATCAATTCTTCGGCGATCAGCCTGACTATATGCCTCAATAATCTAAGAGTGCATTCCTGAAAATATTCCAGAATTCTAATCAACACTCGATAGTTCCACAGCAAATGTACAAGGAGCAGTAGAAAAGTTGATATAGGAAGGGTCCCCTTGGTATATAGGAAATGTATAAACCACTGGGTTGGAGACTACTTTCTTCACTTGGTTATAGCATGGTGCTGATAATGCCAAGTTTGCAGGTTCAATCCCCACATGGGACAGCTGCATATTCAGGTTGTCAGTTTGCATTTCTTAGTACAGAAAGTAGAGATCTTTCCTGTTCTAATTAATTCAAGAGAGTTCTGGAAGCTTTTCTGTGTGAAAGAAACAAGCAGAAGGTTTCTGATGTTTGGGTTTTTCCTTTAGAGAAGCTGAGGACAACTGGCTTAAATTGGTTCTGTTATCCTTTTCTGTCAAGGTCATGCTGACTATAATAAGAGGCCAGAAGGAGCCTGGGTTTCACTTTCTCTTTCTATCTCTTTTCCTTCAGGTGTGGTGTTCTGTGTCTATGATTCTTTGCCGGACAGTTGCTTTTGCCTGGCCCTCCTGAGGACTACTTTCTACTTTCGGCTGAAGAAAAAAAAAAACCACTGAGGAATTTCCTGGAAACCTTGTCGTTGAAGAAGACCGATGGGCGTAACAAGGGTATATCCTGAGAACTATTCTACCATTAGCTGCCTTTTGTTACTAATTAGTTCCATTTGTCACACTTTCAGAAATAGGATGATGCAGAAGCTAGTTTCGCTTGTTACACTTTTCAAGACGTAAGAGGGTGCAGAAGGAAGATATCAGCATGAAATGGCATTGTCAACAGGAACTGTGCATTGTAATCTTTGGACTTGACAATCCTTGGACTTTACGATACCAATACATATAGAAGGTATGATATGTTGCCATCAGGAACTGTGCTTTTTGATATGACGATTAAAATTATAGTTTTATTACATATCATGTTATGTTACTTTACAGCTAGCTACGTGTGTGCTGTGGCAGTGGAACATGAATTGATAGCGAACAAGCTTGACCCACACCATCAGAATACCTCTTAGTGTACTTCTGTAACTTATTCACACCTACCCTAAGTTTTCTTCTTTTACCTCTTGATAAAATGTGACTTGCAGAAACTCACTTGTGTTTTCAAAAGCACCCTGCGGTTCTTTGAAAGAGAAAGTGCCCAAGACAGTGGGGGGAAATATATATAAAATGGAAAAACAAGACATCATTAGGCTGCTGATCCAGCAGTGCTTGAACTGTGGGGGGTACTTACTGTGTAAAAGTGGGTACAAATCTAAGATACATTTCTTTTAGGTGACAGATTTTCTTAGACTGAACAGAAAGGGTCATAGCTCAGGTGTAGAGCAACTGCCTTGCATTCAGAGGGACTGAAATTCAATCCCCAACATCTTCACATAGGTTGGGAAATGTCTCCTGGAGAACTGCTATGAGTCAATGTAGACCAAGGATCTGGTACAGAATAAGACAGCTTCCTAGGATCATATGATATATTGATCTTCCTGTATCAAATGCTGCCTCCTTTTTGGCTGTAACTGATTGTTCCTTTGAACTATGTATTTATGTATTTATTTTTTTATTAATTTGATTCATGTTCCTATTCATAAGGGATCGAAAACATTAACAATAGTACAATAGTGAAACACATCCTATGGTCACTCTCAGAGTAAAAAGGGCTAGGTATTTTTCTCTGGGGTTATCCAACATATAGTGTATTACTATAAATAGGGTTGCATGAATCTGTCCCTACTCCATGTTAACGTCTGCATGTTTTGTTCCTAATCCCATCCCATAGTTCCACTTTAAAATATTGCTGTGCTGAACCCCACACCTCTAGTTCATGAAACATTTTTCCTCACTGCAAAGGCAACAGTCTTTTTCTGCATCTTTCACAGGAGGTGGTAGGAAAGAACTTCGGTGAAATGTTCACATTCCTTAATCTTTAGAGATGCAGTGAAGTGGCAGGGGGCAAATTGTGTGAGTGTGCATCCTTCATTAAAATAATCATTTTGCTGCTTTCAGCAAACCCTGCTCACACATTGTTTGTGTGTGGGTCTTCTTCATCTTTGGCAATCACTCGTAGCTGAGTAAGACTGTCTTCCATGGACTCTTTTTTAACAGTGAGTCCGTAAATGACTGTGGAGGCCAATTCTGGATTCACACGTCCCTCCACAGTGGGGACATAGGTTTCCAGGCAGGAGTTGATCATGGTGAGGGTTAGCTCTTAACACATTCCTCTCTTTTGTCCTGAGTTTGAGTGTCTTCAAAGCCCATGACACCTTTGGTAAAGGCTGTTCTCCAGTTGGAACTCTCACAGGGCAGTGTTTCCCAGTTGTCGGTGCTTATACCACATTTTTAAAGATTTGCCTTGAGAGAGTCTTTAAACCTCTTTTGTTGACCACCAGCATTGTGCTTTCTATTTTTAAGTTCAGAATAGAGTAGAATCAGTGTGTTGACTGGGAAGCAGGGCTGTGTTTTTCACTGTGTCCCTGACTCTGTCCACTTCCTAGATTAGAGCAACATTGGCTTCTGTGCAGTTCCCTGTAAGGAAACTTCAACCCATGAGCTCCTTCTTGACTGTAGGGACTAGGTGTGATTGGAACATTCACACAACTAGGTGCCCTGACTGATCAGAGCCCCTACATGTGTGCAGGAGCTTGTGGGCTGAACTTTCCCTACACACAACTCTGAGCAGTGCATACTTGTTCCAGGAAGCAGATGCTAAACCAGATGCCACTCTCCAGTCAATTACGCAATTGCCCTACGTGAAAGCAGCATATCAATAGGGCTACAGTTTCCCAGGTTTCCTGAAAGCTTTTAGGAGGATCTCATAGCATGAGCAACCCAGCAGGTTATCTGTGGAGTGTCCAAGCCAACCAACATTTTTAACAAGACATTTGAAGTTTATTTTTAAAAGCCAATTCTGCTCATCTCAGACACTCCACCCACACATATAAATACATCATAAATACATCTTCAATCACCAAACTGCTATCACCAATTGCTCCTTCCACTCTACTGAAAATGTACAGCAATAACACCAGGAGATGCAGCGCTGATAGGTTTAAACTATTAAGAGAACCGTAACTCAACATTTGGAGAAGTGCAAGATTTGGAGGACAGCAAAGTGCTGATCCACATATTAGACTGAGATAGCTCAGGTAACTTCAAATAGGAATTCTGTGAGCCTGAATTCCTCAAGCATTTTTAGTCTCCATCAGATTCCCCCCCCCCACCCGAAATTTGCATTTATCTCATTTTGCGATGTGAATATTGATATAGGTGTCAACAGTGGCATAGCGTGGGGGGTGCAGGGGGTGCCGGCCGCACCGGGCGCAACATCTGGGGGTTAGGGTTAGGGGGCTCAAATCCACGGGTTAGGGGGTGCAAATTACTTGCCTTGCCCCGGGTGCTGACAACCCACGCTATGCCACTGGGTGTCAATCACTATAGCACTGCACTGGATAACCATCCCCTGTGTGTGTGTGTGTGTGTGTGTGTGTGTGTGTGTGTGAGAGAGAGAGAGAGAGAGAGAGAGAGAGAGAGAGAGTTAGAGAGTTATGAGGGTTACTCCAAGTGGTTACCAAAAGCAAAGGAGCATTCATTCTGAGATGATGTTATGCTGGCACACTGGGGAGATGAACATGGCAGCTCCCTCACTCCAAATATGCGGTGATGCTCTCTGTGCCACTGGATGGCCCTGCTCCAGATAACTCCACTAGGGGCAGGGGCATTTTTTTTTCCCCCAGGGTGTGGGGAGACAGGACTCCAAGAGACTCTTCAAACCTGGTGCTGGCTCTGAACCAGTCCATACTTGACACTTTGGGAAATTGTGCAGGTTGGTTAATTAAAACACTTAGGGGAAGTAAAAATAACAATTTGATCCTTTAAAGTGAGCGATTTGGATTAAGAAAACACTTGAGCGGAGCATAAAAGCAAGAGCATCTCTTTTCCGCTCAGTTAAAATGCAGTGTTTATAGTATGTGGTTATCCCTATCAGCAGGCAGCTTGTAATGAATGACCTATTAAGCAATTGTAATACATCAGCAACCAATATAATTGCATTTACTTTATTTGTAAACTGTCCTTCTTTAATTAGAAGCAGCTTCCTGAACATGCCCAGAAACTTATATCTCTTGTCTCTTTGCTATTAACAGTTTCTCAAACAGTAACAGCATAAGATTAGCAATCACCAGAAAACATTATGCATATTTGATGTGGCGTCTATACTCGCCCATTCATAATTTATCACACGTTGCTAAAACATTTATTAAACATTGATACTTGGCTTTATTCCGCTACTAGTGAGTATTAGAAATACAATACAGTCACATCCTTCAGACATGTCACTGTCTTCTGTCAAGACATGCTTATCATTAATATATTTTTCTTCGACAGTTGCAACAGAACAGTGTCTATCATGTACCATCAAAGATTGATGAAAGCATCCCTGTTTACCCCATTCATCATGTGTGGCATGTGTCAGGAAAAATTGCAAAATGCTTACCGGGAAATGTTTCAGTCAGGGCGATACTCAGCTGCACATAAGACAAAATTATTGGTCCCCAGCCCTTCTTTAACCCAAAGCCACATAGAAGGAATTACCTCCTATGAAAATATTCTGGGAAGGTTGATCTATGTAGCCTGCTCAGTGCCGGATTTACGTATAAGCTAAACAAGCTATAGCTTAGGCCCCCACTCTCTTGGGCGCCCAAAAAAATTTATATTTCCAAAATATAGGATTAAAAAACAAATAAAAGAAAACCTACATACAGCAACAGTTGTGTTATGTAGGCTCCTATGATGCAAGTAATGGGCCCCGCCTGCTAGCCTGCTCCCTAAAATATCACCGGCTTGCTCATTTCTATATATAGGGTGCCTACAATCTGCATGGACTGTTTGCATGACAACATGTGCAAATGGCTTTAGATACCTATTAGATCCATAATTTACCATATAACATATATTCAATACAAAAAGGTAAAGGTAAAGGGACTCCTGACAGTTAAGTCCAGTCACAAACAACTCTGGGGTTGTGGTGCTCATCTCGCTTTACAGGCCGAGGGAGCCAGTGTTTGTCCACTCCGCAAACAGTTTTTCCGGGTAATGTGGCCAACATGACTAAGCTGCTTCTGTCACAACAGAACACCGACACCAGAGCAGTGCACGGAAACATCGTTTAATGTCCATTTCGGGTCGCCCAATCACTGCCACAGTGTCTTTTCTCTAGGCAGATCAAGATGACCAGATGACAGCAAAGGTTGCAAGGTTTTTAGCTGGTACAATCAGGATAAGGTCTATTATTTGACTGCTGATTCAGGACCCTAAAGTGTGTTTTATATAATTGACTTTTTAATTCTGCTCTTTGTATATCACATTTTTCTTTTGTTGCTATGGCAGATGGCTGACACAAATAAAGATTCATTCATTCATTCATTCCTATTGTCCTGCGACTTTCTACCAGGGAAAACCACTCTTTAGTGCTCAGTTGGAGCAAAGGGCAATTCAGGTTTTCTCCAGATTGATGTTTGCTCCAATTGAGTACTAAAGAGCAGGTTTTCCCTGGGCAAGGGGTGGGGCAAAGGGAAAACCACTTGGACCTATGCCTTAAAAGTATGGGTCAGGCAGAAAAACACTTGGGCCCATCTTTTCTAGTCATGGGATGAGTGGAAGTGTGGACAAGGCCTTAGTTTTGATGACTGAAGCTGCAATTTCCATTTCCCCCCTTCCCTCTAGTTCTTATTCTTTTCAGTAGTTCATCCCTTCAGGCTACCTTTATGCATGTGAAGAAGTCACATACAGTGGTACCTCGGGTTAAGTACTTAATTTGTTCTGGAGGTCCGTTCTTAACCTGAAACTGTTCTTAACCTGAAGCACCACTTTAGCTAATGGGGCCTGCTGCTGCCGCCGAAGCACAATTTCTGTTCTCATCCTGAAGCAAAGTTCTTAACCTGAGGTAATATTTCTGGGTTAGTGGAGTCTGTAACCTGAAGCGTCTGTAACCTGAAGCGTATGTAACCCGAGGTACCACTGTACTCTCATCCTTTCTAACAGCTTGCCTGAGACAATTCATTTTACCTCCAGACCCATAGTGTAAAAACAATCCCCTGCACTTCAGTGGTTGAATTATCATTGATTAGAGAACCCTGCTTCAATGTAGCTGTGGAGGAATACATGAATACGGCTTTCTCCCCCTGTGTTTGATAGCATTCTTGTCCCAGACCTTAAGAGCTTTCCTGTTGGCTTCAACTACCAAATTCTATTTTTCTGCTCCTTAAGCTATCCAGAAATTGCTTTTGCTTGAAAATGTTCATGTGTGTGGTGCTTTAGAGTTGCCGTGGAAAGATTATAAATCTCTGCTCTAAGGGGCTTACAATCTATAAACAAACAAACAAACAAACAAACAAACAATTTTAATATCCACCTCAACAGATCGGAATAAAATGGGATAGAAAAGTAGAGAAAAAGGGGATGAACATAAGTTACAAAGGATGAATATGAACAAATTCTCAAACACATACTTTCCACTGAGGGAAAAAGGTGAGCTTTTAAAAGGAACTTAGAGCTTTCTTACTTTTTTTCTTTTTTTAGAAAAGATCATTTTAGGAAGACGTAGGGGGGGTGCACATTGCCTCATAGCAAACTTTCTAGGGTCCACATGCCAATGATAGGTTGGGAAAAAGGCAAATGTGGGTGACTCTGTAAACTACATCCCAGCTATGCAAATATCAGAGGTTTTTAGCTTTACACACACACACACACACACACACACACACAACAAAGACGTCTCCATTCAGGCAAAAAGCACTGCGACATTTCAAAGACGTTTTCCCAGCCAGGCAAAAGCAGCTGGGGAAGCCATGAAGTTTGTGGCCTAGAGAGAAATTATATGGCCTGAGGAGAGACCTAAGGGTCAGAGCGGTTTGGAGGACTATATTTTTCCCCTTGGACCTGAGGTTTTCCAGCCCTGTCTTAGGAACTGGGACATGACTATCTTCTCTTAAACGTCTTAATATACCATAAATTTGGACGATAAAATATTGTTTATATTTAATAAAAAAAATCAATTTAGGCTAATTTGAAAGGATAAAGTCCAAGTTGATATCAGTCTTCATTCATTCATTCACTCACTCACAATCTTTTCATGCTGCTCAACAACAAAATTCTCTGGACAGTTTTCAATAACATTATTGAACATGCAGTCTTCTCTATAATCTGATGGGGCATTTCTTGCGGTTTCCCTGCCCTCCCTCTGTTTTTATATGCAATTTACATATTTTGTTACTTTTCTGGGAGTTACTTTTGATGGATGCACATAGCGCTCTCTCCACCTCTTTGACACTTTGAGTAAAAACTAATTTAACAAGAGAGAACCTCAGTTGCAATCTGCCAACATAAAGATATTCACGTGGGCATAGGGGAAATGGTTCGACTTGTGAAAAATGGGTGGGTGCTTTCTGGTAAGGGTGTGGGGAAAATATTGTTGGGCTATAACATCCATCATCCTTTACCATTGAGCTCCATTGAGGATTTTACTTGTGGAATGTGGATATAAAATTTAGAGCATGTTATGGTTTAAGAGAAAATTACAGTAGTACCTCGGGTTACATGCACTTCAGGTTACAGACTCCGCTAACCCAGAAATAGTGCTTCAGGTTAAGAACTTTGCTTCAGGCTGAGAACAGAAATTGTGCTCCGGCGGCACAGCAGCAGCAGGAGGCCCCATTAGCTAAAGAGGTGCTTCAGGTTAAGAACAGTTTCAGGTTAAGTACGGACCTCTGGAACAAATTAAGTACTTAACCCGGGTACCACTGTATATGAAAATGATATATTGTTGGTATGTAACACCGAGTAAACTGGCAAAAATGTATAAATCTAAATCAAACAAGTGTTGGAAATGTAAAGGGAAAGGTGGTTCTTTTTCTCATATGTGGTGGTCTTGTAGTAAAGTTAAAGCTTACTGGGAAATGATATACAATGACTTGAAAAGGATGTTCAAAATAACTTTTGTTAAAAAAACCCAGAAGCTACTCTTTCAGAAATTATAGGAACAGAACTACCTAAATTGTATAGAAATTTATTTACATATGCTACTACAGCAGCAAGAATGTTACTTGCCCCAAAGTGGAAAGAAGCAGAAGTGCCAGCAAAGGAAGAATGGATACAAAAACTTATGGGATATGCAGAAATGGCAAAACTTACCGGAAAAATAAGAAATCAACATAACAAACTTTGTATAAAATAATGGAAATCGTTTCTTGAATATTTAGAGATAGATTGCAAACAGATAAAAATATTGGCAGGATTATTGTAATAACCTGCAGTATCATAGGGGTATATATTTACAGTAGATAATTAAATGTGGAAAGCCCTCCCATCAGATGTCAAAGAAATAAACAGCTGTCTGACGTTTAGAAGACATCGGAAGGCAGCCATGTTTATGGAAGTTTTTAATGTTTGATATTTTATCGTATTGTTAATATTCTGTTGGGAGCCGCCCAGAGTGGTTGGGGAAACCCAGCCAGATGGGTGGGGTATAAATAATACATTATTATTATTATTATTATTATTATTATTTGGATATGCAGAAGATATTAAAAAATAAATTTAAGGAACCGCAGAAAGAGAGGGGAGGAAGTCAAACTTTGAAATGTAATGAAATGAAATACTTTCTTGTCACTTGTACGACTTGCATACAGTGAGATTACACAAGCACCCACCACTCAGCTCTCTTAGTCTTAATTCCCCTCGTTTACTGACACACACACACCAAACCTGAAAGTCAGTTGCCCTGTTGTTATCTTTTCATTCAGCAGCCTAACAGCCTATGGATAGAAGCTGTTCTTTACCCTATTGGTATGACTAATCATGCTTCTATATCTTCTGCCCGTGGGCAGGAGATCAAGGAAGTGCCAGGGGTGTGACTCATCCCTGAGAATTTTCCTCACTCTCCTGAGGCAACATTCTTACTCAATGTCATCCAGTGGATTCACTGGACAGCCCATAATAACTTTTGCTGTATTCACCACCCTCTGTAGGCACTTCCTATCAGTTGATATCAAACCAGCATACCTCACCGTCATGCAGTATGAAAGGACACTTTCTATTGTGGACCAGTAGAAGGAGATCATCAAATGTTGATTAACATGGTTCTTTCACAATACTCTGAGGAGATGGAGTCTCTGTTGGGCTTTCTTAGCCACCTAGGTTGTATTGATTTTTCAAGTTAAATTGATTTTTTTTTTAAAATAATATTTATTAAAGTTTCAAAGAATTACAAAAAGAAAAAAAAGAAAATGCAAAATACAGAGAAAAATAAAAACAATTAAAAACAAATCAATCTTTCCATATCTTATCTTTCATTTACTTGTTTCCCTGACCTCCTCTCACCTCCCTTTTTTGTATTCTAATTCAGTTAGTTGTTTCAGCAAATCCTTTCCATTTTTGCTTTTATCTTAATAATTTATCTTAATATATTGTATCTTTACATTCTCACCTATTCTTAATCCAATTTCACTTAAATTCTATTACATTACTACTAAAACCACATAACTTCATTCCAGTATCCTTCTAACATTCCTTAATTTTACAATGTTTCTGTAAATAGTCTTTAAATTTCTTCCAATCTTCTTCTACCGACGCTTCTCCCTGGTCTCGGATTCTGCCAGTCATTTCCCCCAGTTCCATGTAGTCCATCAACTTCATCTGCCATTCTTCCCGGGTGGGTAAATCTTGTGTCTTCGAATACTTTGCGATGAGTATTCTTGCTGCTGTTGTTGCATACATAAAAAAAGTTCTGTCCTTCTTTGGCACCAATTGGCCGACCATGCCCAGGAGAAAGGCCTCTGGTTTCTTCAAGAAGGTATATTTAAATACCCTTTTCATTTCATTATAGATCATCTCCCAGAAAGCCTTAATCCTTGGGCACGTCCACCAAAGGTGAAAGAATGTACCTTCAGTCTCATTACATTTCCAACATTTATTATCGGGATTTTCCAAGTTAAATTGAAATTTAACTTGAAATTAAAATGTTAAATTGGTTGTAAAACTAATGAAATGTATAAACTTGAAAAGTATAAATAAAAACTTTAAAAAAAATAAAATAAACCCAAGAGCTCCAGGAATATGTCTGGACCTCTTCTGATGCCCAACTAGTTGCTCTGTGGAGAAATCTAACTCATTCGAGTTAAGAAGAGTGTGTTCCTTTGCCTCCTGTACATTTTATGAGATGCTACTACCTGCAGAGTAGACTCATGACCATGTAAACCTCAACGAAATGCAAGGAGCAATCAATGGAGTGAAAATGGAGTAGGCAACAGAATGGCAGGATCAATTCTCATTAGTTCTCGACATGCTAATAAATGCTAGCAGGGCAAGAGGAGTTTCAGAAACAAGTTAATTTTTAATGTATTGCCATTGCAGAGAAGTTTGAAAGTCTCTTAAAGTGAGACGTCAGAATATGCGCCTTGATTTTGCTTGGCATATTCCCTCTGTATGTCAAATATGAATTTTCCCATCCCTCCCCCCCAAAAAATAAGAATAAGAATAATTCTGTGGCTGACTCAACAGTGGGAGCAACAATCCTGACATTTCTAATGCAATTCTTAGTTCTTGGGAACTTTCCGATCTTAAAGAATTGTATCTTTTAAAAGACAGAGCAGGAGATTTTCTCCTCCCACTCCAGTCTAAAACCCCTAGATGAATGTGATTGGGATGAAGTGAACACCCCCCCCCCCAACTCCATCATCCCACTAATGGGATTCAGAAACCTACACAACTCGCTCACAAGGCACATGCAAGATTAACGATGTGTCGTCTTTTTCATATTGCTCCAAATTTCTCTCTCTCCTTTTTTTAGATAGTGCAGTCTAGATTGATTTGTGGCCTTTGCCCGTTTCCATACATCTTGACTTTGACAGCCCCCCCCTTCTTTACGAGCCTGGCTTTTATGTGCCTCCGCAAGTTTAAGTTGTGTTGCTGTTAACTTTTGCCTCGGTGCCTATGGGGACGGAAAGTAGTTCTAAGGTTTGAGTATGTAATTGGTAGAGCTTGTAGAATGAGGATGACTGAACTCTCTGGCTCGGCAGCTGCCTGCAGGTAGTTCCTGAGGAGGAAAATTAATAAAACAACCCCTGGTGCATAAGCTGCCTGAGGTGCAACAGAGATTTGACGGCATGTCTTCACTTTCTGAACCACAATGAAGGGGCAACAGCAGGATCTATGGAGGCCCAGAGATGCAAGAATGTGAACAGCACAGAAACATCTTCCAATGACACAGGGCATGATCAAAAAGAGGTCTACACTGTGACATTATATTATTATTAATACTAGCATTATCATTTCTGCACCCACCATATCATAAAATAGCAGCACCCACAGATGAGGAGTAAGTTTCTTCATGACTGCCAGAATTAAGTAAAAAAAAATAGAAACCAAGAATAGCAGAAATAGAAGCTTCAATGTTAATTTTTAAGATGGGGAGGGTGGATCACAGTGCTTTTATTTTTTTATGTTTATTTTTTTCTCTTTTTATTCAATTTATCCAACAATTCAATTTTTTCTTACAAAGTAATAATCATAAATAAATAAGAATAAAAACGTGCACCCCACCACAAAGACCATTCCATTGTAACCATCCAATGATGGAGCGATGGGGGGACAGTCATCCAGTGCATATTGTAGCATGAGTTTTCTGGGAGAAAGCATTCTACATCCCAGGAGGAAGGGCAAGATCTACTTCTGGACCTTCTGCTAGGTCTCCAAAATGCACTGCAAGGTCAGAGACAATCCCCTGACCCCTTTTTCAGCTCCAAGCTTGAGGGAACGGCAGAGTTCTGGAAAGCAGTGGCGTAGGAAGTGGTGTGGGGGTGTGTGGTCCGCCCTGGGTGTCACCCTGAGGGAGGTGACATCACCGTGGGTGGCACCCCCCGGGACATTCGCTGCGGCACTCCCCAGGGACCCTAGCCACAGAAACCCCGGGGATGCTTGCTGCTTGCTCTGGCACCCCCGGGGGTGTTCACCATATGTGGCACTGCCCCCATGGGCGGATCACCCCAGTCCCACCCCCAGGTGCCGGAGCGTCTAGTTCTGCCTCTGCTGGAAAGCACAAATTTTGGTCTGGCCACCATTTTGTGAACTCTGGCAGATGTGGATGGTTCTTAAGGCAGAGGGCCAATGGCACTGTGACTCGACTAGGTGTAAATGGACAAGAAATAACTTTTAGACTACGTGTATCTCCACAAAAGCCATATGGTTTAGGCTAGGAAAGTGGAGGAAATCTTTATTTTCCTTCCAAGGATTTATTTGCTACAAATCATCCGCAGTATGTCAACACATGGCTTCATTAAGTTCAGGTACTTGAGCTTCAGTTGAATTAAATTCTGCATCACACTTAATAAATATAAGGGAAGGAGACATTTATGTGTTCACTAAGCCCAAGTTTGGGAGTGAAGTTAGGAGGTTTGCTGAAAATATTTCAAAAATAAGTGACAAGCGGTGTTCTAAGTTATGCTCGTTTTCTTTTTTCTTTAAAAAAATATTAATTTAAACTTCAATAAAACTTTGTTCAAAACAAAGAAGTGGAGAAATGACAGGCCAAATGAAGCCTTCCTTATTCATTATTTTAATAAAATATTTGTGTGTTTACAAATTGAAAAACAGTATCCAAATATCAACCCTAAATGCTAGGGCTGGTGTGGGTGTGTTTTTCATGCCATGTTTGGCTATTACATTTTCTCTCTCTACCATGTTGTTGTTGTTGTTTAGTCGTTTAGTCGTGTCCGACTCTTTGTGACCCCATGGACCAGAGAACGCCAGGCACCTCTGTCCTCCACTGCCTCCCGCAGTTTGGTCAAACTCATGCTGGTAACCTCGAAAACACTATCCAACCATCTCGTCCTCTGCCGTCCCCTTCTCCTTCTGCCCTCCATCTTTCCCAACATCAGGGTCTTCTCCAGGGAATCTTCTCTTCTCATGAGGTGGCCAAAGTACTGGAGCCTCAGCTTCACAATCTGTCCTTCCAGTGAGCACTCAGGGTTGATTTCCTTCAGTATGGAGAGGTTTGATCTTCTTGCAGTCCATGGGACTCTCAAGAGTCTCCTCCAGCACCATAATTCAAAAGCATCAATTCTTCGGCGATCAGCCTTCTTTATGGTCCAGCTCTCACTTCCATACATCACTACTGGGAAAACCATAGCTTTAACTATACAAACCTTTGTTGGCAAGGTGATGTCTCTACTTCTCAAGATGCTGTCTAGGCCTGTCATTGCCCTTCTCCCAAGAAGCAGGCGTCTTTTAATTTCGTGGCTGCTGTCACCATCTGAGGTGATCATTGAGCCCAAGAAAGTAAAATCTCTCACTACCTCCATTTCTTCCCCTTCTATTTGCCAGGAGGTGATGGGACCAGTTGCCATGATCTTCGTTTTTTTGATGTTGAGCTTCAGATCATATTTTGCGCTCTCCTCTTTCACCCTCATTAAAAGGTTCTTTAATTCCTCCTCACTTTCTGCCATCAAGGTTGTGTCATCTGCATATCTGAGGTTGTTGATATTTCTTCCGGCAATCTTAATTCCAGCTAGGGATTCATCCAGCCCAGCCTTTCGCATGATGAATTCTGCATATAAGTTAAATAAGCAGGGAGACAATATACAGCCTTGTCGTACTCCTTTCCTAATTTTGAACCAATCAGTTGTTCCATATCCAGTTCTAACTGTAGCTTCTTGTCCCACATAGAGATTTCTCAGGAGACAGATGAGGTGATCTGGCACTCCCATTTCTTTAAGAACTTGCCATAGTTTGCCGTGGTCGACACAGTCAAAGGCTTTTGCATAGTCAATGAAGCAGAAGTAGATGTCTTTCTGGAACTCTCTAGCTTTCTCCATAATCCAGCGCATGTTTGCAATTTGGTCTCTGGTTCCTCTGCCTCTTCTAAATCTAGCTTGCACTTCTGGGAGTTCTCGGTCCACATACTGCTTGAGCCTTCCTTGTAGAATTTTAAGCATAACCTTGCTAGCGTGTAAAATGAGTGCAATTGTGCGGTAGTTGGAGCATTCTTTGGCACTGCCCTTCTTTGGGATTGGGATGTAGACTGATCTTCTCCAATCTTCTGGCCACTGCTGAGTTTTCCACACTTGCTGGCATATTGAGTGTAGCACCTTAACAGCATCATCTTTTAAAATTTTAAATAGTTCAGCTGGAATACCATCACTTCCACTGGCCTTGTTATTTGCAGTGCTTTCTAAGGCCCATTTGACTTCACTTTCCAGGATGTCTGGCTCAAGGTCAGCAACCACACTACCTGGGGTATACGAGACATCCATTTCTTTCTGGTATAATTCCTCTGTGTATTCTTGCCACCTCTTCTTGATGTCTTCTGCTTCTGTTAGGTCCTTTCCACTTTTGTCCTTTATTATGGAAATCTTTGTACGAAATGTTCCTTTCATATCTCCAATTTTCTTGAACAGATCTCTGGTTCTTCCCATTCTATTGCTTTCCTCTATTTCTTTGCATTGCTCGTTTAAGAAGGTCTTCTTGTCTCTCCTTGCTATTTTTTGGAAATCTGCATTCAATTTCCTGTGTCTTTCACCATCTCCCTCGCATTTTGCTTGCCTTCTCTCCCCCGCTATTTGTAAGGCCTCATTGGACAGCCACTTTGCTTTCTTGCATTTCCTTTTCATTGGGATGGTTTTCGTTGCTGCCTCCTGTATAATGTTACGAGCCTCCATCCATAGTTCTTCAGGCATTCTGTCCACCAAATCTAAATCCTTAAACCTGTTCCTCACTTCCACTGTGTATTCATAAGGGATTTGACTTAGATTGTATCTTACCGGCCCAGTGGTTTTTCCTACTTTCTTCAGTTTAAGCTTGAATTTTGCTATAAGAAGCTGATGATCTGAGCCACAGTCAGCTCCAGGTCTTGTTTTTGCTGACTGTATAGAGCTTCTCCATCTTTGGCTGCAGAGAATATAATCAATCTGATTTCGATGCTGCCCATCTGGTGATGTCCATGTGTAGAGTCGTCTCTTGTGTTGTTGGAAAAGCGTGTTTGTGATGACCAGCTTGTTCTCTTGACAGAACTCTATTAGCCTTTGCCCTGCTTCGTTTTGATCTCCAAGGCCAAACTTGCCAGTTGTTCCTTTTATCTCTTGACTCCCTACTTTAGCATTCCAATCCCCTATAATGAGAAGAACATCCTTCTTTGGTGTCACTTCTATAAGGTCTTGTAAGTCTTCATAGAATTGGTCAATTTCAGTTTCTTCAGCACAAGTAGTTGGTGCATAAACTTGGATTACTGTGAAGTTAAAAGGTCTGCCTTGGATTCGTATCGAGATCATTCTATCATTTTTGAGATTGCATCCCAGTACAGCTTTCGCCACTCTTTTGTTGACTATGAGGGCCACTCCATTTCTTTTACGGTTTTCTTGCCCACAGTAGTAGATATGATGGTCATCCGAACTGAATTCACCCATTCCCGTCCATTTTAGTTCACTGATGCCCAGGATGTCAATATTTATTCTTGCCATCTCATTTTTGACCACCTCCAACTTACCCAGGTTCATGGTTCTTACATTCCAGGTTCCTATGCAATATTTTTCTTTACAGCATTGGACTTTCCTTTTGCTTCCAGGCATATCCGCAACTGAGCATCCTTTCGGCTTTGGCCCAGCCGCTTCATCAGCTCTGGATCTACTTGTACTTGCCCTCCGCTCTTCCCCAGTAGCATGTTGGACGCCTTCCGACCTGAGGGGCTCATCTTCCAGCGTCATATCTTTTATATGCCTGTTGTCTTTGTCCATGGAGTTTTCTTGGCAGGGATACTGGAGTGGCTTGCCGGTTCCTCCTCCAGGTGGATCACGTTTGGTCAAAACTCTCCACTATGACTTGTTCATCTTGGGTGCCCTGCTCGGCATAGTTCATAGCTTCTCTGAGTTCTTCAAGCCCCTTTGCCACGGCAAGGCAGTGATCCATGAAGGGGCTCTCTACCATAGCCCAGGGCATTTGTGGTTCAGGCTGACTAGCCTGCACTTCATGTCCAGCCTTTGTTGGATGTATTATTTGAAGAAAAGGTGGGCTGAAAAATATTGGACAGAACTGTCTATTTCCATTCCATGGCCTTTTTGAGAATGTTCATTTATAAGTCCATTCTCAGTTTGGTCAAACTCATGCTGGTAGCTTCAAGAACACTATCCAATCATCTCGTCCTCTGTCGTCCCCTTCTCCTTGTGCCCTCCCTCATTCCCAACATCAGGGTCTTTTCCAGGGAGTCTTCTCTTCTCATGAGGTGGCCAAAGTATTGGAGCCTCAGCTTCACGATCTGTCCTTCCAGTGAGCACTCAGGGCTGATTTCCTTCAGAATGGAGAGGTTTGATCTTCTGGCAGTCCATGGGACTCTCATGAGTCTCTTCCAGCACCATA
Organism: Podarcis melisellensis; assembly: GCF_964234715.1. NCBI lineage: Eukaryota > Metazoa > Chordata > Lepidosauria > Squamata > Lacertidae > Podarcis > Podarcis melisellensis. The sequence goes on from NC_138529.1 coordinate 16,732,593, forward strand.
ATTCAAAAGCATCAATTCTTCGGCGATCAGCCTTCTTTATGGTCCAGCTCTCACTTCCATACCCATAGTAAATATACTTAGGCTTATATCCTAACAGCATGAGCCTAAGCATGTTTACTCAGAAGTAAATCCCTCTGAGTTTAGTAAAACCTTTGCTGCTGTAAAGTGACTTGGATTACAACCCTGGAATTTTAAGTGGTCTTTTAAAATTTACTGCCGTATCCTTTAAAATTTAGCTGCAGATTCTATTTTACGTGATTATCCTATTTATTAAAATCGCCCTCTTTAAGCATCAATAGCCAGGGCAGCCATTCTTAATCTGGGTCTCTCCTGGTGAGATACGTGCCTGTCATTTTATTTTGTACCATCTATTTAATCTAATCTCTTTTACATCACACTTAATCACCATGGTTTGTGAGCATCAGTGTAAGGTACTCTCTAGGGGAGATGAAATAACTGCTGTCTTCTTATGACCTTGGCAACGGCTTAAAATGAAGCTCCTGTTTCCAACCAATTTTCTAATGTTTCGCTAAGCTCCTGGTTGTCTTATTCCGTAGGTGCTTTAAGGCTGTAATCCTACATGTGCTTATCTTGACACAATGGGCTTGATCTCAGGTTGGGGAGTTGCTAGTGAAAAACCGAGTGCAGAGAACCCAAACAATATTAAAAACAGCCGAGCTGCGGACAGGAAAATGGCACAATCCACATCCCATTAAAGCCAGTGGCACATCTCCCCTCCTTGGAGCCATTAGGCACTCACATCAGACAGAAACTTGAAGAAAATATTGTGGGGCCCAGAAAAGGACAGTGATATAGGAGGGAGGATGGGGTAAAAAGAGATGGCAGAAAAGCAACTTGAAATTAAATGGCAAGACTGGGCAATTCTCCCTGCTCCTCCAGCGTGTCTTATGGGGTTGAAATTGTGACACTGGGGGGGGGGGGAGAGAAGGGATTTAATTGGGAGGAATCCTAGGTTAATTTTAAAAAATGATAAGCAACTGGGAGTATCTTCCTCTCTCATCCTAGAAGAGCTCTGTGAACCCGCCCAGCAAGCAATGTGTATTCTCTCTCTCTCTGCTATAATCACAAGGGCCATAAGAAACGATTGTGGCGTTTGCTCTCCTAGGTGTGTGACATCATACTGGGTTCATAAGGAAAGGGTTAACAAATTGTAAAATGACCAACCTATAGGAACTCAAGGGGAGGAGTTAGAGTTGTTAAGAAGTCAGTCTGGAGTTAGAGAAGAGAGAGGGACGATAAATCTGTGGGTTGGGCTAGTTTGATGTGAAAGAGTGAGAGAATGTGTTAAGAGGAATCGGTTAAACAGTTGGGATAATCAGTTAGAAGGTATTAGGAAGGTATAAGCCGGTAAAGAAACTAAGGTTAAGAAACTGACAAGAAAAATTATTTGAAACCATAAACTTGTTAATGCTTATAAAATAAACTTGTTTATTTGGTTTAATGTTAACTACTGTCTGGACTCAGTGTGTACCTGAGAGTAACGGGTTGGTGGCAGCGGGAAAGTGGGCACAGTGGTGGCACAGGGATCAAACGTCCAGGGACTCTGTGTGATCGCCACAACGATGTATGGGTTTCTTGGTCAATCCCAGCTCTTTTGCCACCCAGCAACCCTTTTACAAGTTCATTTACAGGGCCTGTTGCGAAACGAAGTCCAAACATGGAAAAGAAAGAAAGGCAGAAATGCCCAACAATTTTGGGAAGGGGGTACAGCCCCTTTAAATATTTTATTGGTGGGGCAAAGAGACCTGGGCCCATAGGAGTTGGCACAGAGAGAGTTGTGTGTGTCATGATTAAATTCACTGTGTACCTCCTATGCTGGCCTGCTGGCCTCAAGTGCAACAGAAGATGCTGTCCCATTTCTAGAGATACAATAGAATTCAGGTACAAGTCCATCGGGTTTCTGTTGGTGGGAAGGGGAGTGGAGATAAATCATGCCCCTTGCCTCTCTCTGGCACCAAAATGCCTTGGACTACCACTGCCCCTTCTTTGTTGTTGTTGTTTTTAGTCCTTTAGTCATGTCCGACTCTTCGTGACCCCATGGGACAAAGCACATCAGACACTTCTGTCTTCCACTGCCTCCCACAGTTTAGTCAAACTCATGCTGGTAGCTACGAGAACACTATCCAACCATCTCGTCCTCTGCCGTCCCCTTCTCCTTGTGCCCTCCATCAGGGTCTTTTCCAGGGAGGCTTCTCTTCTCATGAAGTGGCCAAAGTATTGAGTCTCTGCTTCAGGATCTGTCCTTCCAGTGAGCACTCAGGGCTGATTTCCATTAAGAATGGATAGGTTTGATCTTCTTGCAGTCCATGGGACTCTCAAGAGTCTCCTCCAGCTCCATAATTCAAAAGCATCAATTCTTTGGCGATCAACCTTCTTTATGGTCCAGCTCTCACTTCCATACATCACTACTGGGAAAACCATAGCTTTAACTATACAGACCTTTGTTGGCAAGGTGATGTCTCTGCTTTTAAAGCTATCATGGCTTGTATCTACCAATAGGCTTCACCTCCACGAATTTACCCAGTCTTCTTTTAAAGCCATTATACTGCCCATTCACTCCATTTGGAGAGATCATCTGAGGGCTCTTCACAATTTTTATTTGTTTTAACATCCCCAAACAATTTAGGACAAAGCTTTACAGAAACAAATAAGGTTCCTGTCTGTCCAAAACCTCCCCCCTGAGGTGGAGAAATAAAAAATGTCTTCAACAGTGGGGTGTAGGAGGTCATCCAAAGTGAAATCCCCCATTGACAACTCTTCTTTATAACTTCCAAGAAAAGAGAAATGAGCTTTGAAGCTGCTTGCAAAATCCCCAGGGATGTTCTGTGCATACCTATTCTAGACATGTGGGCAGGCTTGTTTTTTCTTGCACATGTGTTGCATGTAGAAGGGCTCTCAACTCACTCTTATTTTGACTGAAGATGATCTTAGACACCAGAGCTCGAAAGACTTCTTCCCAAATTCCCTGGAGGGCTGCTGACAGGGTGAGACAGTACTGAGTGAAACAGGCCCACTAGATAAAAGGCAGCTTCATCTGATCAGAATTAACTGATGGGCAGAGGGGTTCTTGTGAGCTCCTGAAATCTCGCCTTTATTTCATCATGCTTCACCGCATTGAATCAGCATATAGAAGTCAAATAATTGTAAATATGCAAATTGGTAATACTGTTAGGTGGGACTACTTTGATTTCAAGTAAAATAGAAGATAAACTGTGTTTCAGATGTATAGCTCAAATGTGGAATTATTCAAATTCAAGTTTCTACCAAGAGTATTTCTCTCAGCAGTCATATGTTGAAAATATAAATATATATATTTTCTCCATCCAGCTAAAAGTTCAATAATTGCATTTGAACAGCAGGCTTAAGGGCTGTTTGGATAGATTGTGTCAATTTGTCTGGCATGTAAATATTATGGTAATAAAATGAATCCATGTGCAATGTAGTTTTTCTTTAGTACTATTTGGCACACATGTCATCCAAACAGCAAACTTTGCATTCATCACTTTTAGTGCCATGATAGTTCCTGAATGGGAAAGGACATGTGGCTACTGTACAATAATCAAACTAGCTATGCAGTAGCCACTTTTATCAACATTGTGTCATTTCTAATTGATGATCACAAGCAAATCTCAGGGGGGCAATAATGACCCCTGTTCATCTTTCGGTTTCTGATGGGGGAGTGTGGCAACATTGGGTGGAATATGTGACTAAAGGCTATTTTTATTTTATTTTATTTATACTCCATCCATCTGGCTGGGTTTCCTCAGCCACTCTGGGCAGCTTACAGCATAACTAAAACATAATAAAACATCAAACATTAAAAACTCCCCGATACAGAGCTGCCTTCGGTTGTCTTCTAAAATTTATGTAGCCCTTTATCTCCTTGACATCTGAAGGGAGGGTTTTTCACAGGGAGGGGGCCACTACCTAGAACATGGGTAGGCAAACTAAAGCCCAGGGGCCAGATCCGGCCCAATCGCCTTCTAAATCCAGCCCATTGACGGTCCAGGAATCAGCGTGTTTTTACATGAGTAGAATGTGTGCTTTTATTTAAAATGCATCTCAGGGTTATCTGTGGGGCATAGATTTGTTCATTTCCTGCAAAAATATAGTTTCCCTACCTCCTCCACCACTCTGCCTGTGGTTTGGAGCCAGCTGCGGTGGTGGCACCTCTCCTTTCCGAGCCAGTTTTTCCAGGCTCCAGGGGCAGGGCCTGCAGGCGTGCCAAGCTCCAGCTGAAGCCAGGAGATGTGCCCATCATGATGCCCACAGCATGGCCATGGATGTACAGGCTGGCGGGCGGGTGGCGAGTCTGGGTCACACCTCAGTGCGTGAGAGGCAAGGCTTCGGATTGGCTGGCACCAATCAAATCCCAGCTCCCTTCCTCCGCAGGGTGGGATGGATGGAGGGAGGAGGCTCTGCTGTGGTGTGTGCGAGGGAGGGAGGGAAATGGCGCCCGGAAAAAAATGCAAAAAAAATGGCGCAGCCCGAATGATCATGCTGATCCAAGTAGCGATTTCAGGACCATCCACAGGTCAGATCCAGAGGGCAATTGGACTTGATCCAGCCCGCGGGCCTTAGTTTGCCAACCCATGGGCTAGATCCTTAGTCTAAGTGGATGAAGTGTTGCTCCCACCCACCCCCACTCCAAAGGATAAGGGTACCCTCTTAAAGGGACCCAGGGGGAGGTACTCCTGGCTGGATGCCCAGACAGAGGCTGATAGGCCATGGCACTCCCAAAATGGTGGTCTTGGTTGCCCCAATTTTATGCGTGTCATAAGGCTAGTCTTAACCTTGGTAAACCCTGCCAAAGCAACCAGCGGATGGGTTGGTTGATACAGGATGCACACCCAAAGCCTACGCCCAAGCCTTCTCTCTCTCTCTCTCTCTCTCTCTCTCTCTCTCTCTCTCTCTCTCTCTCTCTCCTGTTGCAATGAATTACTTTCAAGGTCTTACCTGTTTCTGAATATTTCTTCTTTTAAACATGGGTGTGGGGCTTATAGCAGTAACTACACTTTTTGTTGAGGTTCTGGCACATTGGTATGTACATTTGCCTCACCCATATTTGTTCCCTGGATTTGACACAAGCTGTCGTGAGAATGACATGAATTATCACACCACACTCACCACGGCAAGATAAAAATTAGACGGGCCAAAGCCTTTGCCCCTATTGAAACAACAACAACAAACCTTAAATTCCTGGGGAACTGGAGTTTCTAAGACTGCGCTTCCTGTTTTACAATAGCGACGCAGCCGTCAATTTGCATTCATGCTTTAACTGACAAATTCTCATGCTCATTGGCATTCATATATTGTCATTATCACTCGTAATGCTAATGAATCCAGTAGCAGAGGCCCTCTGCAGTCTTTCATAAAAAATGTGCATGTTCTTCATCTGTAACGGAAAAATGAACGTATGCTACAAGCACTTCTACTGGATTCAATGTGGCTGAAGTAATGCCATCACCCACCCAGATAGCAGGAACGTGTGTATTTGAAGGAAGTTGACAGAATGCTTTTATAGGCTCATGCCTATTTCCGAGCTAATATTCTGGTACTTAGCTGTCTTGGCCTTAGCTGATGCCTCCTCCTTTTTTTCTTTGAGGCCCATGTGTGCATCGAAGATCTCCGGTTAGCACATTTGGCATGTACACATCAGAATTTCTTCACTCAGGAGTTGCTGAAGTAGGCTGGCCATGCCTCGCGAATGTAAAATGTGTTTAAAGTGTGCACTTCCAATGTTTTTCAATTAGATTGCTCATAAAACATGCGCTTTGTATTCCACTCTTGCATAAATTAGTTATTATTGTACACATTTTTCGAAGGCCGAAACTGTGCTGCAAAATCCAGAGAAGCACATAATCTAACTGAGAGTGGTTTTTTGATCTACAGTGAAGCTTGGGAGTGTCACTGGGGGAAAAAAAGCAGACGAAGCCGAACACACACTCATTGATGTCTACCTCTTTCTGTCTGCAAATGCAATCTTTCCAGCAAGTCAACCTGTTAAAAGTTCTGCCAAAAGTCGTTTTTCTTACAGGTCCTAAAACTACATAGCACAAACTTGCCAAGCGATTATGTGAGGTCTCTCTTTCTCTCCCCCACCTCCAACAAAATATATAGGGAAGTAGAACCTCTTCCATTCTCTGCTACCTCACTCCTGTCATAGACACACTGACACTTCTTTTACTTTCAAAAGAGTCATCCTGGAAATATTTCGATTAATGCCGATTTCCTCCAGGCTTCTACACAGAGATGCATTAGTCAGATTGCAACTGTCAACATTTGAGAGAAAAATGACAAAATAAACCATCTAGACAATCTAAACCTTTCATATTCCAGTGCCTCAGGTATTTAACTAACCCATTCTTAAAATTCCCTCACCTGCTGAGACGAAATGCCAGTTGAACCAAATTATCACAAATACCATTACAAAGGAAAGGAAGATAGCCAGACGGCGGGGGATGATTGGCAAAGAAGAGCCCCCAAAGGCCAGTTATGGGCAAAAAAAATATTAAAATCCTACTGAACCCTTTGAAAGGGGGCCTAGCAAAGCTCCCGTTGCCCTCATACCTCAAAAAAGACTCAGGACAACTGGGGAAACAGTTATATTTTAATAAATGCAATGTATTGGAGGGTCTGCAGTGGAATTAACCAGATTAACATCTCCTGTGGCACTGCCGCAAAGGATGGAAATGAATTCTTCTTCCTTGCAAGGAGAGCTTTGGGAATGAAAGTTGACCAGTGCGCTGTGGCCCCTCCAGTTCAATGTTCACCTAGATGTGCAAGCCAAGCTTAAGAGCCCCGCCCCCCAGGTCCCACAAAATAAACCCTAACCTGCAAGGTCATGGTTTTCAACAAAAACCTGGTGTGGCGATCACACAGGGTCCCCAGATGTTTCACCGTCTATTGATTCCTGTGCCACCACTTTATTTCTCGCTGCCACCACCCAGGCCCTCCCTGGTAAAATACTGAGTCCAGTCAGGGTTAAATTGGAACATAAACTTCTGTTTATTTATTGCAGTGTATTTATTGTGGTTTCATAAATGGTATCAGTCAATTACAATAATGGTATCAGTCAATTACAATAATGGGGTGCCTATCCAGTCCTATAACTTCTGCTACCTGCTCTCACTCTCTAAACCACCTCTCAGATATTGACTTGTCTTCCTAGCCCCTAGCTGTTCCTGACTCAGCTTATTTCGCTACACTAACTCAACCTCCCCACAGACTCTATCCCAATTCACTCCCACTCCAACCAACCACCCAACTCCCAACAAACTCCTCTTCGCCCCTCCCAGAGCTGGATTTATAGTCCCTCTGACTCCACCCCCTGGGTTCTGATTGGGTAACCTGTTTAACTATTTCACCTCCAGCATTCTCATATGTTAACGTCATACCTGGTGTGGTCCGATTCACTCGAAAAGGGTGCCAAACACCTGCAAAATGCCCCCCACAATGCTATGTGCCCAGGTAGGGCAAAAAATGAGCCCTCGGCGCCCTGACCAGGTCACAGTTTTTGCCAAAAACATGATGCCGTCTCATTCAATTGAAAAGGGCGCCAAACACCTGCAAATTGCCTCTTGAAGCCTTTGGAGGTGCAAATGCCGTGTTTCCAGGTAGGCCAAAAAATGAGCCCTCGGCGCCCTGTCCCGTGGGCCACCGTTTTTGCCAAAAACCTGACGTCTTCTGATTCACTCGAAATATATAAAATATATATTAAAAAGTGCTGCTGGCAGAGCCCTCCCTGGAGGTTATGGGGGATCCTCCATCTCCTCAGGCCCTAGGACAGAGAAGGCAGAGAAGGAATAAAAATTAAGGAATTTTTTTTAAAAGATAAAAATCTCTTTCTATATGCCACGACGGCAGCAAGAACTATGTTGGCCCAGAATTGGAAAACAGATGTAATACCTACTATTATGGAATGGCAGGTTAAAATGTTGAATTATGCAGAACTGGCCAGAATATCAGGAAAACTACGAGATCAGGACGAACAGAAGTTTCAAGAAAGTTGGAGTAAATATTTGATGTATATAAGAAACAATTGTAAAACTTTAAAGACACTGGCAGGGTTAAAAGGTAAAGGTACCCCTGCCCGTATGGGCCAGTCTTGACAGACTCTAGGGTTGTGCGCCCATCTCACTTAAGAGGCCGAGGGCCAGCGCTGTCTGGAGACACTTCTGGGTCACATGGCCAGCGTGACAAAGCTGCATCTGGCGAGCCAGCACAGCACACGGAAACGCCGTTTACCTTCCCACCAGTAAGCGGTCCCTATTTATCTACTTGCACCCGGGGGTGCTTTTAAACTGCTAGGTTGGAAGGCGCTGGGACCGAGCGATGGGAGCGCACCCCGTCGCGGGGATTCGAACCGCCGACCTTTCGATCGGCAAGCCCTAGGCACTGAGGCTTTTACCCACAGCGCCACCCGCGTCCCTACTGGCAGGGTTAGAGTAACTCTAATAGCCTATGGTAAAAATAAAGTTAAATATAGAGAATACGCAATGTTAGAAAATATATGATACTTACCAAAGGGATGGAAGGAAGTCCGAAGCTCGGCAGAGCTAAAGATAAATATGTGATTTACTTGTATAATGTATGTATGTATGTTTAATGGAAAATAAATAAAAAAATATATTTTTAAAAAAGAAGAACAGGGAAGGCAGAGGGGTGGGACTCCTGGGAGTTCCCAGGAAGGGCTGCGTGGCAAATTTGCTCCCCGCATTTGACAATGGAAGAGGCATCTTCCTGACCCTTTAAAAAAAATTCTTTTCAGTACCAGGATAGTTAAGATATGGGAGTGCTTGGTTTCCTTTCTCCTCCATCCTGGGATTTCCCCACGGTAAGCTCTTTTGCAGATAGAGTCTTTGCAGCACGCCTTTGAGGCAATTGTGCTTATTCAGCTTTATCATCTAATGTTGTGCGGCAGGTTGTGTTCCTCTTCTTCACTAAAGACCCTCAAACAAAGATCACTTTGGGGAAAGGGGTGGGTGTGGGAGAGAGAGGGTGCACATGAAAGCTGGCAATACTGTTTGAAAATCCACCTTTCATCAGGATTTTAGAGAATAATTCAATGGGGGGGATGAGTCCAAGTCTGTAACAACATAAAAAAGGCAGCTTTCACTTTGGGAAGTCCACACACTTCCAGAGGCAGCACCACATTAGTGTTATTCTAAAGCACCAATGCTGCAGCAAGCAAAGGCTCTAGCAGCTCAGTCTGCTGCTTGTGGCTGGAAAGCCAAACAGGAAGTTTGTGACTGTTGCCATGGGAACAAAGGGGCAGTCCATTCTGTACTGAGCACCGGATGTTAGCTCAGTGGGTTTGTCATATGACCTGTACAGGATGTACATGGGTGGAGTTTCTCTCTGTCTGTTGAAGAGAGTGTAAACAAGCCAGCTATTGGATTTTAGAGGCTTGTGTTTGAGAGTCAATGCAAGGACTCAAAATGGGTGCAAAGAAGGGAGCTTTGCCTTCTCCGCCCCTTTTGACCAGTGACAATTATGCATCTTGGTCTATTAAGATGAAGGCTCTGCTGCAGAATCAGAGACTGTTTGGGGTGATTGAGAACCCCATCCCAGCAGCACCAACGCGTGCTTGGGAGTCACAGGATGTGAAGGCCAGAACTGCTATAATTCTGTGCATGTCAGATTCGCAGCTGATTCACATACAAGATTTAGTCCACGCGAAAGATGTTTGGGACACGCTGAGAAGGACACATCAGAGAGATGCAGGTTCTTCAGCGTTGCTGTATTTTGAGAAGCTGACCAACCTGAGGCTTGCGCCTGATGGAGATGTTCAAGCGCACCTGACGGAAATGAAATTTCTGCGTCAACAGATGGTGGAACGCAATTTCCGTCTGGATGAGGAAGTGTTTTGCTTCATGGTGATCAACAGCCTGAATCGGACTTACAAAACAGTTGCCAGTCAGCTGGGGTCTCTCCCAGCAGCGGATCTCACGTCGGAGAGGGTCTTTGCCGTGGTTCTTTGTGAACATGACAGACTTGCCGCCCTGGAAGTCAAGGACAGGGGGAGCCAAGAACGGAGTTCTAACGCCCCTACTGCTGTTGCTACTGGAGGAAACGCCGAAGCTTTCAACGTTGTCCGATGCTACAATTGTGACCAGATTGGGCATCTTCAGCGGTACTGCAAGAAGCCACGTAAGAACAGAGGAGCCAAGGGAAGCTCCACAAAGTCTGAGGCGTCAGACAAAAGTCACACCAAGCCAAAGGCAAAGACTGCAAAGGCTTTGATGTCGCTAAAAGCCACGCCAGAAGCGGGGAACTTCTTTGTCCTAGACACGGGCGCGACGGTTCACATGACAGGACACAGAGGACTATTTTCTATGTTTAAGAAGCAAAGCTTCGCGGTGCAACTAGCCAACGGTCAAAAGCTGGAAGCGACCGGAGTTGGGACTGTGTATCTTAAAAGTCTGAACTTGACTATAGACAATGTTTATTTGGTTCCAGAGTTGAAGTATAATCTGCTCAGCGTTTCGCAGATTGCCAAGAAGGGACTAAAACTGTCCTATGATGATCAGAACTGCGAGAGCTACAAAGATGGAGAGTTGTATCTTTCTGCCAAAGAGAAAGATAGACTGTATTTGTTGACCTTTGATCAAAGTGATTACATGGAATGTAATTCTTGTGATTCTAACATGATTTCTTTTGCAGGTGTAGCTGAGAAAAACGCCAAGCAGGTGACCTCGAGGGTCGACAAGGCATTTCAGCGGGTGTATGCTGATGTGATTGATCCTCTAGCGCCTTCTAGAGCAGTGTTTCCCAACCTTGTGCCTCCAGCTGTTTTTGAACTACAATTCCCATCATCCCTGACCACTGGTCTTGCTAGCTAGGGATGATGGGAGTTGTAGGCCAAAAACATCTGGAGGCACAAGGTTGGGAAACACTGTTCTAGAGGCAATGCAAAGTATTACCTAATATGTGTTGATTCTTTTACAGGTTTTGTCTGGATTTATCTTTTGGAGAGACCGAAAGAAGCCTTAGAAAGGTTTAAAGAGTTTTGTGACAAGGTTAAAAATATGCATGATGCTGACATAGATTGTCTTTGCACAGATGAGAAGCCAATTTTTCTTTTACAGGTTTTCCAGAGGTTCCTGAAGAAGAAAGGGATTAGACACAAAACTGCTAGTTCTGAAGAAGCTTGGAACAAATGTGTTTGTGTTAGGGTGAACAAAGAATTGCAAAAGGGAATGGAAGCGCAATTGCTTAGTTCACATCTGCCACATGAGTACTGGGCTGAGTCGCTAATGTCATATTGTTACACATGGTTGAGAAAGTTTTCAAAAGAGGTGGGAAGTTCTCCTTTTGAGAAACTGTTCCACAGAAAACCTTCTGTTGCCCATTTCAAGGTTTTTGGGTCTCATGTGAGAACAGAAGCTCCAGGTGGGGTAAAGAATGCCAGAGGCATTTTTGTGGGTTATGAAAAGGGTCTCTACAGAGTAATTTTGTCCGAATCTGGTCAGGTGATTCTCACAAAATTTCTAGAGAGTGCTCCTGAACAGGAGAGAGTGATTGTTCCAACATTTCCCACAGGTGATGATGATTCTGATGATGATGATGTTGATTTTATTGAGTTCAGTAGTACTGATGATGACAGCGATAGCTCAGACAGCTCAGTTGTCACAGTCATTGAGAGGAAATCTCAGATAATGACTAGATCCTCAGAAGAGGAGGATGAACCACTAATTAAGCTTAGTACTGGTTCTCCAGAGAGTTCAAAGGCTGAACCAGAAAGCAAAGAAGAGCAGCACCTCTTACGTAGGTCTGAGAGAGCAACGAAGGGTGTACCACCAAAGAGGTATTCACAAGAGTTTACTAACTTAGCTGTTGCTGTTGTAAACGACCAAGGTCATATTGAAGCTGTGTCTAAGTCAGAGACAAAGGCACAACAGAGAGTTGTTAACCAAGGTAATGCAGAAGCACTCATTCCTTGGAAGTCACACAACCAGAGAGGTACATTGGTAAAACCAGTGGCGGGTAGTTCCAAGAGTGGAACTGAAACAACAGGGGAATGTTATAAGTATAACAACTGTTTGTTTTCTTCTCTGGATGACGCTTTGCTCGCAGCACGCATTGATACTTTAGGGGGAGTATGTTATTCTAAAGCACCAATGCTGCAGCAAGCAAAGGCTCTAGCAGCTCAGTCTGCTGCTTGTGGCTGGAAAGCCAAACAGGAAGTTTGTGACTGTTGCCATGGGAACAAAGGGGCAGTCCATTCTGTACTGAGCACCGGATGTTAGCTCAGTGGGTTTGTCATATGACCTGTACAGGATGTACATGGGTGGAGTTTCTCTCTGTCTGTTGAAGAGAGCAGACATGTTTACTGTATGACTGCTAAAGACACAAATAAAGACATGTAGATACGTTTCTGTATGTGTCTGATTCCCCTCCCTGGGGATATGCAGGGAGGAGGAGAAGGAGGAGAAGCAGTTGGTGTGTTTTCCTCACAGCCTGAGGAAAATCGCCGGAACGGACCTCGAGTATGTTTATTCCTGCCGGGAGTCGCCGGAGGGAGGTCTAAGGAATTCAGCCGGTGCCTGAACAGATAGGCACATACCTCAAGACGGGCATAGAATTCTAACAATTAGAGCCAGTCCATTCTAAGCTAGTCCTGTCTCCTTCAGCTATCTGATGTTTCCCCCCTGGAGAAAAGTCTCTCTCAGTGTTTCTTAGGAAGACTTCAGGAAACCTGGCATGTAGTTCAGGCTGCGATAAGGTAGGAGGGAGCAAAATCTGTAAGAATGGGAGAATAGTAGCTGGGAAATTTTGCCAAATGCATTTCTTTGCTTTCAAATGAAGGAGACACACAGTAAGACTATAGTGGCATTTTAGCACCCCTCTGGGGTATCCTGAGTTAGAATTGGCAGCACACACCTGAATATTGTCCAGGAATTTCCAATAATTCCTTGGGAAATTTTCATCAGAAGGTGAAACAGCGGAACCCACCTTTCTCAGGTTCCAAGTTTTCTGGCATGCAGAGGAAATGGTCACGTTGGCACACCAGATAACTTTTGTTAGAAGAATGTATTGGATGGGCTACTTGAGGGAGTTCTCTTCAGAAATTTCAAAGGGCCAAGTTTGCTTTCAACATAAAGAACCATACGATGGGATCGACCACTGCACCCACTGAGAGCAGTTAGGGGACTTCTGTTCCTATCACAGAGCTACCATTGTCAGAGAGGCTGAACACTCAATACCTTTCCCCAGGGAACCCTGGGAATTGTAGCTCTGGGAGGGGAATAGGGGATCTCCAGCAACTCTCCAGTCTGTTGACAAACTACAGTTCCCAGAATCCTTTGCAAACTGAGCTTTTCATAGGTTCTTTGCTACTGCAGATGGGGCCAAAGCTTGACCCTGTGTTTGTGAAACAGTATATTTTGAGTCATGCAGAGGGGTTGGCTATTTTCTGTTGTTTAAGTGATTTGCGCTCTGATACTTTCGAGGAACCCTTTTAGAATTTTACATTTGCATTGCTTAATTGAATTCCTTATGCATATTGTATTTATATTATTGTGAATTAGTTTGAGGTATCGATGATGGAAGCAATATATATATATAAACTAAATACTACAAGACCTTTCCCCCCTCTTTTAATCTCTCATAGCCAGCTTCATCGTTTTTGGTTGTGCAGTTCTTCTTGGGCTACTGCAACGCGCTCTGTGTGGGGCTGCCTTTGAAGGTGACCCGGAAACTACAACTAATCCAGAATGCGGCAGCTGGACTAGTGACTGGGAGCAGCCACCAAGACCACATAACACCAGTTTTGAAAGACCTACATTGGCTCCCAATACATTTCCAAGCACAATTTAGAGTATTGGTGTTGACCTTTAAAGCCCTAAACAGCCTCGGTCCAGTATATCTGAAGGAGCGCCTTCTGGCAGTTCCCATACTGCGAGAAGTGAAGTTACAGGGAACCAGGCAGAGGGCCTTCTTGGCGCCCACCCTGTGGAATGCCTTCCCATCAGATGTAAAGGAAATAAACAACTATCTGACTTTTAGAAGTCAACTGAAGGCAGCCCTGTTTAGGGAGGTTTTTAATGACTGGTGTTTTAATATATGTTTAATCTTTTGTTGGAAGCTGCCCAGAGTGGCTGGGTAGAAATAATAAATTATTATTGTTGTTGTTGTTGTTGTTGTTGTTGTTGTTGTTGTTGTTGTTGTTGTTGTTGTTACTACTACTACTACTACTATTTCACAAATAACAAACACACACATCACTTTCTGCTATGTGGCCACTTTGCCGGTCTTATTCCTAGTCCTTCCTAGGCAGTAACAGGCCATTCCCTGGGAAACATGGCGGTGCGACCTCCTTAAGCAGCAGTGATAACTTCTCTATATGGGTGACAAGTTACCTTCAGAGGAACAGAGAGAAACTGCATTAATAATAATAATAATAATAATAATAATAATAATAATAATAATTTTATTATTTATATCCCACCCATCTGGCTGGGTTTCCCCAGCCACTCTGGGCAGCGTACAGCATATATCAAAACTGCCCCAATGAAATTTTGTTAGCAGCACCTGCGTGCAAGAAGAAGTATTATTTCTTCTCTATTCCTATTGACTCTGCATATTCAAGAAAAGACACCTTGCAGTCTAATAGGGTTGGAGCATTTGCCTATATGCGGGCAGACACACCATTGCTCTGGGCAGAAGAACTTTCTATACTGCTTGCCAAGTCATTGATAATTGATCATGTGCAGCCATATATCTTCGTGATGCAGCAAGCCAGTTCATGATGTGAAATGTGATGAGTTGAAACCAGATGGAACTTACAGCTCTGGGGACTTTGCAAAAATCGAGCGCTGCAGCATGTATGCTCCTGGGACCCAAATCCCTGCTATGTTGCCCCATTTTCTTCAGCCGACGCTAACTCCAATGGAAGGCAGCAGTTCCAGTTGTGTAAAACTTGGGGAGAGGAATTGGGTGGGGAGAGGGGGACAAGTTAGAGGAGAAGAGATCCTCCCTACTCCCCCCCCCCCGAGTCCTGGCTAGAGACATGGAGATTGTGAGGCAAGCAACACACATCTAATTAACCCACTGGCTCTTCCTCTTCAGGGAACCTGAGTTGACAGCAACAAGAAAATATGCAATTGTAAGCGTATTTACTACGTTTGTCAACCATCTGGGATACCAAGGTCCTGAAGAGGAGCTGTCAGATATAATTCTAGTTAACCCTGTGGTAGCAATAGAGTTTCTTTTAATTTCCTTGATCAGGCATGCAACTGAATAGCATCCATCCTGGACAAACTGCCCAGATTGATGTATTGTTTCCCCCCCCCCCCAGTGCAATCAGGCTGATGTTGCATCTGGATATTGACCGACACATCTAATAATCAATTGGATGCCTACTAAAGTCCAAGGGAAGACTTGCCTTGAGTAAAAGGATTTCCCTCTAAAGAAGTTGTAAGCTGTTTCCAGCCTGGTGTGGTCTGATGTTCTGTTTTGTGTTCCACCAGTGTATCTTACTTGTCAGAATGTACATTGAGGGTTGCTTGAAACTGAAGGTGCATCTGATCTGCATTCAGTGATCCTGAGGTGCTTAAGAGCCTCTGTGATGAGCCATGTCAAATAATGCAATATTTAAATAAAAGTCACAGGGCTCTGTGTGTGTGTTCGCTTCTGTGAACCTATCTCAACAATCTGCATTTTCAAAAAGCATCTGTAATGATTTGGCTTCTGAGGAAGCCTGGGAGAGTTAGCATTGCATTACAGGGGGAATTATATACCAGGAGAGTAACTAAAGTTATACAGAAACCCACACAAGCTGTCTCATCTCTTGTGTGAATGAAGATGAGCATCTTACGCACAGCCATTTGAATATGGGTCCCTCGGGGCATCCTGTCTGGAGCAAACTATACTTCCTGCTTTCCTTGGAATTTTGAATATGAAAGGAAGATCATGCTGAGGTGTGTGTTTTCTTGCAGAACAAAGACTTAAGAGAACTAATTCCAGCTCAAACTCATGGGGCACAAAGAAAGAAGGGAAAGCCCGCTGGTAGAGACTCTTGTGTTGGACACAGCATGAAGCCCAGCAAAGTTATCAAAGGAGATGGACTGAAAAACATGGGAATGAATAAAAAGAATTTGGCAAGGAGCTAACACACCCTGAGTGCCGTCTCCATCTGAAAGAATTCAGAGATGTTCTGTATTATCTCACGTGTGACTCATTTTGCTTCCTTTCTTCCAATCTGCCTTCTATTGTTATTCTTTTCTTAGTGCCTGAAGGAAGTTCTAGAACCTATGGAAAGCTCAGTTTTATCTTCCACTCCCTTTTCTTCCCCCTCCCGCAACAGGGCATTTACCTGTGGAGAAAATGTTCTCCAACTCCTAAGGATAAGATCTGAAAAAGATGGAGCAACTTTTAGTGCAGGTGGACAGAATTGCAGTCAAAATGGCACCAGGGCATCAAAGCCAACTGAATGCTCAAGAATGAGTGCAAGGCAGAAGAATGGGAGATAGCAGGACCAACTCACCCTTGAGGCAAGGTGAGGTGATCGTCTCAGGCAGCAGGACTCATAGGGGCAACAGATCCTGATGTCAGTATTTCTTTCCCAGTCCCGGATTTACGTACAGTGGTACCTCAGGTTACATACGCTTCAGGTTACAGATTTCGCTAACCCAGAAATATTACCTCGGGTTAAGAACTTTGCTTCAGGATGAGAACAGAAATCGTGCTCCGGTGGCAGCAGGAGGCCCTATTAGCTAAAGTGGTGCTTCAGGTTAAGAACAGTTTCAGGTTAAGAATGGACCTCCGGAATGAATTAAGTACTTAACCCGAGGTACCACTGTATAAGCTAAACAAGCTATAGCTTAGGGCCCCACTCTCTTGGGGGCCCCCAAAAAAAATTAAAGCAAAAAAAACTAGATGTACATTTCCAAAATATATGATAGGCTCCTATGATGTAAGTCATGGGCCCCGCCTGCTAGCTTGCTCCCTAAAATTTCACTGGTTTGCTCATTTTTAATATACTTCTTCTTAATTGTATTTCAGTTCAACAGTTACTTCGATAAAATACATATTTTGTTATGTGCAAATGGCTTTAGAGATCTGTTCGGTCCATAAATTACCATATAGCATATATTCAACAACAAAAAACAGCGGCAATTTGTTGTTGGCAAAGGACAGCTGGACATATAAAGGGCCCCATTACCTTCAGTAGCTTAGGACCTCATCAAATCGAAATCTGGCCTTGTTGTTTCCACTTTGTTGCTGATGTAGATCTTCCCTCGCCATTTCTTCTGTACCATTTTGGGATCCACCTGGTCCTGGGAGATAGGTGCTGAGGAAGTTGGCAGTATGGTTAAAATGCAGAAACTACCTCAGTGGCTTTCCACCATTGATTTTTCATCTCTGTGTTTCAAGAATGCAGTAGGCCAGAAACTGGTTCTGAGTGTGATTATGGGGGACCGTTTTCAGGATTTTTCATTGTATGTGTGGAAAACTGAACTGTTAACATTTTAAGTGAAATGCTGCTTTTAATTTTCTTCCCTTCTAAAACCTGCAATAGCATGGGACAAGTTACATTACTAAGGGACTGTAAAAGGGGCTGCAGCCTTGGAAACAACTGACAGGGGCAGAAAATCATTGCTGAATCTGAATCTCTACACTGATTCTCCCCGCTGATTTCAACAGAAGCATTGTTACAGTGGTGTGGAAGTTTTTAAAATAAGCAAACAAATGCAATAAAAAAGATTTTAAAAATTATTCATTCAAATTCTGCTTTTGTGGAAGCAGTGCTCCCATAGAATTTCATCACCTATCTTGCAAAGTCTGGATTCCTTACCAGAACTGAATTGAAGCAGGATCAATTGGATATTGGAATCCCAGAACAATTAGAGAATTGCCACTCTTCTGTTGCCTGCATCAAATTATCTCCCACATAACATCATCAACAATATTCACAGATGGCAATAGGAGGAAGATTAAAACTTCATTTTGGCCTCTTTGGAACATAAGACAGAATTCATTCTGTGCTCATGAAGATAGGTGATAAGGTACCAAATGTGATTGAGGGAATCCACAAGTTTCAATTGTGACTGAGCAATTTTTTGGTATATGTCAGTTTCTGATATATATCACTTTCACACAAGTTCATCCACAAATCTGTTCTATCCCATTTCTCCATGAACTTTAAAAAATATATGCATGGAAATGTGCATTGTTTAAGTTGGCACCCCTGCTCGCAGCACTTCTGTCTTATCAGGGTCATGTTTCAGTTTATTGGCCAATATCCTGCAATTACAGATTCCAGGCACTCACCTACAGTTTTGTACTTACATTGCTGCAGCTGAAATGGGTGAAAACGAGGAGAGCTGGGTGTCATCAGCCCATTTATTTACCCATTCACATTTTTTTACTGTGCTCCCAGAGCAGCTTACACATGATCAACCACAACAGTGAAGATCCAAGTCATCCCCAACCTGCATGCTTATAATCTGGGCAGCGCATTAGGAAAAGCAGAGCAAAGAAGGAGAAAAACATTCCTGAGGAGGAATGGTGGGAGCGTCCCCCTCCCCCAGATCCTGATCTGGATCCTGAATTTTCCCAGGAGCAGTATAGATTTGGAACAGTGGTTTGCAGAGGGGCATAGTTCAGAAGCTGGGAAATACTGGATGAGGAACAGCTAAGAGAAGAAGCACTGGGAGAGAGAGGGGTAACAGATTAACAGTCTCTGGACAGCATTCACACCCCTTCTCCAAAGTACAGAGAGCTCAGAAAGTGACAGTACAGAAAGCTCAGAAAGCACAGAGGGTGCAAGCTCAGATTACAAGACCTAGAAGTGATATAGATCAACAGGGACAGAAGGGGGTTGGATCCTTAACTGGGAGCACCACCATTTCTAGGAAATGTATTCTCTCTCACTGTGATTATTAAAGTTTCTAACTGGTAAGAAGACTCCTTTTCCATTGTTCTGCTTATGTACTGCCATGGGGGAGGAAGCCGATTCTCTGAAGCCTGAGTGGACTTAAGAACAGAGGAAGTGGCCTTATACTGAGTTAGACCGCTGGTCCGTCAGTCTCAGTATTGACTGTACTGACTGGCAGCTGGGCTCCAGCATTTCAGGCAGCAAATCTGCATGCAGCGTAAATGCTCTACCACTGAGCTGTGGTCCTTTGCTCAGCGATACAGTCATACCTCGGCTTACAGACATTAAAGGTTGCGTTTTTTTGGGTTACGGACCGCCGAAACCCGGAAGTACTGGAACGGGTTACTTTTGGGTTCCAGCGGCCACACATGCGCAGAAGCGCCGAATCGCAACCCGTGTGTACACAGACGTGCAGCTGCAGGTTGCGAAGATGCATCCCGCATGGATCACGTTTGCAACCCGAACGTCCACTATACAGATTATTTAAAACCCATAATGTGGGACCCATAGCATAAGTGTCATGGGGCTGAGCAGTGGTCTGAGCACCGGGTAGGATTAGCTGGTCACATATGGGGCCAAGCAGAATTTCAGATCATTTATTTGCTCAAATTGTTAACTGCCCTTCATTGCTTAGGATCCCAGGATGGTTTGCAGAAATATTTTAACAATGCTGTCAATAAAGCCATTGGAAACCATAATACAGTGGTACCTTGGGTTAAGCACTTAATTCGTTCTGGAGGTCCGTACTTAACCTGAAACTGTTCTTAACCTGAAGCACCACTTTAGCTAATGGGGCCTCCTGCTGCCGCCGCGCCGCCGGAGCATGATTTCTGTTCTCATCCTGAAGCAAAGTTCTTAACCTGAAGCACTATATCTGGGTTAGTGGAGTCTGTAACCTGAAGTGTATGTAACCTGAAATGTATGTAACCCGAGGTATCACTGTACTTAATACACTAATCCAACGATCTGACATAGAACACCATACCCTCCAACCTTTCTCTTATGAAAACTCAGATTACAGGGTGCCTTGAAATTATCTCAGCTTCACACTGCGACTTCCTAGATTGGCTCTCCTTACCGAGGGTAAATTATGGCATAAATGGAGAAAAACACATCACTTAAAGCATTAGCCTATTGGGGGATTGCTAATATAGTCATGGAATAGTGATTTGTGCAGCACATTATTGGCTATGGGGTATTTTGCTAATATTGACTTTTAAAAAAACCCATATAAACCCTAATACTTATGAAGGAAAAATTACAGATATATATAATCATCCACTTTCTGATTAGACCCCATGCAAATTATTGCTATCACATCATGACTGGCTTCTGAAGCGGACCAATAGGTGTCAGCCAAGGGCTGTTAAAATAGGCCAGGAGGAATGAAATTTGCATTTCCATCTTCTTGTGGAGGCAGACAAGTGGGGTTTTGGTCTGGGTGGCAGAAGGAAGTGCCAGACTCTTGGATTGAAACCGCTAGTCATGGGCCTTAGACAGACATTTCAAAAGTGTTGGGGGGGGGGCGGGAGGAGAAGCAGGGAAAAGGGGAAAATCTGATCATAGACTGTAACAAATGCTGTAAAGGGCGTTAGGGAAAGCAACTGAGGCAAAGAGGCTGAGATGAGAAACTGGCGCACTTCATATTTTTGTGAATATTCGTGCATGCACATGTTGACAACATCAGGATCTATTGGGTTTTATTTATTTGTTTTTAATTTGAGCACCCTGAATTAAGCTGGGGAAATGGTTTTCCTGACAGTTTCTTTTTCTGTCATGCACCTTTTTTCTTGAAAGCAATGGAACTTGATTCTTCCTCCCCCTCCGCCTTTTAGTAAGGAAAGTTTCTATTTTCAATTTCGCAGCATATAACACAACCAGCTCCCCTTCCCCCGGAGAGCTGCTTACAATAATTACCATAACAAAGCCATACCTGTTTTACCTTTCTATTTGTGAGAGTGATTTCAGGCAGCAGCTCTTCTCCACAGTGTTCCATGCATGGTCCACGTTCCAGTTTAATTTGTGTTTGACATATAAATCTGGGGTTGCCTCCGGTTTGGCAGAATTTTGCACGAGGGATTCACACACATATTGGAAATTTAAGGTCTATGCAATTAAAGCGGATTAATGTTTTCTGTTGCCCTGGCACAACAAATCCACTAAAAATAATAAACGTTATAAAATAACATTTTGTAGTTAGGAATGTGATGGGGCACATGCACTGAAAAATGTAGGATTGCTGAATAATGGGGAAATGTATCACCTCAGCGCAAGCAAATTATTATTATAATTTTATTATTATTTATTAAACTTTATACTGCCCTATACCCACAGTTCTCAGGGGGGTTCACAAGATAAAGTCACAATGTAAGAACACAAAAAATAACCAAAAAATCAGAATGCCTCTAGAACCATTTGAGATATTTTCTATCCAGTGGAATAGGAACAAAGGAGAACAAATTCAGTTCATTTTGTCTTAGAAGTTTTAGAAGGTTTCCTGCCACTGCTGATATCAGCTGACTGGGGATCTATTGAACGTCCTGGAATGAGAATTGGAACAGGCAGTGAAGGAGGAGGAGGAGGAGGAGGAGGAGGAGGAGGAGGAGGAGGAGGAGAAGAAGAAGAAGAAGAAGAAGAAGAAGAAGAAGAAGAAGAAGAAGAAGAAGAAGAAGAAGAAGAAGAAGAAGAAGAAGATATATACCCCACCCATCTGGCTGGGTTTCCCCAGCCATTCTGGGCAGCTCCCAACAGAATACAGTGGTACCTCGGGTTAAGAACTTAATTCGTTCTGGAGGTCCGTTCTTAACCTGAAACTGTCCTTAACCTGAGGTATCACTTTAGCTAATGGGGCCTTCTGCTGCCGCCGCGCCACCACCATGCAATTTCTGTTCTCATCCTGAAGCAAAGTTCTTAACCCGAGGTACTATTAGCAGGTTAGCATAGCAGAGTCTGTAACCTGAAGCATCTGTAACCTGAGGTACCACTGTATTAAAAACATGATAAAACATCAAACATGTGTATCCAGAATTGGACTCCACAGTCACTTAGGGACTAGCTGTTAAACCCGTGTTTATGGAAGACAATCTTACTCAGATTGGAGTGATTGCTGAGGAAGAAGAAGAAGAAGAAGAAGAAGAAGAAGAAGAAGAAGAAGAAGAAGAAGAAGAAGAAGAAGAAGAAGAAGACAACCAACATTAGCAAGTCAGACTTGCTGAAATCAATGGTCTTCAGTACATTTATTTCAGTGGGTCTGCTCTGAATATGAGTTAGTTGGATACCTTAATCCTGAGCTTTTTAAAGCTCTGCTTGTGAGCAAATTCATCCAGCAAACAACACCACCAGCCATGTAGAATTGCATATATGGAAGCCCATTTAAAATGTTGCAACCATAGCGGAAACGGCTGTGCAAAGGACAAAATCTAATTTTAAAGAAAAGTGGGCTAGCAGATTAATTCTAGCTATTGTTGTACTCACTTGCTGGTGCAGTAATAATATGTATTTATTGCTGATTCACCACCTTCCTGAGCTTCCTTCTCCTTAAACATTGTGCTGCTTGACATGCTTTTAGTAGCAAAATGCTCTGATGATAGGCTTATAGGTGCTCCATAATTTTACCATTGATACAGTAATGAGACTCTATTTCAGCACATTTTCTTCGGGTTATTCCATAGCAATCCCCCGTTGTGATAATATGCACATGGACATGACCCTAGTTGTTCTTTTTTGGGGGGGGAGGTAATTTTTTGTTTGAAAGGAAGAAACGGAAATACAACGTTTGTTTCCTAAGTGGTGTGAGAAGAATCCTATTTATAAAGTATGAAAAGGATGCCTCCCATTGCAATATATACATAAATATCTTGCAAGTATTGCTTGCAAAGGGTTTTGGTGCATTTTCTTTGGTCGTACAGGACTGCCATGCTGTGTTTGTCCTAAAAACATGTGAAATGAAATAGGCAGCTACATTTAACTCATGGAAGCACTTGGTCAACACAGACCATGGGTGAAATCTAGTGCTGCTGCTCTAGGGGTACCAGACGTCCCCGGTTCCCGAGGACAGTCCCCGGATTTGCAAATCTGTCCTCGGACAAATTCCATCCCTGGAATGTCCCCAGATTTTCAAATCCGTCCCCGGGAAACGTGGCAGCAGCAGCCTCAGCAGCCCTGAGCCAGCCTGGTAGTGCAGTTGGCTCTGGCTGGCTTCAGGAACTGCTCGCTGCCCACTGCTGTGGCACCCACCATTTTTCCTGTGCCATGGCAGTTGTTAAGCGTATCAGGCAGTTGTTTGAGAGCAATCAGGCAATATGCCTCACTAGTCTGTTCTAAAGCTTATTGGTGTTCAAAAAACCTTTAGAATGCAGAGCACCTCTATTCCATGTCTTGCTCATTCACTGGCAGAATCTGAGAGTGGGCGGTCCTTAAATCTTCCCCAGCAGAGTAGTTTCTTGACCCCCAGACTGCACCTCCCCTCTCTGTGCAGAAGCCTACTGCGCAAGGATGGCTTGGGTAATGGAGGACCTTTCTCCTCCCCGCTTTGCTCAGGCAAGGTGTCCTGGCACTGCCTTACCTTCTCTGAGCCCTGCATCTCCTCTCCACTAGAGGTGTGGCTTCCTTCCTCCGCTGAGGAAGTGCTGCTTCCCATGATCTTTGGGGGCTCTCTGTAATCCATCCGCCTTTTCCCCTCTCGCCCCTGAGCCGATGGCAGTTCCCTGACAGCAGTGTACAGTGAGCAGCTCCTGAAGCCAGCCAGAGCCAACTACACTACCAGGCTGGCCATAGCTGTCAACCTTCCCTTTTTTTCGGGGGGGGGGAATTCCCTTATTCCAGCGCCATTTCCTGCTGTTTCCCACTGCTATCTCGGATGGTTAGATATCCTGTAGACTGTCCCCGGGACAGGTGAGGCTGCTGATCCCTTATTTTCAAATCTGAAAGTTGACAGCTATGAGGCTGGCCCCTTGTGGGCAACGGCGACCCGCCCGTGACTGCCAAGCCTCCCCTGATCTGTCAATACAAAGGGGGAAGGGGGAAGGAGATGGGGGAAGGCTCAGGAGTCACTTGGTGGGCGGTGCACCGTTTAAAAAAATGTGCAGAGTTTTAAAAAACCCTCTGTGCATTTATGTTTCACAGGGTGCGAAAGAAGGGCTTTGCACCTTTATACATTATGCATGTGTGCTTGGGCCCAGGGTCTTTTCCCTCACCATCCCCACTATTGACTCTCTGTTGCTAGGTAAAGGTAAAGGGACCCCTGACCATTAGTCCAGTCGTGACAGACTCTGGGGTTGCGGCGCTCATCTCGCTTTATTGGCCGAGGGAGCCAGCGTACAGTTGCCGGGTCATGTGGCCAGCATGACTAAGCCGCTTCTGGCAAACCATAGCAGCGCACGGAACCATAGCAGTGCCATTTACCTTCCCGCTGGAGCGGTACCTATTTATCTACTTGCACTTTGACGTTGCTTTCGAACTCCTAGGTTGACAGGAGCAGGGACCGAGCAACGGGAGCTCACCCCGTCATGGGGATTCGAACCACCGACCTTCTGATCGGCAAGTCCTAGACTCTGTGGTTTAACCCGCAGAGCCACCTGTGTCCCTGCCCTGTTGCTACTCAGCTTCAAAAAAAAAAAAAAAAGGGTCCCCAGATTCATTAAAAAAAATCTGCTAACCATATGCTTGTGGAAAGACTTTGGATCCAGTGGAGGTGGGTAGTTTTAAAAAGAGGATGTCTTTAAAAGAAGATGAGACAAATTAATGGAGGAGAGGGCTATCAGTGGTTGCTAACCATGCTAGCTATGCACTGCCTCTGCAGTTGAAGGCAGAAGAGCTTCTGAATGGAGGCAGGAGAGCTGGAAACCACGAGATGGGACACTACTCTTGTCCTACTTGCGGGTTTTCCACAGAATGACCACTGTGAGAACAGGATGTTGGAAAAAATGTTTAAAATATA
Organism: Podarcis melisellensis; assembly: GCF_964234715.1. Taxonomy (NCBI): domain Eukaryota; kingdom Metazoa; phylum Chordata; class Lepidosauria; order Squamata; family Lacertidae; genus Podarcis; species Podarcis melisellensis. The sequence goes on from NC_138529.1 coordinate 16,757,435, forward strand.
AAATTTCCTTTTGGGAATCACAGATTCAAATATTCCTAAAAAGGCTAAAGAGATCTTCTTATATGCTACAGCCGCAGCAAGAGTTCTCATTGTGGCAAATTGAAAAAGCGATAAAGTCCCGTCAAGATTAGAATGGATTCAAAAATTGGTTGAATACGCGGAATTAGATAGCATGTCAGAAAAGATTTTAAAAATAAACCAAAAGAGGTATTTATCTCAAAATGGGAAGTTTTTAAAATATATTTGAAAAACAATAATAGTAGTCTAAGGTCATATGCAGCGTTCGAATAATTTCAGTAGCAGTGTTAAAAATGTGGTAAAACCTATGAGTGGATTAAGGGATATTGAATTTGAACAAAACTAGTTATGCAATGGCAGGTAACAAATAATACAGAATAAGGAATGGACGGGAAAGTCTGGTCGATAGAAAAAGACCACTTTTATTTCATATTTTGAAGGTTATTAGTTGATGTATTAATTTTCTTATTTTATTTTTTCTTTGGTGGTGAAGGAAATTTATTTTCTTTTTCCGTATGGTGTGTTAATGTGAACGGTAACAATAAAATATTTAAAGAGAGAGAGAACAGGATGTTGGACTGGTTGGGTCATTGGCCTGATCCAGCAAATTCTTCTCATGTTCTCATATTCTTATGTTCTTATGAGGTTTTCATTAAAGTAAGATTCCCACACACCTCCCTGAATCCCCTCCCCTTCTGGAGGGACCCCCTACTCCAACCCTCTGGAACAGATTTGGGGGACTTCATGGGGGATGAAGAATCAGAGATAATCAGCTCTCCTTATATTAGTTAAAAAATTATGCTAGATCAAAAGCCCTTCTGTGAGCAGAACAGAAGCACTGAATGCCACCCTAGGTTGCAAGAGTTTGGAGTGAGTATGAGAGCTTTGCTAGGTTAAATTAGGTTATTTTTTTCTAAAAATGTTAAGAAGATTTGGGGGAGGGTTGTGTTGGCATGCGACCAAGGAAACGGGGGCAATTGGCAGGCCCCCAGCTGGCTCCAACCCACCGGCTGGTGTGCCGGGTGATCTCCAGTCCTTGTTGCACCATCAGCGACCCGAGCTTCAGAAGCTAGGGCACGCTACTCAGCAGAGTAAATGCTACGCAAGAGAAGTGGCAGGAGAAGTTGTATGAGCATATTTACAAGCAGTTTATTCAGCATACATCAGGACAAAAGTAAACATGTCTGATCCCCTTCGTGGCCAAAGCAAAGCGGCAAAAGCAAACACAAACGGAAGTTCCCAGCAAACTGTGCTGGAGTGTAAACAGACATGGGACACACAACAATCATGGCTGTTCCTTATGGTAGAATGGAATATTCTAACAGGTTGATGGGGCAACATGTTGTTGGGGGAAAGGAGAGAACTGATCTTGATTGACCCAGGGTTCATCTCCACTATTATATGTCCCCAACATCTCATATTCAGAGACAAGCCATATTTAGACAAGGATGTGAACCTTCAGCTGTCTCCACTCATGGCAGCTGGTAGGACTACTCTCTATAAATGTGTCCAATCCTTTTAAAAATACATTTAAGTTCATGGCAAGCACAGTACATTGTAAGCAAGATATCTGAAACATGTCCAAAAATGGATGAATAGTTTGCCCAACATTCTCTACCCATTCATCCATATTCAGCCGTTGTGACCCAGCTGCCCAGCCGCAACGCCACTCACTGGGAAAAGGTGAGTGGACTTCCTGTGATGGGAACTAAGAAGGGTAACCTTACACATGGAAATACGTTGCCCTTCTGAATGATGTCACAGTGAAACCAGCTTCACTGCAGAATCCCTTTAAAAATATGGAACGTCTAGACCCAGGACCACTATGCTTTAAATTTTGAAGGACATGGTGTGGGTTGGTACAGCTTCCACATGATGGATTCATGTGTGATGTTGATTGCCCTTCAGATGTAAGAAATACCATGAGTAGACATTCTTTCCCAATATTCCATCTAGGTGAAAAGCCATTGTCTGCAGTGCACTTCTTCAATCGATGCCGGGCTAGGTGATGACCTCGTTTTTGAATATGGCCACCTTTCTCTGTGTGTATCTTGTTTAAGCAAAACATGGCCATTTCCATTGGCATTTTCATATATTAACCTTTAATGCATCAAGAATGAACAATATATCACTACTTGACCTTTTCCTTTTGCTACCACTTGTTTGCCATTTACTCTACTGGGACTTCTTCAAATTGCTTTAACGGAGGCCCGAAAGAACACATTTCCCCCCAGTGTGTTTTAGTGCCCTGGGCTGTAACAAGGTTGATTTGCTTTTTTGTTGTGGATGCTTTATTTTTTTCCTGGAGAACTTTAATGCACAAGATTCTTTAAAAGCAGCAAGGGAGTTTTCTAAAGTTAATTGTGCGGTGAGTACAGAAAGGGTAGTGTAGAAGTTCCATAGCAATTATTTCCATTTGTAATCTTAAGCTCTGAATTATAGATGCTTATGTACTTTTCATATCTTCCACTCTACTTTTTTTATTATAAAAAATAGCCTTGTTCATTCACAGTGAATTCTGCACAAGGCAAGGAGAGAGCAATTGCAGCTGCATTTTCACAATGAAAACATTCTGAATAGAGGACATGCTGCTCAGATCCATCAAGGGGAAGATTCTGCAGTTGCTGACCTTCAACCATGAATGAAATTCCTTTTGAAAATGTGATCCTGACGCATTTAACACACACACATCTGCACCACCACATTTTTCATCAAATGGCGAGAAGAATGGACACAATTCTCGGAGGAACTAAATTGACAGTCTGCGATTCTCTAATATAAATTTTAAAATAGCTTTTCCTTGTGTTGGTAGAACTTTCTGAGGAGCGGACAGTTACAGCATGCCTTACAACAGGAATGAGGGACCTGTGGCCTTCCAGATGTTGTTGGACTCCAACTCCCATCAGCCCCAGCCATCATAACCAATGGACAAGAATGATGAGAGTTGTAGTCCAAGAACATCTGATTGGTCACAGGTTCCCCGTCTTAAATATATTGGTTGCATTAAATATCAATGGGAGGTCTACAGTAGGCTTCAAAAAAGGTGAACCACACTCAGTCTTACACATATAACATTCAATCAAATATTTGTTCAGTCTGGCACTTATTTTTTTCTTCTATAGAACCCCTTCAATAACACTTTGAATTATTTTGACTCCTAGGTTATGTCACACATTTTTGCATGATTTCCCCCTTCTATTCCTTCATTTTTTGCTGCTCTCAGAAGGAGGCTCTGCTCATGTCCTGAGCATCGTTTTGTGCGGTCTTACTTAATTTTACTCCAAGAACACTCGTTCTCCCCTTGACTGTTCTTTTGATTTTGATCTAAGAGTAATTTTAATGGTGTGTAAATTCCCTCATTACCCTTTTCTAGTCATTATTTTCACTTCTGTGCCCCAAGATTGAATATTTTATGTGCAAATGTCCCCATGGTCAAAAACACAATGTCAAAGTTTTAATCCAGAGATGCCAAAACAACTCTAAGAAGCTTCATTGCTATATCTGGAAAAGCATCTCTCCTGCTGCCTTTTGCAGGTGATGGGAGAAGAAGGAGAAGCAAATGGCGTTTGTCAGGGAACTGCCATCGGAGCCAGGAGTGGAGGTAAGGCTCCCCAGCGATGCCGGAGAAGGGCCAAGCAGGGAGAGAGGGAACTCATCTACTGAAGAAGGAAATCAGCGTGACACCAGGAAGAAAGGGGAGCAGGGGAGGGCTTCGGAGAGATGGCTCCAGGACACTTCCACAGAAACTAGCGGGGAGAGCATGGGTCCTCCGCTGGCCACGCCCACCCTGCGCAGAAGACTTCCGCGCAGGGAGGCTAGGCGGAGACTTGGAGTCAAAGAACTTTTATGCTGGAAGAAGTTCAGGAAACGCCCACTGACGGATTCTGCCAGTGACTGACACAGCCGCGGATTAAGGGCTGTGCAGCCAGGGAAAGGTTTAACCAGGCAACTTTGCCAAGAGTAGCGGCAACTTACGCACGAGCAACCCCAATTCCCATTACAGCGTTCATTTGCCTTCTCTTTCCACTAGCACAGGGTTTCCTTCCGAAACTTGGGTCTCCAGCTGTTTTTGGACCACCACTCCCATCACCCGCAGCTAGCAGGACCAGTGGTCAGGGATGATGGTTATTGTAGTCCAAAAACAGCTGGAGACCCAAATTTGGGAAACCCTGCTCTAGCATGTTGTCCATGTCAAATTTTAGATTGTAAGTTTCTCAGGGAAGAGTTGGCTCATTGGTAGCAATGTATAAATTTTGAGAGGGCCATTTGCATTCAGGTTGGACGTCACTCAGGTGAGCTTGGTGAATTTTTTTAAAGAGATGCAACTGGATTCCAATTTATTGTTGGTGGCAAAGTCAGAGGTGTAAGAAGACATCTTTTCCCATTCTGCCCTGAATTTCCCCCATGAAGCACTGTTTCTGTTTTGCTGCAGTTTGCCTTCTGCCTGTTCTTCATCTTTCTGTCCGCTGCAGCACAATTAGGTAACCTTCATAACATATGTAATTTATAATGTAAATAAGGTGTGACATTGTCAATACATTACTTTGTCCCTTGCAATGCAAAGGAAATACAAAGCAAACAAAGGGGAAATGTGATCAATTACCCATAATTTGTGGAGTGAAATTAAACAGCAGCTGGATTTGCTGGATTTATTTCCTTTTCAGATGTGGGACAAATAAACAAATGTCAGTAATTTCTGCTCCTGTTTCTGGAAGAGCTTTCCAATGCCCCTAGTGACAATATTTCCCAAAGTTTCAGTGGTATCCACCATTTTCCGCTGTCCCTGATTCCCTAGATTACGGATGGCTAACCCCTTGCCCAGGGGCCTGATATAAACGGTGAGAGCTCTCATTTACAATTAAGTGGTATACCAATTTTGCTGAAATAAATAAAAATATAATTCTCCCCACCCCACTGTTTTTTGATGACAGCAGCAAAATGAAAATGCATAAATAAGGTAGACCTAGTGCTGGGATGGGCAGAGAATATTAATGCTCTTGCTTACATGTGCATTATACTGGGGAATTGTTAGGGAGCTTTTGTTGGGGGGTGTTCCCCTTTGCTTCTGTTGGTTTTGTGTATCTTTATGTTGATATGGTTCAGTTTGTATTTTTTAATGTTTTGTTAATAATAATAATAATAATAATAATAATAATAATAATAATAATAATACTTTATTTATACCCTGCCCATCTGGCTGGGTTTCCCCAGCCATTCTGGGTGGCTCCCAACAGAATATTAAAAACACAATAAAACATCAAACATTAAAACTCCTTGTGGCAATCACACAGGGTCCCTGGACGTTTGACGGTCTATTGGTCCCTGTGCCACCACTGTGATTGCCTCTTCACTGCCACCAACCCATTTCCCTTGGGTACACACAGAGTCCAGACAGTTGTTAACATTAACTAATAATCAAGTTTATTGTTATAAACATGAACAAGCTTATGGTTTCAGTTAATTTTTCTTGTCAGTTTCTTAATCTTAGTTCCTTTACCGACTTATAGGTTCCTTAACTTCTTAGCTCCTTTACCGACTTATAGGTTCCGACTTCAAACTGATTATCCCAGTTATCTATCTGACTCCAGCTAACAGTTCCTCTCACTCTCTCACCACACAACTCGACCAACCCACAGACTTATCCTCCCTCTTCCTTCTCCAACTCCCAACTCTCAACTGACTCCCACACAACACCAACTCTAACTCCTCCTATCAGTTTCTCTCTGGCCAATCACATCACACTCAATTAACCCTTTCCTTATGACCCACCTAGGAGGCAAACACCACACTCCCCTAAACAGGGTTGCCTTCAGATGTCTTCTAAAAGTAAGATAGTTGTTTAGTTCCTTGAGATCTGATGGGAGGGTGTTCCACAGGGTGAGCGCCACTACCAAGAAGGCCCTCTTCCTGGTTCCCTGTAGCTTCACTTCTTGCAGTGAGGGAACCTCTAGAAGGCCCTCGGAGCTGGACCTCAGTTTCCGGGCTGAACAATGGGGGCGAAGACTGTAGTTATGTATTTTTTCATGTTGTAAGGCACCTTGAGCATGGCTTGAACTGTGGAAAGGTGGCATACAAATAGAATTATGTATGCTTGCATTTATGTATTTATGACTGAGGCTGAATGCTGCCATCTGTTGCTTGGGTACTCGGATGCTGTTGGACAACAGCTCCCATCATCCCTAACTATTAGCTAAATTGACTGAGAACTATGAGAGTTGAAGCCCAACAGCATTTGGGGATCTAAGGTTAAAATACTCTGCTCTAGTGATGACAGGAAGCCTTCACAGGGATTGGCTTCATAGTTACCCTGTGTCTCCACTATGTTGAAGTCCTGGTATTGACAGCTGTAATAAAATAAAATAAAAATAAATGGTAAGCGTGAAGCAGTTTCCAGAAAACTTCTGCCCCATGAGGCCACAAATTTCTCAGACTTAATAATTAATAATAATAATAATAATAATAATAATAATAATAATAATAATAATATTTTTGTTGCTCTCAGTCACTGCAGCTATGCCTTTGACAAAACCTGAATTTTGGAAAAACTTTGCTACCTGGATTTTACACATCAGGTTGCTGTAAAAGGCAGAAGAGCAGGCTTAGCTATTCTCCTGTTTATTTGGCAACCAGGTTGGCAGATCCAGAAGAGAATCCGTTGCCCTTTAAGAGTAGTTCATGATTCACTGTTTCCTGATTTATTATACAGCCTTATATCACTGAACAAGAGACAACGTCCATCAAACATCCACACACACGCTATCGCATACACTCAACTCATCAGTTATGTTAGCTACTTTTTTCCAGGTTGGCATTATCTCTCTTTATTTCTGTGAAAACCTTGGCTTGAGAGCAAACACTGTAAATGAAGGCAGTCAAATGTTTGTTCTTACCTATTACTCTAGTCAAAAAGTCTCTCTCCCTCTCTCTCTCTCTCTCTCTCTCTCTCTCTCTCTCTCTCTCTCTCTCATGAATGGAAATAGGAAATACTTTAATGTGAATTTCACAGCTTGCAGAGTGCCCAAACTTTATTTAAAATGCTTAAAGGGATATTTAAAAAATACCAACAGCTAATGGTGTAAGCATGCTCAGCCTAAAGGTAAAGGTAAAGGGACCCCTGACCGTTAGGTCCAGTCGTGGCCGACTCTGGGGTTGCAGCGCTCATCTCGCTTTATTGGCCGAGGGAGCCGGCGTACAGCTTCCAGGTCATGTGGCCAGCATGACTAAGCCGCTTCTGGCGAACCAGAGCAGCGCACGGAAAAGCCATTTACCTTCCTGCTGGAGCGGTACCTATTTATCTACTTGCACTTTGACATGCTTTCAAACTGCTTGGCTGGCAGGAGCAGGGACCAAGTAACGGGAGCTCACCCTGTCGTGGGGATTCGAACTGCCAACCTTCTGATTAGCAAGTCCTAGGCTCTGTGGTTTAACCCACAGCGCCACCCGCGTCCCTATGCTCAACCCAGAATGAGATAATTGTCAGAGGGGTGGGAAGCAGCATGGTAGGGAATAACTATAAGGAGGTACAGCCATCGTTCAATGGTAGAGCACTTGTTTTGCATGCGTAAGGTTCCAGGTTCAATTCCCAGCAACTTTACATAGGACTAGGAATGTTCCCTGTCCTGGAATCCTGGAAAACTCCCCATATAAACTGCTCCAGACTCTGCGTTCTGTTGAAGGATCTTGACCACAACCTGTTGAATATTGCAGAGCATATGCAGACTGTCCAGAAGCAAGCGGTTGCAAGCTGGCAGGATGAAGCAGGAACAAGACACTGCTACTAGTAACTTGTTTACTTAGAGGTTTATTATTTACAGCAGACTCACAAGTTACTATATACAACATACAGACACGGATCTTAACTCTCTTTCTGAACAACTTCTAACTCACTGTTCAACTTCTAACAACTACCGAAGAAGAAGAAGAAGAAGAAGAAGAAGAAGAAGAAGAAGGGGAGGAGGAGGAGGAGTTTGGATTTGATATCCCGCTTTATCACTACCCTAAGGAGTCTCAAAGCGGCTAATATTCTCCTTTCCCTTCCTCCCCCACAACAAACACTCTGTGAGGTGAGTGGGGCTGAGAGACTTCACAGAAGTGTGACTGGCCCAAGGTCACCCAGCAGCTGCATGTGGAGGAGCGGGGACACGAACCTGGTTCACCAGATTATGAGTCTACTGCTCTTAACCACTACACCACACTGGCTCTCCAACCAACCAACCAACCAACCAACCAACCAACCACCACCCAACCCAGGAAGGTTATGAGCCATCATGCCTATGTGGGTGACCTCGACCAATAGCTGAGTTGTATCCAAGGTCCCATATCTCTGGGCAGAATAACTCCCTCTGCTCATCTGAAGAAGTGTGCATGCACACGAAAGCTCATACCAAGAACTAACTTAGTTGGTCTTTAAGGTGCTACTGGAAGGAATTTTTTTTGTTTTCCCTCTGCTCAGTCGTCTTGGCCTTCGGCCAACTCCTTAATTGCTTCTGTGGGAAGCTGCATCAGATAGCATGTAGGCAAAAATCATCATCTGAGGCCCTCCCTTCTTTGTGCACCTCCTCCACATGACGTCCAGAGAGTTACAAACACAAGCCTTGTCTGGAGAGGCCCCCCATTTGTGGAATGCTCTCCCCAGGGAGGTTTGCCTGGTGCCTTCATTATATATTTTTAGATGCCAGACGAAAACATTCCTCTTCAATCTGGCCTTTGGCTGAGCCTTTTAAATGTGTTTTAAATGTGGAAAGGGAGATTCTTGTTTTGCTGTTTTGTCTTACTTATTTACTTGTTTTTTAATCTTGTATTCCACCCCCCGTGAAACACCCTGAGATCTTATGACAAAGGGCAGTATATAAACCCAATAAAAAAATTAAAAATAAAACCACTGTCAACCATGTAGACAATAGTGAACTAGATAGATCAATGCTCTGATTCAATATCAGGCACCCTTCCTATGTGGGAGGGGCAAGCAAGCAAGCAAGCAAGCAAGCAAACAAACAAACAAACAAACAAACAGAAAACAGGCATTTGTTGTGCTTTCTCCATTTATCTGAGTAGTGAGGAGTTCCAAGGGCACATCACCTTGTCCAGGTTTGATTTTGGAAGGAACTCACTTGCGCAAGCTTCTGGTATTTCATAACATTTGAGTTTATTTACAAATGTACAAACTGAGTTTCAGTGGAGGCACAGCTCTAAGCACTCCAATATATAACCATATCCACGGCCCCAGGTGTAATAATGCAGTATCTGAACCTGCACGCAGACAAGCTATTTCTGAGCCAAAACAAACAAACAAACAATCGCATCCACTGCCAAACATCAGATCTCCAAAGAGAGGTGACCTTGCCTTGTCTGAGGCTCTTTGCTTACAGAGCCCTCGAAGTTTAATTTTCTCTCCCTTTTCTCATTTCACAGAGGAGCTCAAATGGCCAATCGAAGGAGTGGTTACAGCACCATGGAGAGCTCCTAGAGAAAGCCACCCCTCCTTTGTTCTGTCCCTTTGTCTCTTTAATTGTCTCTTAAAGGGCCAGAACTTCTTCTGCATAACTTGTCTTCCCCCAGGCAAGCTTTGGTGCAGTCGGACTGGTTGACCACTGTGGGAGGCTCTCCATTCTTCAAGCCAAGAAGATGGTTGCTGGAAGCCTCCTGGCTCCAGCTTGGCATCTGGTACAGTGGGCTCCTGCCTGCCAGTCTCAGGTTCATTGCCCCCCTGATCACCAACATCAAGCTCAGAGCCAGGAACCTGGTCTGTTTCCTTAGCCAGCCATGCTGTAGCTTGCTTATTGCTGGAATCTAGGTTGATAAGTGTCTCTCTCAGAAATCCCCTTTGTTCGCCTTCACTGAAACACACACCACTTAATTACTTCACTCTAAGTTGGGGAGGTATGCCCCCTACCCCCCTCTCTGATTGGTTTTTCCTGTCTAGATCATTCCAGAGTGGTTGTGTATCTAGAATCAATCTTCTAACAATTAGCTCCCGTGGAGAAGTGCCGCTAAACTATCCTGGGCTATTGATACTCCTTTGTCAAGTCCAGCCAGATATTGCCTTAAGCCAAGCTGCAGTGAGATCTGACAGAAAACCGCTAACACGTTTTAACTTTTAATCAGCGGGGTGGAAAGTGATGAGTGGAAAATAAACGAGATGGTGGGAGATCCGTGAGCAGTTTCCCAGCAATTTTGTTCCCTTTAACGTGTCTGTATATCCGTCCCACACACCCTCGGCGTGCAGAAGCTTCAGATGGCTGATTCAGATCAGGAAACTAGCACAAGGGAAAGAGCTAATCAGGCAGGAGATCCATGACAGAAACTCCCACAGATTTGTTAAAAGAGTAAATGCAGTTCTGCCCTCTCCCATTCGCTTGGGGGCACAGTGCCATTCACTGTTTTTTAAAAAAAGTTATGTGAGTTCCTATCACAGTTCTCCTGATGGCATGTCTGCCTGACTTAAAATCTTGGAAAATAACTGCGTGTTGTTTGAAAGAACCAGTCTTGCAACTCCAGAGTAAAAATAGACTTGAATATGAATATTGCAAATTGTTACTAATCCAGAATATTGCAAATTGTTACTAATCCAGTATGGTGGTTTGTTGTTGTGTTTTTTTAAAAAAGGATACCCCCTCCTTAAAACCCACCTCCAAACTAGCAACGATAAACAATAAATCTCAAGGATACAGAGATCAGTAAGCTGACAGAACTTAAGTTCAAATGTAAACACTTTGTCTTAAAAGGTCAATGCCATTTTAGGTTCTATCAAAATGGTTTCTTCTTCTTCAGGACACACAAACTAATGGTACGGTTCTGCTCAGACCTGATGAAAATCTCAACTTCTGTGCTTAGTTCTGAGAGGCACAGTGCGAGAATGAGAAATTTGAAACCATTCATAGTTAGGTATGCTACCAACATTCTTCTCATCTGAATTTCTTCTTGGCTTTTGGAATTGCCTGGTCATGCTTCTGAAGCAGAAGCGATATAATTCCCCTTTTTCTTTCTGAATTTTGTACTTAGTTCTGCACATGCCAAATTTGTTCATTTCAAGGGCCAAGGATCCCCTTCTGTACATCTATTCTCAAGTAAATATGGACCCAAATCCTCTAAGCATAGCCCGACTTTTTTCTATTTTTTAAGAAAACTCTATTTTAATCGTAGGGACCATTTCTCCCCTTTGTCTGTATATTGAACTGTTGGTCTTTGAATGACATAATAGGGCAGGTTAGATCCATTCATAAACAATTACAGTTAAAGCAAATCACAGCAGGAGGAAAGCTTGGCAACGTCCCTGTGGTCAACATTTGTTTGACTTCAACAGGGTTATTTTAGCAAAGGCGAAGCATGTGTTGCTTTTTCATAAGGAAAGCAGAACATAATCCCCTGAATGGGTGGTTTAAACCAATCTCCTTTATTTTCCCTCTTGTTTTAAACAAGTGGTTTTTTCAGCTCACATCAGTGTTGTTTAGAGAGCAGGAAGCAGTGGTGTACTCAGAAAGGAACTGAGAGGTAAATATAAAATGTTTTTCAAAGAGCATCTGAAGGGGACAAGATCGGAGGGGAGGGATATTAACTGCTAAACTAGTGCAGCAGTAGCTTGGCGAGCCCTTCAGATGTAGCTTGTTTTGAAAGCAAAGATGTAGGTAAACCTTGAATTGGTCTCAGGAGACAAATGCAAAAGACCATTTCAAATAGAGCCACTCAAACGAAGGTTACCTGGGTTTTAAATACATTTATTTGAATTGGCTGTGATAGGGGAAGTTGAACAGGAGAGAGAATCTATTACAATGTGTGTGTAGGAGGGCAAGTAGAGAAGGTTTCTTTTCATAAGAACAGTCGCTGAGTACAGTGGTACCTCGGTTGTCGAATGTAATCCATTCCAGAAGACTGTTCAACTTCTGAAATGTTTGACAACTGAGGTGGAAAGGGTGGTCAGCAAAGTCAATGGAGAAAAAAGGGGGGGAAACCACAGCAGAAGCCGTTCGACTTCCAAGGTGCATTCGAAAATGGAAGCAATTACTTCCAGGTTTTCGGCGTTCGGCGTGATTTTACAGGGATGATATCATGATCGCGCAGTTTAAATTCCACATCTGTATGTTCCAAAACATACAGCTTCCGAGACGCTCGAAAACCAAGGTACCACTGTATCCAACTGAAATATCTCAGGATGTGCACCCATATGCAAAAGGCACGCCTGCTTTTTCCACCCATCCCGGAGGGACCATAACATTTTAATATAGTTTATATAATGTGTACACCAACATCATTTAGCCAGTTACCCACAGAGAGAAAATCTCTACTCCCGTAGTTTACATTGTCCCCGTCCCCCCCCCCCCCCGCCAGCAGGAAATTAAAATACTAGAAGTATATTTTGAATATTGGTTGTGGTACAAGCAGTAGAAACCATGGCAGATGCTCATCACAGTAAGTTTAGGGCTCTATAATATTCCCCCAAAAGCTGTTACCCCATTACAAAGATGTGTGTGGCAGGTTGTTGGGTAACTTAAATGATCTATCATAAACACATTATCTTGTTGATGTGGGTTTTTTTTGTCATAATTGTAATAAAATATGTATTTGTACAAGTGGGACTGCTCCAGACAGCCACATTCTATTCTATTCCTATTTCCCACCCCTGATTTTCTAGACACACATAATAATCAATGTTCCATGATGCATGCTGAGTCCTCAATAGGGTGTTTTAAGTCTCCCTTGGCCTCCCCGCTCTTTTCCTCTCTCTCCCCTCCCATGTGAGTATGTATCTATATCTATGAGAGAAAGGATGCACTTAACTTTTAGGTGAAATAGGTTTGGGTATGACATCCAGTGAAAGTGAAAATTGTGTAGCAGTATATGTTCAGCTTTGGAACATACTGGCTTTAATAGTCCTTTTAAGGAATTGCGAGCTTTAGAAAGCTTTCAGGGTCAGTGTTGAAGGAAATAGTAATCATTCTCACAAAAGAAACATGTGACTGGAATCCAGGAAGACTGGATTGTTGTAAGGTTAGGTTGCATGCAAACATACCTCGGGCACCAGCAAAGGACGCCACACCACTGGGTTTGACAGGTTGGTGGAGCTAAAGAGCTGAAGCTGCCTTTGCAATGCTACAAGAACTGGAACCTCTCCCTTCCTAGGCGAAGTGAGGTATCAGCTTTCTTGTGCATAGCTACAGTGCCATCATAAACAGACAGGTGTGGGTGAGTCAGGGGATCTTCCTCCAAATTTTCAAGGAAGAAAGGCGTCTTGGCAGCGCGAATGAAAACTGCAGCCATCCTCCTCATTGGATGAACCATTAAAACAGAGCATCGTTTCTCATGAAGCTTGTTTGTAAATGGCTACTATGAGAATAGAATTTGGGACTAGATAGGCCTTTGGACTGAATTTGATTCAGCAGGCATCTTACATTCTTAGAGAAGATTGGAGGGAATAGCAGGTTCTTCTTTGGAGGAACTTCCCCTCTGACAGCCAAGCTCAGACACTCAATACTAATGAGTGATTCCATCATAACTCCAGAATTGCTCTCCGAGTATTAAAACCAGACTCTGGGGCTACATTTGACTTGAATGTTTAGAAGATGGGGAACTACCATTAGAATTGGTAAAACTGATATTATTAGGGGAGGCCTATAAATGGAGGCTTTTGATTTAAAGGCCTGGCTCTTATTGTAAATCGCAGGAGAAGACCTCTGTGCGCTTCTGGGTCCTATAAAAGACTTTACCAATTATTGCAGTCCTTTGGACATGTGAATTGACTGATCAATCAAATACCCTCTCATCCCTAACCCTCCTTAAGGCTTCCCAGGACTCCATGCCTGATTAGCTGCTCGATGAATTAGGAGTATGAAGTTTATTCTTCAGTCAACCACTTTATAAAGAACTCTTGTCATGGGGGGAAAAAACCCCAAACGAGAATGGGTCTGTTGAGTTATTATTACAGCTGCTAAATCTGCCTCCTGCAGTGGGACATAAAGTGCAGGCAAGGGATGCAGGAGACAGAAGAGAATATTTAAAGGAAATGAACGTACAAAGCTGTTTCACACTGGGTCAGACCACTGGCTTATTTATAGCAATGTTGTCTGTTCTAACTGTCAGCCACTCTCTAGTGTCTAAAGCAGGGGAGGAGGCCATGCCGTCCTACAAACCTTTGGGGGGGGGGCTCAAGATGTAAGGGAACAAACTGGCAACATTTTGCATGGAAAACACATGTTTCAGCTTTACCATTGAACTATCACCTTTCTTTGCAGCTATCCTGCAGATGTTCCCTGGCTGTTCTTGAGTCAGGTTTCCATAAGCTATTTATTTTATTTATTAAATTTCTATGCCAACCTTCATCTGAAGATCACAGGGCAGTGTGCAACAGAAAACCACCAAAAAATGCACATCATAATAGCAAACAGAAGCAATACCCACCCACACAATATTTTTATTTATTTATTTAAACCCTATAAATTAGAAGAGATTGGCTTCAACTATATGGACCCAATGAACAATGAACAAGCTGGAACCTAGTTTGAGGTAGACATGAGCTGGTGTCAGGAACTGTACAAAGAGGTTTAAGACTCCAATCTAAAAAAAAAAAGTAGCATAAACACTGACAACTGGGAAACACTGGCCTGCGAGCACTCCAGTTGGAGAACAGCCTTTACCAAAGGTCTCATGGGCTTTGAAGTCACACGAACTCAGGATGCAAGGGAGAAACGTGCTAGGAGGAAGGCACGCTTGACAAATCCACACCGTGATCAACTCCCACCCAAAAACCAATGTCCCCACTTTGGAAGGATGTGTGGATCCAGAATTGGCCTCCACAGTCACTTACGGACTCATTGTTAAAACCGCATTTATGGAAGACAATTTTACTCGGCTATGAGTGATCACCAAAGAAGAAGAAGAAGACTGAGAAGGGCTGCACTGAGGAAGTATGGTGGAAGCCACCCCCTCCCCTTGATCCTGAAACTTCCCAGGAGCAGGAGGACAGTATAGATTTGGAACAGTGGTTTGCAGAGGGGCATCATTCAGAAGGCAGAAGCTGGGAAATACTGGATGGGGAACAGCTAGAAGAAGAAACAATGGGGGAGAGAGGGTTAACAGATTCACAGTCTCTGGACAGCATTCACCCCCCCCCCTTCCCTAAAGACACGGAGAGCTCAGAAAGTGTTAGAAGAGAAAGCACAGAGGGTACAAACTCAGATTACAAGACATAGGAGTGACATAGATTAATGTGGATGGGGGGGAGTGAGCCTTAATTGGGAGCACCGCTGTTTCTAGGGAGATGTGTTCTTTTCTCTCTCACTGTGATTACTAAAGATTCTAACTGGTAAGACTTTCCTTTCGTTTGACCTTCTTTTTTACTGCCATTGGGGGAGGAAACCAATTCCCTGAAGCCTAACAGCTGGATAGCCTTCTTCACTCATCCTTCATGCCTACAATCTATGCAAGGAGAAGGAATGGAAGCAATACTGTGCCATTTGGCCCTCCTGCTTAACTTTACACATACAGCCTAAAAGGTCAGCAAAGGGATGGCTACACACATCCATCTCTATGAATGCAGGTCCTCCACACATTTAGGAACTTTGATAGAGCACCTACACACATACAGCTTGATACATAAAGGTATCCCTTTGCTGATGTTTAGGCTGTATGCTCAATAGTCATGGGCAGGCCAAGCAGGGTCTGTGTACAATGTCAGGAGAGTGGTGAGAGATTTGATCCTCACTCCTACTTTCTTCATGTGCACATCATACTTGTGGGAAATGTGTGTTATTATATGTATATAGAATGTTGTCAAGGGACACGGGTGGCGCTGTGGGTTAAACCACAGAGCCTAGGACTTGCTGATCAGAAGGTCGGCGGTTTGAATCCCCATGACGGGGTGAGCTCCCATTGCTTGGTCCCAGCTCCTGCCAACCTAGCAGTTCGAAAGCACGTCAAAGTGCAAGTAGATAAATAGGAACCGCTCCGGCGGGAAGGTAAACGGCGTTTCCGTGCGCTGCTCTGGTTCATCAGAAGCGGCTTAGTCATGCTGGCCACATGACCCAGAAGCTGTCTGCGGACAAACGCCGGCTCCCTCGGTCCATAGAGCAAGATGAGTGCCACAACCCCAGAGTCGGTCATGACTGGACCTAATGGTCAGGGGTCCCTTTATCTTTACCTTAGAATGTTGTCACGTCCCACTAAAATTTTATCTATGCTTCAGCCTTCTTCATGCTTGTGTGCTCAGATGTTTTCCAATCGTTTCTGATTATTGGCTAAGCTGCTTAGAAATGATGGAGTTGTCATCCAACAATATCTGCAGACCCAAGGTTGAATAACTGATGTAGGTGAATTATCAAGGAATTCCCCCCCTCCCAAAGCTTTGAAAATGCTTGTACGATTTCTCAGGGGTGCACTAAACACCCCTTGTTCAAACTGCTGCCCCCCCCCCGAAAAAAATAAATAACACCAAAGCAAATCTGAAGGATTCTCCTTAAACAAAATGCCCAATAGATTTTGAGGGAAGCAAAAAGTGTTTTGATGAGACTCAATAGACTTTTCTAGGGTTTGGTACATCTCAGTGATATATATCTATAATTAGGTTGGTTTCTATCAGACGAGCCTTTGCTCTGATGGCAACATTTTTGTTGTCAATACTTTTTAGGGTGGAATAATATTCAGCATTCACACTCTAGGATCCAGGTTGAATATAAAATATTTATTCACTCAGCCTAACAATCTCTCACTGCTTAAAGGCACCCAATTGATTTTTCTTTTAATTAGACCACATTTTGATTCTGCAGAAGGTCATTACATTTGTCAGAAGCAGAAGGCTCCCGGATGGATGGGAAGTGTGAGGCCAGCTCCATTTGTCAGTCCAAGGAAAGAGGAGAGAGCCAAGCATTGCCTTCAGTTGTTGCATGTTTTGAAATCAAGATCAGCTCCGTCAACTGTAAAAGTGATGGAGTCACACAAAGAATATGAGACCTTCGAGATATACAGCTACCTCGGGTCAGTGTGTGTGGTCAGCATATAAATTTAACACACCCATAATAGATAACTGAGCTTCTTCCCTTCCTCCTGTAGGACTTCTCCAGCTTGAATTACATTCTAAGCAGAAAAATAACTTTGGGGAGGTTAAAGGGGCATTCTAGGTAGATGGGATTCCCTTCTCTTTGCTTCCCATCCACTTTTGGTGACAACAGGGAGGAAGGAAGGAAGGAAGGAAGGAAATTGGGAGGCTTCTGCTTTTTTGGCACTTGGAAACCTATTAGGACAAAATATCTGTATTTCCCTGCTTTTCAAATACAGTGGTACCTCGGGTTACAAACACCTCAGGTTACAAACACTTCGGGTTACAGACTCCGCCAAACCAGAAGTAGTACCTCAGGTTAAGAACTTTACCTCAGGATGAAAACAGTAATCGTGCGGTGGCAGTGGGAGGCCCCATTAGCTAAAGTGGTGCCTTGGGTTAAGAACTGTTTCAGGTTAAGAAAGGACCTTTGGAACGAATTAAGTTTGAAACCAGAGGTACTACTGTA
This sequence comes from Podarcis melisellensis, assembly GCF_964234715.1. NCBI lineage: Eukaryota > Metazoa > Chordata > Lepidosauria > Squamata > Lacertidae > Podarcis > Podarcis melisellensis. The sequence continues at coordinate 16,774,945 of NC_138529.1, forward strand.
CTGCTGTAGCACAGCGGTCACCAAACTATTCGGGACCATGAAAATATTTGGAATTTTGAAAGTTCTGTGGGCACCACTCCCTCTGGTTGCTACCCCATCACATTACTCTCCCTGTCCAGAGAGAAAGAGAGGAAGTGTGAGTGCATACATGAACACACTCACACACATGCACGCACACAAAAACGTGTGCGTGCTCATCTATGCCAAAACACACACAGCTTTCCCAGTGGATCTGGTTTAGATCCAGGATAATTGAGATGGATAGTCCTGGATTTGCATGATTTCCATGTTCCCCCAAATCAAAACACTAAATGAATATACAGCATAGTGCTGTCTGGGATGCAGGGGGCGCTGTGGTCTAAACCATTGAGCCTCTTGGGCTTGCTGATAAGAAGGTCAGCGGTTCGAATCCCCACAACAGGCTGAGCTCCTGTTGCTCTGTCCCAGCTCCTGCCAACCTAGCAGCTTGAAAGCACACCAGTGCAAGTAGATAAATAGGTACCATTGTGGTGGGAAGGTAAACGGCATTTCCAAATGCTCTGGCTTCCGTCACGGTGTCCCATTGCACCAGAAGCAGTTTAGTCATGTTGGCCACATGACCCAGAAAGCTGTCTGTGGACAAACGCCAGCTTCCTCTTGGCCTGAAAGCGAGATGAGCGCCGCAACCCCATAGTGGCTTTTGACTGGACTTAACCGTCCAGGGGTCCTTTACCTTTTTACCTTTTACCTTTAGACTGTGCTGTAAAAATCACAGGTCTGGTGCTTGTTGGCACCACAGAAATATTGATCCGAGTCACATATCCTTATAGACCCTCAAGTTATTTTATGTAGGCTGACATCAAAACCACAAACAGGTCACAATAGCTCTGTGGCATGGGTTGTGTAGACCTGCCCAAGATAACCCAGCAAACTGCACAGCAAGAGCACCACACTGCTTCTTTCCCCTCTTAGTTGGTTCTCTTTTATAATTACCGTTAAAGTGTTTTCTGGAGCTTGCCCATGAATTCCACTGCTGCCACCCCTGTCCCACCCCACCCAGACTTCTGCTTATGGCTTTACAATTCAAAGGGCTAATTGCCAGATGCAGAGGCTCATGCATTTTTCATTGCCAGTGATTTGGGCAAATCCCAACGGGCCAGCAATATATTCATGAATTCGCTCAAGGGCACATACCTGACAGACGACGTACATAATATTTTGAACTGTTCAACCAGTTATTTTTAACGAAGCTGAGGAGCAGGTTTCATACTAATGCAAGATTAGAATTAGAAAAACAAAATGCAGGCATTGCAATATTTCTGCATGGAGAGGCAGCTGAGAATTAAAGAATTAACATGAGGCTTTATTCATGGTTACTGTTGTTGCTGTTGCTGTTTTTCCCGCAGGAAAAGACTCATCTTACTAGGAGAAATAATGACAAAATGCATATTGTGTGTGTGGAAATATTGGCATGCAATCTAAAAGCACAATAGGTGAATGCATCATTCTAAAGCCAACTGTACGCTGAGGGCAGGAAATGATATTAAATTGCAGGATCAATAAAAATAAAACAGAACACAAAGCAGCAGAACATGCACATTAATATTTCCAGAGATTTTAAACAGAAATGATCACCTCCCCCCATTTTTAGGAATTCAGTTTGAAAAGGGGCAAAGAAATCGCACAATGCTATTTAAATTGACATTGCATTTTCCACTGACCTGATCTGTGTGTGCATGTTGGTTTAACAGACACTCAGCCTATAGGAAACATTGCCATTCCAACAACTGTTGAGTCTGTTAATGAAAGGTTTAAGAATCAGGTGTTTGCCAAAATATACTATATGTAGCACAGCTATGCCAAGGGGGTAAGAGGTAAATTTGGGAAGGGTGAAGACCAGAAATCATGCTCTATGGAACACAGGAAGGAAAGAGAGGGAAGTGCAAAATTCAGAGAGCATACTTGCCAAAGGAGAAAGGTAAAGAAAGAAATAAGGTAAAGGTAAAGGGACCCCTGACCATTAGGTCCAGTCGTGGCCAACTCTGGGCTTGCGGAGCTCATCTCGCTTTATTGGCCAAGGGAGCCGGCATACAGCTTCCGGGTCATGTGGCCAGCATGACTAAGCCACTTCTGGCGAACCAGAACAGCGCACGGAAATGCCGTTTACCTTCCCACCGGAGCAGTACCTATTTATCTACTTGCACTTTGACGTGCTTTTGAACTGCTAGGTTGGCAGAAGCAGGGGCCAAGCAATGGGAGCTCACCCCGTCATGGGGATTCGAACCGTCAACCTTCTGATCAGCAAGTCCTAGGCTCTGTGGTTTAACCAACAGCGCCACCTGCATCCCTAAAGAAAGAAATAGGGAGAAACAAAAGAATTGCCCAGTTGGGATCAGCCTTGTCTTGGTAAGGGTTGCTCTTGGAAGAAACAGGTCCACACTTTGGGGGTACTCCTGGATTCAACACTATCACAAATGCTTTTTTCCAGCACTGGCTGGTTCTCCAGCTACAGCCCCTTTTGGGCAGAGAGGACTTGGCTGTGATAACTTGGCCCAGTGTGATAACTTCCATATTTGATTATTGCAGTGCACTCTACATGGGGCTGCCCTCAAAGGTGACCCAAAAACTTCCTTTGGTCCCAAATGCAGCATGCAGATCATTGTCTAAGGTTCCACTTACATCACATATAACCCCTGTCTTAAAACAGTTGTGTTGGTTGATAATTCATTTCCAGGGCCAATTCAAAGTGTTTAAAGCCCTGAACAACTCAAACCCTAAATATCTGAAAGAGCACCTCCTTCCTACATACTCTTTTGGGTGTTAAGATCAGCAGAAGGGACTCTCTTGGTAGCTCCACCACCCTCAGAAACTTGTTGTGGAACTCAGTTTTCATTATACAGTTCTACACCTTCATTTTACTGTTGCTGAATGCTGAAGGCACACTTTTTACACTTATAATTGTGTATTTTCAGGACTCGTCCTATTTTTTGTGATTGGGGCATGCTTGTTGTGCTGCATTCTGGCATGGTGAATTAACTGTGCACAGTCCCTCTTTACAACTTGTTCTCCAGACTCCCTCCTCCTTTTCTTGTACAGTGGTACCTCGGGTTACATACACTCCAGGTTACAGACTCCGCTAACCCAGAAATAGTACCTAGGGTTAAGAACTTTGCTTCAGGATGAGAACAGAAATCGTGCTCTGGCGGTGCGGCGGCAGCAGGAGGCCCCATTAGCTAAAGTGGTGCTTCAGGTTAAGAAAGTTTCAGGTTAAGTACGGACCTCCAGAACGAATTAAGTGCTTAACCCAAGGTACCACTGTATTATGGCTTCCAATGGCTTTATTGACAGCATTGTTAAAATATTTCTGCAAACCATCCTGGGATCCTAAGCAATGAAGGGCAGTTAACAATTTGAGCAAATAAATGATCTGACCCATTCTAAACAGGTTTCGCTGTAATTAAAAGTAAATGCTAGTCTACACAACATGAACTCTGAGCCAGCTCTCCTTGGGACAAGGCCAATGCAAGACTGTGTGCCGTGCATATTATTCTGTTATCTGACCACACACTGGATGGTGAATGAGTGATGAATTTTGCAGTGGGTTTTTGCATGTCGATATCCAGCACTTCCCCCATTCCCAGTGATAACCCCAGAATGGCTGGGGTTGTTGTTGTTAAATTGTTGTTGTTGTTTAGTCGTTTAGTCGTGTCCGACTCTTCGTGACCCCATGGACCAGAGCACGCCAGGCACTTCTGTCTTCCACTGCCTCCCGCAGTTTGGTCAAACTCATGCTGGCAGCTTCGAGAACACTGTCCAACCATCTCGTCCTCTGTCGTCCCCTTCTCCTTGTGCCCTCCATCTTTCCCAACATCAGGGTCTTTTCCAGGGAGTCTTCTCTTCTCATGAAGTGGCCAAAGTATTGGAGCCTCAGCTTCACGATCTGTCCTTCCAGTGAGCACTCAGGGCTGATTTCCTTCAGAATGGATAGGTTTGATCTTCTTGCAGTCCATGGGGCTCTCAAGAGTCTCCTCCAGCACCATAATTCAAAAGCATCAATTCTTCGGCGATCAGCCTTCTTTATGGTCCATATTATTAAATAGAACATCCCTATTTTCATTGGAGAACTGTTGGAGGGTATGCATGGAGTATGGATCTTCCTCTGATATATAGCCAGCTAAGCCTCCCTTCATTGCTTGAACAAGACTGAGGAGAATGAGACCTTCTGCAGTGGCAAACCATTACAGCCTGGCCTCATAATACAGAACACATTTTCCTTGGCAGGCGTAGGCGTTCATCTTATTATTCAATCAAGCTTATTTTTAAACAGAGGGAAACGATTTCGCGAATTGGTATTTGCAGCCTGTTAACATTTGCATGCAATTGACAGGCAAATGTGAGGCTGTCTAAAGCAAAATAATCATTTAGTCAAGCCGTATCCTTAAAACATTCCCCCCCATTAGCATTTAATGTAAAAAGCAAGCATTTGAATATGCTGCCTGACGCATCCTTTTCACCAGCTTATTCAGCACCACCATAGATGAGGCGCAGACAAAGTCGAACTGCTGTTTTGCCATTTTTCATCATTGACAATGTCACTATACCTTCTGTGAAAGCAGTCTTTCTGGAAGAGCAGGTGCCTGGCAGAGAAGTGGTTCCTAACTGAAAGGAGCAGAATTGCTTTCTCAGATCCATGGGCTTTGCGATTTGGACAAAAAATCAATTTCCAACCATTTGCCCAGGCGAACACCCTTTGTAGGTTTTCTGCTGCTTACTGCCCATAAAGGCCAGAAGACAAGTAAAGCAATACTTAACACTGACAGCTATCTGGCAGCCCACAAATGTGCCACATGGACGCATGCTGGCTTTTCATGCACTTCTATGTGTCTTGCATTTGCAAGGATACATCATCACCTTGCATTGTCAGAGTGACAAGGAAGACACCTGATGACCTCACTTTACAGATGCCTTCTCATGACATTTTTGACAGTGGCTATCAGGTTGCATTATACTAAGGCTCATGGAGGAGAAGCTGTCATGGGCTACTGGCCACAATGGCTATGTTCTGCCTCCACTGTAGTACACCAAATGAGGAGCAAACAAGACAAGATGGAAGGAAAATGGATGTGATGGAAACACAGGGCAGCTTCTGGAGGCATTAAGATGGCATTATCTGCAGCTCCTGGGTTGCCCACCTATGTCCTGAAGGACCAGACTGTCAGTCTGGGGAAGCTTTCAGATCCAGCATTGTCATGCCAGCTCCATTGCAGATGATCAAAGACAACTCTGTTGCCTTCAGCAGCACATAAATTGGTCCCTTCCTGGCTTTATTGGAAATAAATCGCTAAAGTGGGGAAACTTTTCCATACACTGAAAATGTTTGCAGACAGTGCTCCCCTTTCAGCTCAGTTTCCTGTGCTACTCGTTGTGAGATCCCAGTAAGGGAAAAGGTAATGGACCCCATGATTGTTAAGTCCAGTCAAAGGCAACTATGGGATTGCGTTGTAAGCCGCCTTGAGAACTGACAGGTAAAAAGGCAAGGTAAAAATAAAAATGTAGTACTTGGGTATTGAAGCACAAATGAAAAATGTCCCAGAAGATATGGGCTTAAAATAGGGTGAGAGAAGGAATAAAAAAATATGAGGATGTAGAGCTCTGCCTGGAGGTTCCCCTAAACTGTGCTTTAGTATGAAAACAGAAGCATGATAAGGAATGGTGGAAGGAAAAAGGGGCCATGTTGTGTTGAGTTGTTCACAACCTCCCCCTGTCAGAACAGTAAGATCCATGCAGGTCCCATAAGGACTATGAGGCAGTGAAAAGGTAAAGGACCCCTGGAGGGTTAAGTCCAGTCAAAGGCGACTATGAGGTTGTGGCGCTCATCACGCTCTCAGGCTGAGGGATCCAGCATTTGTCCACAGACAGCTTTCTAGGACATGTGGCCAGCAGGAGTAAAACGCTTCTGGCGCAACGGGACACCACGACGGAAACCAGAGTGCACAAAAACACTATTTACCTTCCCACCACAGTGGTACCTATTTATCTATTTGCACTGGCCTGTTTTCAAACTTCTAGGTTGCCAGGAGCTGGGACAGAGCAGCAGGAGCACACTCCCACTCCGTCGTGGGGATTTGAACTGCCAGCCTTCTGATCGGAAAACCCAAGAGGTTCAGTGGTTTAGACCACAATGCCACCCGCATCATATAATTTGGGGAAGGGCCATGGTTCAGTGGTAGAGCAAGAGAGACCCTAGGTTCAATCTTTGGCATCTCCAGGTATGTCCAGGAAAGATTCCCTATCTGAGACCTTGGAGAGTAGTAGCTCAGCAGCTACTTATGTTCCTGTGCTCCAGTTTCAGGTTTTTTTAAGCAATTGGCACCAAATCTGATAGGAACTGCATACCTAACTTCTTAAAACACCTCGGAGAAATGCACGGTCATCTGTTTACTGTATTTTTCACTCCATAAGACGCACTTTTCCCCTCCTAAAAAGTAAGGGAAAATGTGTGTGCGTCTTATGGAGCGAATGCAGGGGGGAGGCAGGCAGGAAAAGTCCCCAAGAGCCGCACACAAGCTCCGCGCAGCTCTTGCAGGCTTTTCCCCAGGAGGGAGAAGGGAATGACGCGGCCAGTAAGTCCCTTCTCCCTCCTCGTAGAAAAGCCCGCAGGAGCTGTGTGCTCCTTAAAGGGTGCACAGCTCCTGTGGGCTTTTGAGAGAGGTGGGGGTATTGCCATAGCCGCGCGCAGCCTCTCCTGGCCGGAGAGGTTGCATGCGGCTAAAGAGGAAGCCAAGATAGCGAGTGGGATCCATCCTGCTTGCAGTCTTGGCTTCTTTGCTCTTTGGGGCGGGGGGGGGGAATAAGATTTTTTCCCCTTGATTTCCCCCTCTAAAAACTAGGTGCGCCTTATGGTCCGGTGCGCCTTATAGAGCGAAAAATACAGTAGATTCCTGCATGGCATTTGTGATTGCAGCCCTCCGAATGTCTTCACCTAGCACTAAAAATAAAACCTTCATTATTGTCTGTTCACATGTTTTCCTTTTGTCTCATAGCTCCCACCCTGCCTCTTGCCTGAGTCTAACACTTCCAGGGAGTGATAAACACTTGCACTCCCCTCTTATGGTTTTAATTAGAATAATGGTGTGACCTTTTGTACCCTGATAAACGTTTAACTTTGTGCATGTAACTGGGAGCTGCAGACATGCTGACCTCTTAAGATTATATACCGGCGAGGCTGTGCCTTTCCCTGACTTGTGCACATTATTGGGTGATTGCGGACAGATTGTTATATAAAGAGAAAGGGGAGGGGGAAGTGCTGGACTTTGCTAAGCAGACTGTGTGTGCACGTGGATTTTCAACCTGCAATTTGCCTCCAGTAATGCGACATAGCACTTCTGTTCAGAAACATTTTCAAACTTTTATCCCATTGCATTGGGCTGGGCCTGAAGGCCAGTGATTGTGGTAGTGAGTTGTCAGCAGCATTTGATGTAACCAAGCAAGTTATCGGTAGGACGGGCAAATCTGTTTATCTCAGTTTCTCATTTTAAGTTCTGTTCTCTATATTTCCACACGTTTGCAGATCTGTCTTTGAAGAGCCTCATGAAAATTTGGCGGCATTTTAGTTCTCATCTTCCCAAGATTACACATTGTTTTTGCAAGCCTGATATAATGCATTTTTCTATCTTCACTAGTATATGCATTTTTAATACATATATTCCTTAATATTACCACTTCTTCACACTCCTTGGTGGAAGAATCACATTCCAAAATTCAGAGATGTGCAGATTTGGAAGGAAAGCTGGGTTTCAGTTTGCCTATTGTTTCAGAAGGTGAGGATTACGTAGCTTTACATTAAAAAGTGAACTGAATTTCTCCCCCTTCCCTAGTTATCTGGTCTATTTCTAATTACTAAAATCATAAAATCTTAGAGTTGGAAGAGACCCAAGGGTCATCTATTTCAACCCAATGCAATGCAGGAATCTCAGCTAAAGCATCCAGCACACACTGGATTCCTAAATTCAACAAGAACCTACCTGATTTGGTACTATCTGACACAATATGCATACTGAGGGCTTATTCACAGTTCCTGTCATCCAGCCAGTCCAGCCAGTGGCCAGGGATGATGGACATTGTAGCCCTGTTGCAGTCTGGACATTCCCCCACCCTTGCTGTAGACTATCTCGCCAGAGTGGTGCATGTTCTAGTTTTCTACCGCTTGGACTACTGCAATGCACTCTGCGTGGGTCTACTTTGAAGGTGACCCGGAAACTATAACTAATCCAGAATGCAGCAGCTTGACTGGGAGCTGAGACCATATAAGACTAGTCCTGAAAGACCTACACTGACTCCCAGTATGTTTCCGAGCACAATTCAAAGTGCTTGCACTGACCTTTAAAGCCCTAAACGGCCTTGGCCCAGGATACCTGAAGAAGTGTCTCCACCCCCATCGTTCAGCCCAGACACTGAGGTCCAGCTCCGAGGGCCTTCTGGTGGTAACCTCACTGCAAGAAGTGAGGTTGCAGGGAACCAGGCAGGGAACCAGGCAGAGGTGAACCAGGCAGAGGCAGTAGTGGTGAACGCCCTGTGGAATGCCCTCCCATCAGATGTCAAGGAAATAAACAACTATCTGACTTTTAGAAGACATCTCAAGGCAACCCAGTTTAGGCAAGTTTTTAATGTTTGATGCTTTCTCTTGTTTTTAATATTCTGTTGGGAGTCACCCAGAGTAGCTGGGGAAACCCAGCAGGATGGGTGGGATATAAAAAATGATGATGATATACGGTGTAAAGGTTTAACTCCGGTACAATTGGCAAAGATATATCATAATAGTGACAACTTACGTTGGAAATGCAAAGAAAAAGAAGGTACCTTTTATCATATGTGGTGGACCTGTCCCAAGGTGAAAGACTTCTGGGAGAAGATTTATAATGAACTGAAAAAATATGTTGAAATATACATTTATTAAGAACCAGAGGCCCTTCTTCTTGGAATAACAGGTTTGGAATTGCCCAAGAAAGATGTTAAATTGTTTTTGTATGCCACAACTGCAGCGAGAATTTTGTTAGCAAAAAATTGGAAAACACAAGAAGTACAAACAGTGGAAGATTGGCAGATGAAGATGATGGATTTTTCGGAGCTAACCGATCTGACCGGAAGAGTCCGCGACCAGAAGGAGGAGTACCAGGAAGAATGGATGAAATTTAAAGATTACTTAGCTAAATATGTTACGATAACTTAATTGGAAAAGCTTGCAAATATTAGATAGGCTTAGGATTTAAATATGTAAAGATAGGAATTAAGATGTTTAAAGCTAAATTAGAAAGAATGAAAGATGTTAAGTGATCAAGTTAAGTTTTTTGAGAAAATTGATATACAGTGGTGCCTCGCAAGACGAAATTAATTCGTTCCGCAAGTCTCTTCGTCTTGCGAGTTTTTCGTCTTGCGATGCACGGTTTTCCATAGGAATGCATTGAAAATCAATTAATGCGTTCCTATGGAAACCGCCTTCCCCCGACCTCTTCTGGCGGGCGGCATTTTAAAATCGCCCGGGACAGCGGAGGACTTCTCCGCTGTCCGGGGCGATTTAAAAGCCCCTGGGAAGGCAGGCAGGGGGGACAAAGGCTTTCTCGCCCCGCCGCCGGGCTTCGGGACATCGTTCTGAAGCCGGGCGGCGGGGGGAGGCTTTCCCGCCCGGCCGCCCGGCTTCGGGACATCGTTCCGATGCCGGGCGGCGGGGGGAGGCGTTCCTGCCCCACCGCCCGGCATCGGGACGATGCCCCGAAGCCAGGCGGCTGGGGGAGGCGTTCCTGCCCCACCGCCCGGCATCGGAATGATGCCCCGAAGCCGGGCGGCTGGGGGAGGCGTTCCTGCCCCACCGCCCGGCATCGGGACGATGCCCCGAAGCCGGGCGGTGGGGGGAGGCTTTCCCGCCCGGCCGCCCGGCTTCGGGACATCGTTCCGATGCCGGGCGGCTGGGGGAGGCTTTCCCGCCCGGCCGCCCGGCTTCGGGACATCGTTCCGATGCCGGGCGGCTGGGGGAGGCTTTCCTGCCCCACCGCCCGGCTTCGGGACGATGCCCCGAAGCCGGGCGGCTGGGGGAGGCGTTCCTGCCCCACCGCCCGGCATCGGGACGATGCCCCGAAGCCGGGCGGCTGGGGGAGGCGTTCCTGCCCCACCGCCCGGCATCGGGACGATGCCCCGAAGCCGGGCGGCTGGGGGAGGCTTTCCTGCCCCACCGCCCGGCATCGGGACGATGCCCCGAAGCCGGGCGGCTGGGGGAGGCTTTCCTGCCCCACCGCCCGGCATCGGGACGATGCCCCGAAGCCGGGCGGCTGGGGGAGGCGTTCCCGCCCCACCGCCCGGCATCGGGACGATGCCCCGAAGCCGGGCGGCGGGGGGAGGCTTTCCCGCCCGGCCGCCCGGCTTCGGGACATCGTTCCGATGCCGGGCGGCTGGGGGAGGCTTTCCCGCCCGGCCGCCCGGCTTCGGGACATTGTTCCGATGCCGGGCGGCTGGGGGAGGCTTTCCTGCCCCACCGCCCGGCATCGGGACGATGCCCCGAAGCCGGGCGGCGGGGGGAGGCTTTCCCGCCCGGCCGCCCGGCTTCGGGACATCGTTCCGAAGCCGGGCGGCTGGGGGAGGCTTTCCTGCCCCACCGCCCGGCATCGGGACGATGCCCCGAAGCCGGGCGGCTGGGGGAGGCGTTCCTGCCCCACCGCCCGGCATCGGGACGATGCCCCGAAGCCGGGCGGCGGGGGGAGGCTTTCCCGCCCGGCCGCCCGGCTTCGGGACATCGTTCCGATGCCGGGCGGCTGGGGGAGGCTTTCCTGCCCCGCCGCCGGGCTTCGGGACATCGTTCCGATGCCGGGCGGCGGGGGGAGGCGTTCCTGCCCCGCCGCCCGGCATCGGGACGATGCCCCGAAGCCGGGCGGCGGGGGGAGGCTTCAAAAGCCTTCCGGGGGCTTTTAAATCGCCCCGGACAGTCCCGGGGCGATTTAAAAGCCCCCGGTTAGGCAGGCTTCAAAAGCCGTCCGGGATAGCGGGAAGCGCTTCCCTGCTATCCCGGACCGCTTTTAAAATGCTGGCGGTGGGGAGCAAAGCCTTTCGCCCCCGCCGGCCTTCCTGGACCTCTTCTGAAGTCCGGAGGGGGGGAAAAGGCTTTGCTCCCCACCGCCAGCATTTAAAAAAAGGTCCCCGAGATTTCCCTATGGGCTTTCGTCTTGCGATGCAAGCCCATAGGGAAAATCGTCTAGCGAAGCGTCGCAAAAACCGAAAAACCCTTTCGTCTTGCGGGTTTTTCGTCTTGCGAGGCATTCGTCTTGCGGGGCACCACTGTATAGTGAAATTCAACCAAGGGGATATGAGGAAGTCACTTAACAATGTTATTAAGATTGGTTTAATTACAACTAGGATGTTTGTTTGTTTGCTTTAAATTTTTTGGAAAATTAATTTGAAAATTTGAAAAAAAATGATGATTATGATGATGGTGGTGATTACCTGATCTTGTCTAATAACAGATCTGCATTTACATTGTTTTCCTTGGCAAAAAATTTTTTAAGCCACATACAGGAAAGTACTGGGTCTTCCTTCCTATGTGCTTTGCTGAGGAAAGCACTGCTTTGAACATGCATTCAACATTCTCAACTGGCACACTTTGTGCATAGAGCACACCATTAATGATACAGAGCTATGTTCATCACCAAGGCTGACTAGCAGAGAAGTTGACTGCCTAAGCAACCTGTCTCTTCCAAAGCAGGCACTAATCCCATTACAGCTGTTGGATTCCTGTCTTTTCCTTTCAGTAGCTGGAGTGAGACTCATTTGAGACACGATTGGTTTTGCAACCTAAAATCTGCAAGGCAAGTGAATTTGCTTGAAGCATTCAAGAAATGTCATGTAACCCTTGCAGGGGACACACACACACTCTTTAAAAACACACACACCAAAAAACTGTAGTTTGCATTTAGTAATTCAGTCATTGAAATAGTTGCACATTTAGATGAGTCACCCTCTTGAAATCTTTATTCATGAAATCGAGCTACTTCTGATACAATGTTCTGGGGGCCTTAAGTCCTCTGAAGTGGGCGGCAATGACTTTTGAGTTTCTATCTTTTTTATGTTTTACCGATTTTAAAAACAAAACAAAACAGTCAACAAAAACAGTCCAAAATTGACACATATTACAAAAAAAGATTTAGATTCATACATAGCTGGTTCCAACATGACTTCTAATCACCTCATTGTGGTTCCTAAATTGCATTTTCGACTATGCACTTTATCTCTCCTAAGTTATTTCAGTTGTATTGGTTTTGTAAAATTCTCTTATTTCATGTGGAGGTCAATCCAGGCCTGCAAAAGAATTTAGATTTTTACCATGTTCTTTTAAGAATAATAATAATAATAATAATAATAATAATAATAATAATAATAATAATAATAATTTTTATTTATATCCCGCCCTCCCCAGCCGAAGCCGGGCTCAGGGCGCCTAACAACAATCAAATAATCAAACAGTCAAAAAATCACACATTCTAAAAATATTTCATTATAAAAATTAATTAAAATCAAATTGATGGCAACCGATTAAGCAAAATTCTGTGCAGGTTGCCAGAGGAGGGAGTCAGGCTGCACCCTGACCAAAGGCCTGGTGGAACAACTCTGTCTTGCAGGCCCTGCGGAAAGATGTCAGGTCCCGCAGGGCCCTAGTCTCTTGTGACAGAGCGTTCCACCAGATTGGAGCCGCAGCCGAGAAGGCCCTGGCTCTAGTTGAGGCCAGCCTAACCTCTCTGAGGCCTGGGACCTTGAGGATGTTATTATTTGCCAGTATACTCTATTATTTGCCAGTATTATTTGCCAGTATACTCTGGGTTTCTATCCTTGTGGGTGATACAGAAATGTCATCTTATCAGCAAGGGTTACAATCCAGCTCTCTTAAAATGAACAGGAATCCTGATGTAGAGCTTAATGAAAAGAAGACTGTACTCATGAACTTTAGGATTCATGCCAGCCTCCTCTGAATAGGCAGAATTGTCTTCTTTTTTAAGAGGGCATCATTGATCTTGAGATAGCACTTTTCTGGTCAAAGATATGCAAGTGCAAAAAGACTACTAGGAACATAGGAAGATATCTGCTGAATCAGGGCAATGGCCTGTTTGGTCTAGCCTCATGTTTTCACAGTGGCCAACCAGATTCCCACTAGCGGGATTTGAGAACAAGAGTGCTGTCCCCTCCTGTGATTTCCTCATGTGGCAGCAAGGTTTGTGGAAGCTGGTTGCTAGAAACTATAGGAGAGGAGAAGGCTCTTGCACTTGAATCCTGTTGTGGGTTTTGCACAGGCATCTGGTAAGGACAGAATGCAGGACTAAGGTAAAGGAATAGGGAGAGGGGGAAGAGGACACACTGGCACCAAATGGTGTTTATTCCTCTAATGGGAATTTCACTAAGAGCTGGAATGCTGCTTCTACTGCTGTAAAGAAGTAAAAGATGCGGGAAAAGTTTGCTGTAAAAGGAACTCTGCTGCAGAAAGAAATGAAAACTCAAGAGTAGATGCTCACAGACCAACAGAGGCGGTCTCCACCATTCCTCCTCTGCCCTGACACTTTCTCTCTAAGCCACTGCTTGGCTCCACTCTTAGATTCCTCAGTATGCAACACATGCCACTGACAGACGCAGCAGCTTGGTGACCGAATCTGATTGTGTTCAGCGATGGGAGGTTTCCTGTGAGCAACTTCTGATATTTCCATTGATCAAAGTACAAAGGAGAACAGCTAAAGGGAATATGTGAGAAAGTATTGAACGAAAGTCCTTCTTCACTCAGGGATTAGCAGTTGGCACAACGGGAAGCAGTCCTGCAAAGCTGAGAGTGAGGAGAGGCAACTGATGGTGGTGACTGTGTAAAGAAGAAGAAAGGCAGGACTCAGAGAGTGCCTGGCTTACCCTGTTTGTTACTAAATGAAAAAGCTACACAGCTGTATGCTGGCCATGTAAGATAATGGCAAAGTGACCGAGGTCTGCATCAAGGAATTTCCTGTTCAGATCTCACCTGTAGCTTGAGCTCTGTAGCTGGCTTAGGGCAGGTAACCTGACATCTCTCAGCCAGAGCCACATTTGCAATACGAGTCAATAACACTGACCTGCCTTAAAGAGTTTTTGAAACATTATAGCATTATATCCTAGAAAATGAATGCAAGACATATTGAAAACACTGTATAAAATATTATGCCATAGGAAATGTTTCACCCTCTATTCTGACTAAAATCGTAAGAATGTTAAAGTTCCTGGTATGTCCCGTCCCCCCCCCCCGAGGACCTTAAGGCCCCCAAATAATAACATTTTGGAGGTCCCGGGTCGCAAGGTGGTTAGATTGGTCTCAACTAGGGCCAGGGTCTTTTCAGTACTGGCCCCTGCCTTAGTGGAACGCTTTGTCACAAGAAACCAGAGCCCTGCGGGACTTGACATCTTTCCACAGGGCCTACAAGACAGAGCTGTTCTGCCTGGCCTTTGGTTGGACTCAGTCTGACCCTTAAGTTTCCCTCACCTTATGGTCTTGATTTTTTGGCTACTTTTAAAACGAGGCTGCATTTTAAATTGCATTTTAACCTGCATTTTAAATTGGCTTCCCCCCTCCCCCTACTATCATGTTTTTTACTGTGATTTTATTGGTGTTATCCGCCCTGAGCCTGGCTCTGTTGGGGTTAATTCAGATTGAAATTCCCAGGTGTCAAAACAGGTTATTTATGCATGCCATTACTGTAACCCGTTAGCCCAAAAATGGAAAACAAGCAAGGTCCCAACCAAAGAAGAATGGCAACTTAAGTTGACAAAATTATGCACAACTCACAGACTTAACATAAAAATAAGAGAACAAGAAGAACATACGTTTAGAGAAGATTGAAAAATGTTTATTGAATATATGGGAAATAATTGTGTACAGCTGAAAACGCTGGCAGCATTAAGATAAATTCAACAGTGTAAATAAGTTTTGACGGATGCAATAGGGGAATATTGAATGGTATAAAGGTAAAGGTAAAGGGACCCCTGACCATTAGGTCCAGTCGTGACCGACTCTGGGGTTGCGGCGCTCATCTCGCTTTATTGGCTGAGGGAGCCAGCATACAGCTTCCGGGTCATGTGGCCAGCATGACTAAGCCACTTCTGGCGAACCAGAGCAGTGCACAGAAATGCCGTTTACCTTCCCGCAGGAACGGTACCTATTTATCTACTTGCACTTTGACGTGCTTTCAAACTGCTAGGTTGGCAGGAGCAGGGACTGAGCAATGGGAGCTCACCCCATCAGGGGGATTCGAACTGCCAACCTTCTGATCGGCAAGCCCTAGGCTCTGTGGTTTAACCCACAGCGCCACCCGTGTCCCACTGAATGGTATAGTTTTTGTAAAATATGCAGGGGTTATGATATGTAAAATGAACCATGGAAAGAGAAGAAGGGAAGTCATTGATATCTTAAGGATGTAAAATGAGTATTTTAAATTGTAAAACAGAAAACTTAATAAAATTATATACAAAAAAAGAACGTAAGAATGTTAGAATAGCCCAGCTAAATTAGACCAGTGGCCAATCTAGTTTAGCATGGAAAGCCTGCAAGCGGGACTGGAGAGCAAGAGTGAGTGTTTGAGTGTTTGGGTGGGGGAGGGAAGCTCGTTTAATTTCATTATACACGGGTTATACTATGGCAATAAAGGTATTATTATTATTATTATCATTATTACTCTCCCATCCTGCCATTTCCAGCAACTCGTATTCAGAAGCATTGCTGCCTCTGACAATGAAGGCAGAAGATATTCATCAAAACTAGAAGCCATCAATAGGCTTCTCCTCTATGAATCTCTCCAATCTTTTTTTTTTAAAAAAAGCTATCTAAGTTGGTGGCCATCTCTGTCTCCTGTGGGAACGATTTCCATAGTTTCACTATGAGCTATGTGAAGAAATACTTTTTCTGTCCTGAATCTGCTGATATTCAGCTTCATTGAATGTCTATGCACTTTAGTGTCAAGAGAGAGGGAGAAAACGTTCACAATTTAAGCTGATAAAATACTCAAGTTTGTTCACCTGTGAATCTCCAGCCTGAGCTCTAATTGGAGCTGTCCAAGGTCCTGTTTGAAACTGGAGCTTTTCCCTGGAACTTTAAGCCCCATTAGTACTCCCTCCTGGGGCTTGAGCCTTCTTCTGTCTGTGACATCAATCTGGAACAAAACACTGTGCAGAGTCTGCCCATCACCATTAAGTTTGGATGGAAAAGGGATAATAAAAATAATTTAAAAAATATTATTTATACCCTGCCCATCCTACTGGGTTTCCCCAGCTACTCTGGGTGGCTCCCAACAGAATATTAAAAACAAGAGAAAGCATCAAACATTAAAAACTTGCCTAAACAGGGTTGCCTTGAGATGTCTTCTAAAAGTCAGATAGTTGTTTATTTCCTTGACATCTGATGGGAGGACATTCCACAGGGTGGGCGTCACTACCGAGAAGGCCCTCTGCCTGGTTCCCTGCAACCTCACTTCTCACAGTAAGGGAACCGCCATAAGGCCCTTGGAGCTGGACTTCTGTGTCTGGGCTAAATGATGGGGGTGGAGATGATCCTTCAGGTATACTGGGCCGAGGCCGTTTAGGGCTTTAAAGGTCAACACCAATACTTTGGTGTTGAATTGTGCTTGGAAATGTACTGGATGGTGGAAGATGTTGCAGGGATAGATAGATGGGTGGCACCAGGGAAGCCTCTTCCAAACAGAAGTTTGAGCAGGCTTTGTGGAATGATATTGTGGATTGCTGAATGCTGAAATTCATATTCTGAATGCTCACCCACTACTTCTGATATTTAGTGCCATCACAATCCAACAGATTGCAGTATCTCAGCCTTCCTTGGGGTCTTCACCACCCTCACCTCTATTCACACATTCTTCTGGAGCAGAGTCTGGGATGAGCTGGCAGTGGAGTCTGATGGCTGCGAGGAAATAAAGTTGGCACAAAAGCCAAGACCCTGTGCCTTCTTCACTTTTGCTTCCAGGGCCATTTTGTTCAACATGTAATGATAAGGGGGTGATCAGTGGGTTATTGTGACTTTCTCGAATGAGCAATGATAGTCACCTAGAGATATGATGGTATCTTCTGAGTTCTGCTTCATTTTCCATGGTGTTTCACTGTCACCTGTGAACTCAACATAAGGGAAGACATAAACAAATGGAAGACACAACAACCTTGGAGCATGTACATATATTTTGTTAAAGGATGAGTGGCAGATTCTAAGACATAGATGAATATCTGAAAGCAATATCATCATCAACATAATTTATTACGGTCAAAGACCAGCTCCAAAAGCACAACTGGGACAGCTTTCACAAGAATAAAATATATATGTAAAGCAATGTACTACAACAGCTTAAAGACTAAAATCTAAGATAAGCACATATACACATAAAGACCTAAAAATTTGGGCTACCATACAAATTGGCACTGACACCCTGGAGGCTGACTTTGACTGTTTTCCTTGCGATCTAATTTGTTTCAGGGAGTGATCTACGCCTGTAAATCTGTGCGCAGAATCTGGCGACCATCCAGGTCGTCTTGTGGTCTTTGCCTAAGAGGAGAAAACTGAGTTATCTGGAAGGTCAGCAAGCCTCACCAGCTGGGGGTCAATGGTATCTCTGCGTACCTCATCATAAAAGGGACATCTAAAAAATAAATGTTCGGGGCCTCCTATTTCCCCTCTGAGCATACTGAACTTTTCCAAATGTTCCTTCCAAAACCGGCGAGGGCAAGGCCGAGCTTTCTGAAAGCAATATAATTTAATTTGAACTCCCAAAATCCAGAGATAAATTCAGGTGAAGAGACATAGTCACTAGAAATAGAACATGAATCACATTGCATCCATACAGCAGCACCCTTTTGCATGTCGGCACCCATACATTAACCAACTTTGAAGAACTAATGACACTATATATATATATTCTGTATATAGCTATATCTATATTTATCTAATAACAACATAGTATTTAGTTATATTAGAAGGAGTGTGTGTGCTGTTATTACCTGGACTCAGTAATTGAAAGGATTGCTCATACTTTTTCTAAAATAAAAAGATGTGTTGGCATATTCTTGGAAAGAGAAAATGGGTTTTTATAGGCCATTAGGCTGTGGTTATTCATAGGAATTCTCAAGCTGTTTGTTTTGCAGTTGCTGGGTTGTAGTGGAGGTCTGCTCTGTCAGAGCATTGTCATCCTGAGGCTTTCTAATAAATGGGACTTCCATTAGCCCTGATGAACAAAAAGGAATTATCTTCATCAAGATGAAATGTGTTGACATTTCTGGGAAAGCGTCAACAAGGAAAAACCAACCTTTCGGCATCTTACAGGCAGTTCTTCAGTGTGTTTCTTTTTTATTCAGCAGTGACCTCTGAAGGTAAAGGGACCCCTAACCGTTAGGTCCAGTTGTGGACAGCTCTGGGGTTGCAGCGCTCGTCTGGCTTTACTGGCTGAGGGAGCTGGCGTACAGCTTCCGGGTCATGTATCCAGCATGACTCAGCTGCTTCTCGCGAACCAGAGCAGTGCACGGAAATGCCGTTTACCTTCCCGCCAGAGTGGTACCTATTTATGTACTTGCACATTGACGTGCTTTCAAACTGCTAGGTTGACAGGAGCTGGGACTGAGAAACGGGAGCTCACCCCATCGCAGGGATTCAAACCGCTGACCTTCTGATCGGCAAGCCCTAGGCTCTGTGGTTCAACCCACAGCGCCACCCGCGTCCCTCCAAAGGTACGTCACAGGTATTACCTGGGAGTCCCCATACATAATCCATCTCAAATATTTCCTTTTTGTGAAGTACATGCAACCACAGAGCCGAAGCGCCAAATTATTTTGTGTAGGTTTCCTTTTTGGGGGGAGGGATTAACAATTACGGAAGGACAACATAGAAAACTGTGCATTGCCACTGTTCTCCAGTCTCCCCACCCCCTGCCTCGTTTCTCTCTTTCCAGGTCTCCTTACCAGCAATACCAAGGAATAGCTTCCCTACACAGGGTTGGAATTAAAAGTTTAACTGCAAGATTGATATAGTCCTGTCCCTGACATTTTAAGCTTGCGTTGATAGCCAGTGTTCAGCCTGTAATAAACCAGGTTATCTTTTTCAAGATTTGATTCAGCTGAAGGCTGAGTGGAAGATAAGCAATATTAATGTATTGAGCTGTTTAAACAAATTAGCGTAGAAGTTGACTCAAGAAGCCAGGAGAATAAATATCTGGTTCTCATTGAACACAGGGCAGGTCTGCAGTTTGCAGAGGGTGTTGTGTGTGTCCCCTCCCCATTTTTGTTCATCAGTTATGTCCTCTTGCTGTCATTAGGGCCTTTGGCGGCATTAAGAAAAGGCAGGCAAGATGGATTCAAATCTATCAAAGCACAAAAGCAGACAAATCTTCTTTGTAGCCCAAAATGAAATACAGACACACTTGGAGTTTTTCAAAGTCCACCCCCTCCACAAACACTCTTTCCCGCCAGATATACATGATGAGAAATCATCAGAGTTCTGTGGGTTTCTTTCACTTTCTGCTTTATCTAAGTCTACAAAAATGGGGGGAAAGTTCTCTTCTCAACAAATAAGCCACATTTTACATTTCAAGATATTGACTGCTATTTTTGGGGAGGACTAGTTACTATTTATTTTTCATGACTATCTATGGGGAGAAGAAAAAAATCACCTACAAAATAATTATATACCCCCCTCAAAAAAAATCATAGTTGTTGTTGTTTAGTCGTTTAGTCGTGTCCGACTCTTCGTGACCCCATGAACCAGAGCACGCCAGGCACTCCTGTCTTCCACTGCCTCCCACAGTTTGGTCAAACTCATGCTGGTAGCTTCAAGAACACTGTCCAACCATCTTGTCCTCTGTCATCCCCTTCTCCTTGTGCCCTCCATCTTTCCCAACATCAGGGTCTTTTCTAGGGAGTCTTCTCTTCTCATGAGGTGGCCAAAGTATTGGAGCCTCAGCTTCACGATCTGTCCTTCCAGTGAGCACTTGGTTTGATCTTCTTGCAGTCCATGGGACTCTCAAGAGTCTCCTCCAGCACCGTAATTCAAAAAAGGTTCTTTAATTCCTCCTCACTTTCTGCCATCAAGGTTATGTCATCTGCATATCTGAGGTTGTTGATATTTCTTCCGGCGATCTTAATTCCGGCTTGGGATTCATCCAGCCCAGCCTTTCGCATGATGAATTCTGCATATAAGTTAAATAAGCAGGGAGACAATATACAGCCTTGCCGTACTGCTTTCCCCATTTTGAACCAATCAGTTGTTCCATATCCAGTTCTCACTGTAGCTTCTTGTCCCACATAGAGATTTCTCAGGAGACAGATGAGGTACCCCCTCAAAAAAAAAACTCATAGTAGCAACACATAAGAAAACTTAGGTCCTGGATCCTTTGATTGTAATGTTGCTTAAATGCCTGAAGGATTTACTCCATCACAGTTTTTATTTCTATTTCATAATACCAGAACTTGGGGACATCCAATGAAACTGACTGTTGAAAGATTCAGGACAGACCAAAATAAAAATAAGTACTTCTTCATACAGCACTTAGTTAAACTGTGGAACTTGCACCATCCACTGACAGCTACCAACTCAGATAGCTTTAAAGGGGAGTCATTCAAAGCAATGGAAGGTGAAAGCTATAAATGGTACTTGTCTTGATAGCTATGCCTCTCTGTACCAGTCACTAGGAAAAAACAGCAGAAGAGGGATATTGCCCTTCAGTTATCCTGGTGGGCATCTCAGAGGTATCTGCTTGGCCACTGGGATGCTAGACTAAGTAGGACTTTGATCTGATCCAGAAGTGATCTTCTTGTGTTTTTAAATGACTCCCCTTTGCTCCCCACTCCATCCCACCCCCTTTATGGTCCCAGAAACATTTGATTTACCTCCACTATGGAGGGCACACATTGATGTATTCTCTCAGTGAAGTGTCATCCATCTTCTCCACCAAGCATTAATTAGGAGAATGGCAAAGTTCACGTCACCCCACGGAAGAAAACAAAGGCCTCAAATTGTTTTTCATTCATTGTTAACTCCCCAGTCCCTATACTCTCCAATCTCTATACTTCCAAATTTTTGCAGGGATTTTACACTTTGCATACCCATGCAAAGCACCCGCCAAACCACAGAATGGTGTAGTGGTTAAGAGTGGTAGTCTCGTAATCTGGTGAACCGGGTTTGCTTCCCTGCTCCTCCACATGCAGCTGCTGGGTGACCTTGGACCAGTCACACTTCTCTGAAGTCTCTCAGCCTCACTCACCTCGCAGAGTGTTTGTTGTGGGGGAGGAAGGAAAAGGAGATTGTTAGCCACTTTGAGACTCCTTAAGGGGAGTGAAAGGTGGAGTATCAAGTCCAAACTCCTCCTCTTCTACTCTTCTTCCTCTTTTAAGGAAAAAAGTTTTAAACTATTCTTCTATAAAAGCACTCTATCAGTTAGAACTTTTGCATTCTCCATTCACTCAGAAGGCACTGCTAAGCCTGCCATTCAGCTCTGCCAAAATGAATAAATAAAGTTACAAGCATTTATTGATTGCAGTCAACAGGGAGACTTCTGAAATGTTATTAAGTGAACTAAAAGGTGTCTCTGATTCACATCAAAACCAAAAGTGCATTGCCTATTTGGGGCTCTGAGCTGAAGCAACCCCCAATTCAAGATTCCAAATTTGGTTGTGAACCATAATTTACAATGTAAAATTTGACACACTGGGGAGGACAGGGAATGGAAATAGGGACAAAGGTAAATAGTGAGTGAAATAATATGCAGTACAATTACAAATGCTTAGGTGCTGTCAACACTGAGTTTGCTAGGATCACACTAAGACTGTCTTAGGAGGAGGGAGTTCCAGTGAAATGGTTGAGTTTAAACATGAATACAGTGGTACCTCGGGTTACAAACACCTCGGGTTACAAACGCTTCGGGTTACAGACTCCGCTAACCCGGAAATAGTACCTCAGGTTAAGAACTTTACCTCAGGATGAGAACAGAAATCGTGCAGCGACAGCACGGCGGCAGCGAGAGGCCCTATTAGCTAAAGTGGTACCTCAGGTTAAGAACGGTTTCAGGTTAAGAACAGACCTCCGGAATGAATTAAGTTCGTAACCAGAGGTACCACTGTAGTAATATAGTAATATATCTTTAATATAATTAAAGATAAGTGTTGTACATTAATACTAATTTGGTTAACTGTCTTCCTTTCTGTTCCCTCATGATGTGGATGGGTTGTCCACTTTGTAAATAGCATAAAATAAAGGGCAGTGTCTCTCTTTCTCTCTGTGTGTGCATTCATTGAAATGAAAAACAATTTCTCTTATTTTATATTGTTTTATAAATACAGCCAACTACAGTGGTACCTTGGGTTACAAACACTTTGGGTTACAGACTCCGCTAACCCAGAAGTAATACCTCGTGTTAAGAATTTTACCTCAGGATGAGAACAGAAATCGTGTAGCGGCAGCACGGCGGCAGCGAGAGGCCCCATTAGCTAAAGTGGTACCTCAGGTTAAGAACGGTTTCAGGTTAAGAACAGACCTCCGGAACGAATTAAGTTTGTAACCAGAGTGTAATGGTTCTAGTGGTTGCTCGTGCGTAAGTCGTCACCACACCTGGCTGGGTTACCTGGGTGAACCCTTTCTGTCCGGGCAGCCACCCATCCGTGGCTGTCTCAATCACTGGCAGAATCCGTCAGTGGGCGTTTCTTGAACTTCTTCCAGCAAAGAAGTTCTTTGACGCCTAGTCTCCTCCTACTCTCCCTGCGCGGAAATCTTCTGCACAGGGAGGGTGTGGGCAGCGGAGGACCCGTGCTCTCCCCGCTGGTCTCCAGCAAAGAGTCATGGAGCCTCCTCACCGATTCCCCCATCTGCCCCCCTTCACCACTGGTGCTATGCTGATTTCCTTCCCCAGCAGATGGGCTGCCTCTCTCCCTACTGGGACGCTCTCCGGCATCCCTCTGGAGCCCTCCCTCCTCCTCTGGCTCCGATGGCAGTTCCCTGACACAGAGGTACCACTGTAGTAATCAGGTTACACATCTCTACAGGAAGCAACCTGAATTTAGCATAATTTTAATACCACTCAATATCACTTAATCTTTTGATTATCATTTTGCAACCATTTTGAGGCTCATGTCATGACACCCTAGTTCAGCCGTGGCCAATGCAGCGCTTACCACAGAGTGATTTGCCTCGAGTTACCCTGTGAATTTCATGGCTGAATGGAGATGACCTCCCCTAATCTCTTACATCATGGTGGTGATTGAGTTGCTTGTTCTAGTCTTCCTTTTGCAGGGAAAATACCTAGGAGAATACAATACAAAAAAAGAAAACAGTAGGTCTCTATTCTCAGAGATAATATAGTAAAATATGGTTCCCTTTAGAAAGATAAGTGTTTTCCAAAGTTGGGAGGGGTGGAATAAACAGCAGAGTTCTCTATATTCACTATTTTACTTTCAGTCTGTGTTGTCAGGCTTGGTAAATTTTTAAGCAGCTGTCAAAGCAAATTTATTACAGAAGAGGCCTACATTCTTGCGTAATCCAGAAGGGAAAAGCCCCACTGAGTGATTTTACTTCATCCTTTGTCTGTACAACACTTTAAAAGCCTCACCTACTTAAGATTCAAGAAAAGCATTAGTCAAAATTTTCAGCTCTGGAAATTGTATATATATAGTCCTGACAGCTTAACTTCCAAGTTACCTTAAGTGACTTCTTGAAATGATAGAGGCTTTCTCTCTGTGTATACTGAAGAAGAATTGTGCATTCATGAGTAAGTTTGTAGCAAATAGTATGTTTCTTATATGTGGAACACAGGCCAGTCATTGGATTTTGAATAGAGCAGAACCCCCCAGAATGGATTGGGGTTTCTGTTCCTGCAGATAAAAAGACCAAAATACCAATAGGACCCCAATATCCTCTCCTGCCAACTTTCTCATTGAAAGAACACCAGTAGATCCACAATTTTACTCTTTATAGGCTGCATAGTCTTAAGGGCTGCCCATGCAATGGATATTTTTGGTAGTGACAGAGGAATATGCCAGTATGGGGTTTTTTCAGTTTCTCGTTTTTCCAGTTTTAAATTGATTTCCCCACATTTCTACATCAGCTTGCAATTTATTTATTTTTTTAAGTGCTGATGAAATTGTGATGGATTTTAGCATACAGATTTTTGTATGCAATTCAGCCTAATATACACATTCTTCCAAACAATTTCCCCGGCATAATGTAATTTGTATGTGAAGTTCATTGATATTTGCACTTTTATGCACACTTCCCCCTAATAAAGGCACACAATGTTTTGCATATTGTTTATTTGGAAAACACCATTGCTCTATCTGGAGCAGCTGAAATGTTGATGGTAGCTGCATTTCAGTTCACTTATTGTTTGGGGAAGTACAAATTAAGTAGGTCTGCCTTAGAGTGATATCCAAACCAAGTATCTCCCTCATGCTTTGTTCCAGGGATCGAGCATATGCCACTCATCCTCTCTTCATTCAGTCATCCCTGCTACCACCATGGCTGCTAACCTCCACAGGCAAAATTTTATTGACAGATTTATGACAGTAAAGTATGGCTGTGGCTGCCACAAAAGCAGAGAGTGATAAGGGCCATCTAAGTATCACTGCGGACAGTCCTGTCTATGAATAGCATTATCTGACCATACAAACCCAAGATTGAGCCACTCATACGCAGGTATGAGTATAATAATGATGGATGTGTTCCTTCTGCTACTGTTGTTGATAGCTCTGGGTCTAGGTTCGGACAGATACAAGGTTAAATTCTTATAGTGAATTCCTCCCAAGGTTCATAACACATTATCGGATATATATATATGTTGCCGTCTTACACGTATGTATTTCTTCTTCTTCTTCTTCTTCTTCTTCTTCTTCTTCTTCTTCTTCTTCTTCTTCTTCTTCTTCTTCTTCTTCTTCTTCTTCATCCTTGCTATATTAGTCTTTTGAGGAGGCTTTGTGGTTCTCTTTTTTAAAAGTTGCAGTTGAATACATTCATCTCCATAATGAAGGGCTTTCCATAATGTATAATGATAGTGGAATGTATATGTCAGGGAACTGCCATCAGAACGAGAGGAGGAGGCGAGGCTCCATGACGATGCTGGAGAGGGGCCAAGTAGGGAGAGAGGCAGGACTCCTGTTGGGGAAGAAAATCAGCGCAACACCAGGGATGGAGGGGGGCCAATGGGGGAAGCAGAGAGCAGGCTCAGAGACTCTTCACTGGACACCAGCGGGGAGAGCACAGGTCCTCCGCTACCCACGCCCTCCCTGCGCAGAAGACGTCCGCGCAGGGAGAGTAGGAGGAGACTGGGCGTCAAACAACTTTTATGTTGGAAAAGGTTTAAGAAACGCCCACTGTCGGATTCTGCCAGCGACTGAACAGCCACGAAGGTGAGGGGCTGTCCAGCCAGGAAAGGTTTAATCAGGCCACCTAGCCAGGAGTGGCGGCAACTAACGCACGAGCAACCCCATATAACCATTACAGTATACATATACTATCAAGCACCTTACCTTGACAGGAGGTGTTAAAAGGTATGTTTTGCAGCTTCATTTTATAGTTTCTGTTGTGTGTTTAAAACACACCTATTTTCCCTGGCCACTCACATCCGAGATACAAATTTCCAGGACCCACCCTATTACCACGACTGCGTTTTGTTTTAAACTCTTCTTAATAACGAATTTTAAATTGCTGTAACCTTTTGGAAAAGGGCAGGTAAGAAATCGAAATAGTAATCATAATACACAAGATGGACAATTCTCTGCAAAAGCAAACCCGTTTGTTGTCAGGCGTGGAGAGTCTTCCCCTCCCTTCAGTAACTTCACAGGCAAGAATTAACAAGCACTTTATATTTTATAGTCCTTTTTATTCAGTCATCTGGTTGCAAGCAAAAATCCACATCTCTCCACAAGGAGAGTAGTTGGCTACTCTAAATCCCGCCCCCCTTCTATCTCCAACAACATCCTGGATGCCAACAGGAAGTTCCTCCTCCTCTCTGCATTCTCTGTTCTCTAATATGGGCGGACATCCTAGTTCTTTGGGAGAGAGGGTCCCCTAAACTCTCTAATGACATCTTTGCTGGCTGTTCCCTCCCTTCTGTTTCACTTTCCATTATCTCAAAACTAGGCAACTCCTGTCTAAGCTTTTCAGGGTCTGTGTCACTCTCTGCTCCAGAAACCATTGGAAACAAAGAGGGGCAAATCTTCCCCCTCCTCCCCCTCTTCAAAGAGGAGCTGATCTGCCTAAGAATGCATCCCACAACCCTCTGATTTAGACCATTCCATGACATTTGTTCATTTATTTTTTTCTAATTTTTGCCATGTTTACACTGTGATTCCCCCACAAGTACTTCCAAAAGTGTGTGAAGGCCAATCTTGCTGTCATCAGCAGATTAGTTCCTCTTATCCTTCTAACCTTATTTGGTTTTTCAGATTAAAGTTTTACAATCACATATCCAACATACAACATAAAAACAAGATTCCAAAGAATCTCTTGGACTTGCCTCCTTCCCTTTGTGGGTCCTATTGTTAATCATTTCCTCCTGAATCTTTTATGATAATCCAAATCTTTTACATCTCCATTATGTCCAAAGTTCACCATTAAACTACAAATTTAATGTTAGCAAATCCTACTAAGGATTTTAGCTGTTTACAATGGTTTTTAAGATACATTATAAATTTTCCCCATTCCTTATTAAAATTCTGGTCTTCCTGATTTCTGATTCTTCTGGTCATTTTTGCCATTTTGGCATAATCCATCAACTTCATCTGCCATTCTTCTCTGGTAGGGACTTTATCTTATTTCCATCACTAGGCCAATAACATCTGTGCAGCTGTGGTCGCATACATAAATAGTCTTTTCTACTCCCTTGGGGTTTCAGCACCTAGGATTCCTAAAAGAAAGACTTTGGGTTTTTTAGAAAAAAGTTATTTTAAACATTTTTTCTAACTCATTATATATCATTTCCCAAAATTCTTTTGCTAACTTACATTTCCACCACATATCTAGGGAACCCTTTTAAAGCATGCCCTTACTCCTCAATTGTCCCAACTAAATTGTGACGTCCCATTTTGAAAGAGTCGTGCTCTCACACGAGAGCACAGCGTCAAAAATTGTGTGCAAGAACAGCACCCAAAAATGTGTGGTTTGGGCACTGTGTTCTTGTATGGGTCACATGACTTGTGCCAAAGTGTGGCCCTGGAAGATGGGCACCCTGGTTTTCCACTGCAACATTTCAGGTGGATAATATACATCTCCAAATCCAGATTTTGAAGACCTGCAGGATATTGACTGCTTATGAAATTTTAATCTCACCTGTATGTTAGATGTGCCATACAGTGGAATAAATACTCTGGAGAACCAACAAGGCAACAGTTGTCTACAGTTAACTGAGAGAGAGAAGAGCCAGGTAACATGAAAAGTTCCCAATTCTGCTTCGGGGTGGAGCGAAGAGGGTGAAGCCAAGGTGTATTCACCCACTGAGCACCTGCCTGCCTTTGGCCCAGCCACCCCTAAATATTTGATCAAGGTTATCTCCTCAGAACTGAAAAGAAATCTCTGCCTCTCACCTTTGTCTTCCCATCTCCCAGGGTTTGCCGTAGTTTGGTAGCTTGAAGTTTATTGGTTTGTTGTTTCTGCGCAGGTTGAATCTCAATGAAATCAGGTCAGGACAGTCAGTCTGCCTCCAACTGTCTTTTTTGTTTATAATTCAGCAGGTGGTCCAAATGAACAGGGGAGGAAAGATTGATTTTGCATAGAAGTGCAGTATAATCTGATACATAACTTCGCTAATGAACATACAAAACTGCTTTATAATGAGTCAAGCAATCGCTCCATCTAGTCCAGTGGTGTCCACCTGGGCTGGCAGCAGTTTCCTGGGGTCTTTTTACAGCCCTGCAATGTGTTTATTCTTTAATTGGCAATGTTAGGCATTGAATTTGCAACATTATTCATGCAATCTCAAATCCTGCATTTCACCATTCAGCTAGGAAGCTCTGGTTAACAATGTTTTTAATGGACTATTTTTAAATTTGTCTCTGCAGGCATGAATGAACACCTCCATGAAAACTGGGCTCCTCATAGCACTCATTGTTGTTGCTCTGAAGGAAGACTGTCTTCCTTTCTTTATGCTGGTACCAAGTAACTATCTCTCAACTCATTGCATTATCTTGCTATATTGACTCTTTGGGGCATTGTTTAGCAGGTTTAGTTGTTGATGATGTTATTGATATTATATTTTGTACCTTTCATATTAGATCTTATAATGGTTTGTGTGGAAATTGTTCGGTTTGATTGTGTACTTTTTGATGTGTTTTATTGATTGTCACAAATGACCACAAATTAAAAGAACTTGCTGGGACACAGACTTTAGTTGATGCTATCCTGGGACATGGGTGGCGCTGTGGGTTAAACCACAGAGCCTAGGGCTTGCCGATCAGAAGGTCGGCGATTCAAATCCCCGCGACGGGGTGAGCTCCCGTTGCTTGGTCCCTGCTCCTGCCAACCTAGCAGTTCAAAAGCAACTTCAAAGTGCAAGTAGATAAATAGGTACCACTCCGGCAGGAAGGTAAACGGCGTTTCCATGCGCTGCTCTGGTTTGCCAGAAGCGGCTTAGTCATGCTGGCCACATGACCCGGAAGCTGTATGCTGGCTCCCTCGGCCTGTAAAGCGAGATGAGCGCCGCAACCCCAGAGTCGTCCACGACTGGACCTAATCGTCAGGGGTCCCTTTACCTTTACCTATCCTGGTCCCATCTCTGCCAAACTGGTACTGTCAGGAAATGACTGGAGGTAGAACAACTATGTAACTTCCAGACTGCTTCTGAAAATAGATTCTGTAAGGAATATATACTCAGAGGAGCTTGAAAAGTCTCAGAGCAGGCTAGTTTTTAGATAATCAATTTGTGTCGCTTAGTCCAATACAACGAAAGAAAAAAGAAAATGCTAGAAGGGAAGGGGTGAAAATAAAACATTTTAAATCAGGCATGCCATTACTAAAGAAATGCCACATCTTTCACATCTCTCTGATTCCACAAATCTGTAAAAGTTATTAATCCTAAGAAAACAAATCAGAAACCTTTATGTCAGAGTATTTCTCCTGCTCCTGTGAGGATTGCTAGGCAATAAATATTAAATGCATTCACTGTTTTAGAAAAGGATACATTACTTCACTCTTCTGTGGTGTTACGTGACTGAAGGAAGCAGAGTAAATCAAGAGGATGACAAAATAACTTTAGCTGCACTATGCAGATTAGGAGAATAATATCGAGAAAATTGGAAAGTCGCCTCCCATGTAATAAAAAAGCAATCTTTAAGTGCGTTGTGATTTTCGACAACACCCTCCCACCAAATGGAACCAACTCAGTATGGAAGTCCTTGCCATGATCTCTTGGGATTACATACCGACCCAGTGGTCTGACCCAATTTTCAACTTTTCTTCAGTTTAGTCAGTGATTGCTGCTTCATGATCTGGGTATTGTGTGGGCTTTATTGAATGTTGTACTGAAGTAAGTTATTGTAGTCCATTTTTATACATTCATCTCTAGGAACATGGGCAGCAGCTTAATGCAGAGTCAAAGCTCTGGTCCGTCTAGGTCACTAATGTCTACACACTTCTGGGCAGTGTCTTTCCCAGGTTTCAGGCAGGGGTCTTTCCCCAGCACTAACTGGATTAAAATGACACAAAGCATGTGTGTTAGCATTGAACTATGGGACCGTCCTTGAATCCAGTGGTGTAGCGTGAGTTGCCAGTGCCTCGGGCCATGCAGAGGGAGGGAAACAGACAGAGTACACATGCGCATTCAACTGCCTAATGGCATCTGCATCACTCAGGAGATCCCAGCCACAGGAAAAAAATCCAACAGTTGTTCCATTATCTGGAGAGGTCACTTTCTCATTCACATGGAGAAACTGTTTCCAATGGAGCCCAGTGATGGCAGGGCATGGCTGTATTGAGGCAGCACAAGCTGTTGAAATTTTGTGCCCCTAACAATTTTGCACCCTGGGCAAGTGCCCCGGTGGCCCCCCCCCAATGCTATGCCATGACTTAGATCTCCAAGTCTCCTATTTGGGCCTTCATCCCTTCCATGATCAACAATGCAGGAACAAGGTATGGGGTACATTGAGTAACCCCACTTCTGACATTCTACATGTACAAGTATTGATGTACAGTGGTACCTCTAGTTACGAACTTAATTCATTCTGGAGGTCCGTTCTTAACCTGAAACCGTTCTCAACTAGAGGCGTGCTTTCATTTATGGGGCCTCTTGCTGCCACTGTGCCACCGGGACACGATTTCTGTTCTCATCTTGGGGCAAAGTTCTCAACTCGAGGTAACTCTTCCAGGTTAGCAGAGTTTGTAACCTGAAGCATTTGTAACCTGAAGCATTTGTAACCTGAGGTGTTTGTAACTCGAGGTACCACTGTACATTGGATGAGGCACATGTAGCATTAGGGCTGGGGCTACTTGGTGTGACCCTGATCCTTGCTCCTCCATTGTTTAACTTCTTCTCCTCCTCTTCCTCCTCTTCCTCCTCCTCCTCCTTCTCCTCCTCCTCACTCATAGCCAAGTAAGATTGTCTTTGATGAGCACAGTTTTAACAGTGGGTAAGTGACTGTAAGTGACTGTGGAGGCCAATTCTGGATCCACACATCCTTCCACAGTGGGGACATAGGTTTCTGGGATCCCTCCCAGATCATGGTGAGGGTTTGCCAAGCATGCCTTCCTCTTTACATGTTTCTCCCTTTTGTCCTGAGTCCGAGCATCTTCAAAGCTTGTGACACCTTTGGTAAAGGCTGGAGCGCTCACAGGCCAGTGTTTCCCAGTTGTCAGTGTTTATACTACTTTTTTTTTTTTTTTAGATATGCCTAGAGAGAGTCTTTAAACCTCTTTTGTTGACCACCATTCCGCTTTCCATTTTTAAGTTCGGAATAGAGTCGTTTAGCCGTTGTTTAACATGGGAGTGATGAATCCCCAAATTAAAAATAATGATGATGATGTCCATATTTTCATCAGAGAAATGTTGGAGGGTATGTGAGTTGTGACCTCCTTTCAATCTCTCCTTTCAGTGGGGAAGAGGCATTGCTTAAGTCTGTTCTAGGGCCACCTACTTCCTCCAGCGTTGGACATATCTGCTTTTATGCACCCGTGAGGGCGGGGGGAGTGGATGTAACAGCCAATCACTACACCACAGCACTTAAGGCCTGCTGGTATTCACTTTGGAGAGGCTGGTTGAGCCACAATGTGAAATCCTGTGCTGGTCGCCTCTGACCTCTCATAGATGGGAAACAGAAGATCACACACTGACTGTATGTTAACCAAAGCTGCCCTACAAAAATGAAAAAAAGGAATAAAGACTTCATCAGTAGAGAAGAATGTGTACACGGTGCCGTCAACGTATTGCCTTTAAAATTCTTCCAGCTCTTTTCTTCAGATACACATGAAGAATATGCAAATAAGAAATGAATTCAGATTTATCCTATTAATTATGCAATAGGAATTATTCACTCGGTGCTGGTATTTTCATTAAGCGATACTCAAACCTGTCAAAGCAGTGTGCGTTGTTAAAAAGACGGCAAACACACACACACACGCCTGATTTAAAGCAACTCTTTACGACAAAAATGTTTTCAACAAGAAGCAATCCATTTGTCAGATAATGGGAGGAAATCTATAACAGGCTAGGGAGCTTTTTTACTTTTTGAAGATGAAAACAACATTGCATGCCCTATTGGCAGTGACAGCGTTTGGAGTGATAGGCTCGCTCGAAGTTTTCCTTTGCTTTCAGTATGGTTGGCATGGTGAGGCAGACCCACAGAGCTGTCCTTCCAGTATTGACACCATTACAGCTTAGCTGGACCTGTGAAGGAACATTGTACATCTCATTTGACTGAAGGGTACATACTGAGGACCTCGGCTTGGTCTCATGCCATTGCTTTCCCATGACTCTTCTCACAAATGGTGCCTCTGCCTGAGTTTTAACCCTGCCATGGGCCCTGCAGAGAGCCCCTCAAACTCCCAAGACCTTTGCATGGAACCACTGTAAATGTGAAGCCATCCAGAGCAAAAGGGAAGAAACGTGTGGGTTACAGGCTACATCTAAGAACCAGATATGGTACCGGTTGCTGCTTCTGTATAGAAGCATGAGAAGGAGAAGAAGGAACAACCATCTTCTTAAAAATTCTTGGTCGCTTTCTGCTTCATATCCCAGAGGTAGACGCTGGGAATTCCTCATGCATGGAGTTTTTGACCTATTTCCCCCCACCTAACTGTAAGTGCTTAACGGTTATTGCTGCATGGAGAGAGAAATACTAAAGTAATTTACTGGCTTTTCACTTTGCCTGAGGGTTACTTCAGCATATTCACTCAATAACCTGTTTTGTTTATTGCTGCTGCCATCTTCTGAAGCAGTTTTCCCCTCCCCCTCCCCCCCTCCTTCCAAATTACTTGCACATCAAATTTTTATGCATATAGAGTATCCATGCAAGCTGCAGTCTGCGAAGACTCATGCCTTCCAGTAAATCGTGAATAAATTACCAGTGGAATTCATGCACACTCACAGGAACATTAAAGCAAGACGGAAATGTATTCCAAAGAAGTGGGCAAATGCACGGGCCATAATGCTAAATACATAGGTTAGCATAAAACGATGTTTAATTTATTGACTCTGCAGCTGCGCATATGTTATAAGGGAAATCTTCAGCCAGAATTTTAACGCCACACAGTCTACAGATGTCATTATACAAAGTCAAACATTTATATCTCTAAACTCGACTGTCTGACATTTAGAACTGTGTTGATGTAGGAGAAGAGCTGGCATCCCATATGTTTTCTTGATGTTCCTTTTCATTTTTTATAAGCTGGCCCAAATTGTTACTGTATGAGATGGAGGGCTGATTCAAGCACTTTTTAAAAACTGCACAATCTCAATATGGTGGCGTCTGTGGGACTGAAAGAATGAGAAGCTTCTGAGTGCCTTTCATCTTTCAGACCCAGTGGGGTTAAACTGATACAGCCCAGTGTCATGCTCACAGTAATTAAATAAGAAACGTTAAGAGACATAAAGAGACAAAATGAAGCAAGCATCTCTACAACTTGTATTAGGTGACTCTGCTTTGGTTATCCCAATAAAATCTTCTGCTGATACGTGTATAAAAGAATCTCTGAGACATCGAACCAGGGAGATAATTGTTCAGTTTCTGTTAATTGATTCTCATGGGAAACTTGCAGATTCTGGCTTCAAACAATTAACTCAAGGCAGTGTCAATTTACTCTTGGCAGAAAGCCCAGGTCAGCTTGACCTAGAAACTGCTTACTCTGATTGGTTAACGACCAGCACTCAACTCTGTTATCTAGGAATGCTAGCTCAGTTTGTGTGAGGTGTGTTAGGAGTAGAAGTGCTGTGTATGGTTTTGAGAGAGAGAGAAAGAGAGGATTTATTTTGCTTTTATTTGTATGCAGAAACTCTGCTGGTTTTATTTTCTCCTTTTTAATAAATCCTGTAAATAGTTATTCTGAGTCTAGCTGACTAGTCATTACTGCCGCAACTAGCTTCTTCGCTGTGCAGGAAAACTCTGCTACGTTTGGGCTAAAGCCAATAGGGCTATGCCTGACACTTCAAAGTTCCAAGAGGTTATGGGTATTGTGCTGCCGGCCTGAGTTGTGGTGGTGTCAGCATCAACGGCGTTGGTTCCAGTAGTTCCAGAAGTTGTTGTTCCTGGCTGGTTCCTGACCGTGGTGAGCTGGTGACGCAGCGGACAGAAGGACAACAGCTGCAGCGTGTGAGTGCTGGGTGCTGTGGTTCCTGTTCTCTCTCTCGGTGGTCGTGAGTAGCTGGTTCCGGGTTCCAGGGACATCGCTCTCAAGATGGCCTCACAACCAGTTCAGATGGCTTTTGAGCGTCTGAATGACTCCAATTACTTGCTGTGGTCGGAACGCATGCAGGCAGTGCTGCAGAGGGATCGTCTCTGGCAAGTGGTGAGTAAGTTTCCTGCGAAGCCTGATGATGAAGACCTCGATAAAGACCAAAGAGCAAGGGCCACAATTGTCTTGGGGCTGGAAGATTCCCAGTTGCCGTATGTGAGGGGAATCAAGACAGCTAGAGGTGTGTGGCAAGCACTTAAAGAACTCCATGTGCGTGAGACAGCGGTTTCCAAGCTGTTCATTCGCAAGGCATTGTACAAGGCAATGTTACAGCCTGGGGTTACAATGCAGGAACACCTACACAGTTTACAGTTAAAGTTTACTGCGCTACAGGAAAGAGACTGTGCGTTAGACCAGCAGGAGAAGGTGGCTATTATTTTGAGTTCTCTCCCGGAAAGCTGGGATAATTTAGTTTTGTCTCTAGAAGGCATACAGGAGCGTGATTTATCAGTCAGTTACGTTACTGGGCGTTTGATTGAAGAATGGCAGAAGAGGCAAGAAAGGTCGTTGGCTGCAGAGGCTTCTACAGGCGGGCGGTTTGGAAGGAGTTCTCATGCCGTGCCAGAGGTGAAGCAAAAGCAGCGTACCGGTGAGGAGTCAGCGTTTGCTGTTAGGCGTTGTTTCCGATGTGGGTCCTCAGCGCATCTAAAACGACAATGTCCGGAGTTGGTCAAGTCTCAGTTGCCGGTGCAGGAGCAGAGACGAGATCAGCAGCAGCAGTGGAAAAAGAAATTCTTCAAACGAAAACATTCGGCTCAGCTGGTGACCGCCGAGGTCAAGATTGCTGATGAGAAACAAGCTGTCTGGGTGGTCGATTCGGGGGCGTCTCGGCACATCGTAAACTCAGATGACTTGTTTGTTTCCAAGAACTCAGCACAGCGCAGCCAGGTGGCTCTAGCAGACGGAAGTACTTCCGAAGTGATTTCGGGGGGTGCAGTTTTTGTTCCTTGTCTTCGTGAATGCCTGCAAAATGTACTGTGTGTGCCTTCATTAAGGAGCAATCTGATGTCTGTAGATTGTTTGCTAAAAGCTGGGTTTAAAGTGTGTTTTGAAGGAGACAGTTGCATCATTAAGAAGGCTGGTGAGATTTTAGGCACTGCTAAGTCAGAGGGAGGCTTGTTTTGGCTTAAAGCAGGATCTCAAGTTGCAGCAGTAGTCAGTAAATCTCAGCCTGCAGTGAATAACAAAGCTATACATGACAACTGTGTGCACTTATTGCATAGGAAACTGGGGCATGCTGGCTGGAAAAGTGTACTAAAAATGTCTGAATTGGCTGATGGGGGTGATTTAAAGAGTTGTAACAAGTACCTTGATTGTAATGTTTGCAAAAAGGTTAAAACCCACAGAGTCTCTTACCCCAGAAGTGACAGAGTTAGTGAGTCACCGCTACAGCTGGTTCACATGGATGTAATTGGTCCATTTGCTGTAAGCAGGGGTGGATCGCGTTTTTCACTAACAATTGTGGATGACACCACACGTTATTCTTGGGTTTTTCCCATGAAGAACAAGGGTGACGTGTTCACTAAGTTTAAAGGCTGGGTGGCATCTGTGGAAAGATTTCTGTCCACTAAACTTAAAAGGATTCAGACGGACAGAGGTGGCGAATTTATGTCAAATGCCTTTAGAGATTGGTTACAGAAGCGTGGCATTGGGCATAGAAAAACAAATGCTTTTTCCCCAGAGGAGAATGGCGTTGCAGAGCGAAAAAACAGATCTTTGCAAGATATGATGTTTGCCATGCTTGATGATGCTGATTTGCCCATGTCTTATTGGGGGGAGAGCATGCTCACCGCGTGTTATCTCCAAAATAGGCTCTTTCATCAAACAATAGGTACAACTCCGTACTTTAAATTGTTTCAGAAAAAACCCAAAATTGACCATTTGCATGTGTTTGGATCAAAAGCCTGGGTATTAATTCCAAAACAAATGAGAAAGAAGGGAGATCCTAAGACCAAACAGTTAGTGTTTGTGGGTTACCAGGAGCTGGGAAAAGGTTTCCGCTTTGCTGAAGGGACAAATGGCATTGTGATCTCCAGGAATGCCAGTTTTTGTGAACATAGTGGCTGGGAGAGACTACATGCCAATACTGAGGTTTGGTTTGAACCTTCCCAGGAGCTTCATGACTCTGAAGGTAGACACAGGGAGTCAGAGTCTGAGGGGGAGGAAAGTTCAGATAAGAGCTCTCAAGAAAGTGGAGTTAGCCAGAGACCAGTTGCTAAGCAACAAAAGAGAGGTCGTAGTTCTGAAGAGGAAAGTGGGTCAGAAGAAAAATTTTCTCCCAGAAGATCTAAAAGACAAAAAAAAGGAGTGCCTCCAGTGCGTTTTTCTCCTGATACTGCAAATGTTTTTAGTGTGATTGCAGAACCCAAGAGTTTTCAGGAGGTGTTAAAGTTACCAAAAGAGGAGGCAGAGCGCTGGAAACAGGCAATGGAGGAAGAGATGTCCTCTCTGAATGAGCACAAGGTTTTTACACCAGTAGCAGCGCCTGAGGGGGCAAAGATTGTAGGCTGCAGGTGGGTGTACAAACTTAAACCTCTGGTGACAGGAGAGTACAAATACAAAGCTCGTTTAGTGGCACAAGGATACTCTCAGAGGCCTGGAAAAGATTATGACGAGACTTAGGCCTGGTTAGGACATATCTAGGGTTGGAAGTGTGCTGGGCCCAAGATGGCAGCTGCCTAATTAGTCAGCAGAACAAAATTAAACAACTACTGACGACATACAGAATGCAGGATTGCAAAGGGGCAGTGGTGCCTATGGATCCAGGTTTCATAAAAACACTTCATACAGATGAGAGTCCTGAATTTGAACATCCTAATGTATATCATTCTGTAATTGGAAGTTTATTGTATCTAGCACAGTGGTCCAGACCTGATATTAGTTATGCAGTAGGCATATTAAGTAGATTGGTCTCAAAACCCACACTAAATGCCTGGAAAGCGGTAAAACAAGTTCTGAGATATCTCAAACAGACAATTGGCTATATGTTACAATTAAATTCTTCAGAGGATGAAACGTTGAGTTGCTACTGTGATAGTGATTGGGGAAATTTGCCGGATAGAAAATCTGTCACAGGACTGGTCATAATGGTCGGTGCAGCTTTAATCAGCTGGCGGTCGCACAAGCAAGACATTGTAAGTGTGTCATCAACAGAATCCGAGTACGCCGCATTGAGTGAATTGTGCAACGAGGTGATTTATTTCAAGCATTTGTTAGCAGATTTAAATGTAAATCGTGGAGAACCAGTACGAGTTTACATTGATAATCAGGCTTGTATAACTTTAAGTAAAACAGAGGGTTTCAAATCACGTTCCAAACATATCTCTGTAAAATACCAAAATGTACGTTGCTGTGTACAAGACAATATAATCACATGTACTTATGTATCAAGTGAAGAAAATGTAGCAGATGTGTTAACTAAGCCATTGGCAAAGGTAAAGAACAAGCGAATGTGCAAGGGTTTAGGTTTGCTGGAAAAATGATCTTCTACATAGGTGTATTTGATGTTAATTGTCCAGCAGAATCTGTGAGGGGGTGTTCAGTTTCTGTTAATTGATTCTCATGGGAAACTTGCAGATTCTGGCTTCAAACAATTAACTCAAGGCAGTGTCAATTTACTCTTGGCAGAAAGCCCAGGTCAGCTTGACCTAGAAACTGCTTACTCTGATTGGTTAACGACCAGCACTCAACTCTGTTATCTAGGAATGCTAGCTCAGTTTGTGTGAGGTGTGTTAGGAGTAGAAGTGCTGTGTATGGTTTTGAGAGAGAGAGAAAGAGAGGATTTATTTTGCTTTTATTTGTATGCAGAAACTCTGCTGGTTTTATTTTCTCCTTTTTAATAAATCCTGTAAATAGTTATTCTGAGTCTAGCTGACTAGTCATTACTGCCGCAACTAGC
Organism: Podarcis melisellensis; assembly: GCF_964234715.1. Taxonomy (NCBI): domain Eukaryota; kingdom Metazoa; phylum Chordata; class Lepidosauria; order Squamata; family Lacertidae; genus Podarcis; species Podarcis melisellensis. The sequence continues at coordinate 16,812,765 of NC_138529.1, forward strand.
TTCTTCGCTGTGCAGGAAAACTCTGCTACGTTTGGGCTAAAGCCAATAGGGCTATGCCTGACACTTCAAAGTTCCAAGAATAATGATGCCTGTAAAGTACTGTTCATTGCAGTGGGAGATCCTGGGCCTCTACATCCTGCAGCAAATGTGTGTGAGCTTTTGACAACCTAATTTATCTAACTTGGCAGTAATTACGGTTGCAATGAGCTAGCTCTTCTTCGCTCGGCACTCACCCACTTACCGCAAAAGCTCTTGGCCAGCAAAAGTTAAAGATGTACATGCAAAAGGTTGGTTGGTTCCGAGGCAAAATAAATCACTTTCCTGACAATGCACAGGGTTCAACTAATAGCCCGGGTTGTTGCACTGACTTAAGCAGTGAACAGGCAGATCACTGTTGCAGCACTGCATTCAATACTAGAATGTAGGCTAAGTGCTTGGTTCTGTCTGTACTATTCATAGGTAAAGGGACCCCTGACCATTAGGTCCAGTCGTGGCTGACTCTGGGGTTGCAGCACTCATCTTGCTTTATTGGCTGAGGGAGCCCGTGTTCAGCTTCCTGGGCATGTGGCCAGCATGATTAAGCCACTTCTGGTGAACCAGAGCAGCGCACAGAAATGTCATTTACCTTCCCGCTGGGGCGGTACCTATTTATATACTTGCACTCTGATGTGCTTTCGAACTGCTAGGTTGGCAGGAGCAGGGACCGAGCAATGGGAGCTATTCATAGTAAATTACTAATTCCTTATCATCCAAGTCCTATACCATTGTTGTTTAGTCGATTAGTCATGTCCGACTCTTTGTGACCCCAAGGACCAGAGCACACCAGGCACTCCTGTCTTCCACTGCCTCCTGGAGTTTCGTCAAATTCATTTTGGTCATTTCTATAACACTGTCCAACCATCTCATCCTCTGTTGTCTCCTCCTTGTGCCCCCAGTCTTACCCAACATCAGAGATTTTCCAGAGAGTTCTTCTCTTCTCATGAGGTGGCCAAAGTATTTGAGCCTCAGCTTCAGAATTTGTCCTTCCAGTGAGCACTCAGGGTTGATTTTCTTCCTTCCTATACCATACCCTCCAACATATCTCTGATGAAAATAAGGACGTCCCATTCCATAATGATAGTTGTACTATTTATATCCCACAAATCTTACTGGGTTGCCCCAGCGACTCTGGGTAGCTTCCAACATATATGAAAAGGTAATAAACCATTAAAGATTAAAAATAACCTGTATTGCCTTTAGATGGTTCAGGGGGTTGGATAACTCTAACATTTCTCCAATGAAAATTGGGACATCCTAAAGAAAAGTGGGGCATTTGTGGATCAAATCAGAAACCGGGATAGCTCTCGAGGTCTCAGTTTTTGCTTTGGATGACAGAGGACTTGGAGTCAATTGCCAGCCCAACCAAAGAATTGGGGGGAGAGTGTTCACTGGGTGGGGCAATAGCTTAGTGGTAGGAACATATTTTATATGTAAACAACCCTATGTTTGATTCTTAGCACCAGAGCATGGCTAGTAAAGAATTCTGCCTGAAACCCAAGGAAATGCTGCCAGTTAGTGTAGATAATATTGAACTAGGGATGCGGGTGGTGTTGTGGTCTAAACCACTGAGCCTCTTGGGCTTGCCGATCAGAAGGTCGGCGGTTTGAATCCCTGTGAGGGGGTGAGCTCCCGTTGCTCTGTCCCAGCTCCTGCCAACCTAGCAGTTCAAAAGTACGCCAGTGCAAGTAGATAAGTAGGTACCGGGAAGGTAAACAGTGTTTCCACGTGCTCTGGTTTCCGCCACGGTGTCCCATTGTGCCAGAAGCGGTTTAGTCATGCTAGCCACATGACCCGGAAAGCTGTTTGTGGACAAACGCCAGCTCCCTCAGCCTGAAAGGGAGATGAGCACCACACCCCATAGTGGGACAGGACTTAACCATCCAAGGGTCCTTTACCTTTTACCTATAATATTGAACTAGGTGGACCAGTGGGGCAGTATCCAAGAGAAGAAGAGAAAGGGGAAGATTCACTGCACAAGTGGAAATCCTTGTGCCGATGGAATGAGTTAGTTGGATAATGCCCATGGTGTCTAATGGTATAAACAGCTTCATGTACTCCTAGATAAGAAGTAAAAAGACAGAATTCATATTAGAACGTGTCTGTGAATGACCTGTTTGTATTCTGTCTCACTGAGTGAACATTGTAATCTGGGATTCTACTAACCCAGCCCTTTGTTTTGTTTTGTTTATTTGGCTGCCTAATTTTACAAAGGCTCCTGGTAGTATTAGTTTATCGTCATGAAATTGCTGTGAGATTAATGAGTGCATAAAGTGGGCCATATAAAAATCCTTTCTCCTGAGAATATTAACCAACAGGTCAGCGTGCCAAGCTTAAAAAACAGAGCTGGCCCCTCATCAGCTGTTTTGGATTATAATGCAGAAAGATGAACCGGTTCCCCCTGCTCCCCAAATATGAACTTGCTCACCAGCATCACAAGGTAGGGAAGACCATCCTTCCATTTCATGAGACTGAAGGTTACAGTTTTAATGATGCCTGTGGAGTTTTCAGCAGGGCCGAAAGAGATCAGAAAGTACCAAATGTGGGTAACCAGACTGTAAAAGATCACATTGCATAGTGTGTGTTGCTGGTTTTTAATGTCTCATTCACACTGAGATACCTGAATGCAAAATGTGACTAAAATATTTACAGTTATTACCATTATGGTTATTCAGCAAAATCAGTGGTGGTCTAGGGGGACAAGGCTGGTTTCCTAACAGTTCCTCTGGTGCCTCCTTCCCCAAACCTAAGACACTTCTGCCTTAGGGAGGTAGACACGAAAAATTTCACGGCATACAACAAAATGTACACCTCCCCAACAACACACCAATGTCTCAGCCTGAAAACAAAAGGTAGTGGATTTTCTGGATGCCATTTTCAGTCAGCTGTAGCTTCCACACCTCCAGGAATACCCTTAACTTTAGCTGCTCAAGATTCAGAGCCAATAGACGAACTTTGTTTGTTTTGGGAGCAAGAGGAAGGTTATCTGCAGCTTGCGTGAGGAGAGATACATGTGGACAGCCCTGTCAGGATGAGGCATTGGGCTTACTTTGACCTGGTATGTCTAGGTGCAGAATGATGAATTGCAATCACCGGCAGGCCTTTTAAATAAGAAAGGTGAAATCAGCTTCCAAGCTTTGCTGACATTTGTTAGCTGTAAAGGCAAGGTTCAGGTTGGACACTAGCAAGAAGGCTCCGTGTGATTTCTTAAGTGCCTTCTTCTTTTCAAGATGGGGCATCTTAAAGTAACAACGATTATTTCAGGGTCCTTTGGTCTCCTGCACCTACCTGCCATTATGGCCAATTACCCTATTTAATGATTACTCCAGTGAGAGATTTTACTTTCTTGGGCTCCATTATCACTGCAGATGGTGACAGCAGCCACGAAATTAAAAGATGCCTGCTTCTTGGGAGAAAATCTATGACAAACCTAGACAGCATCTTAAAAAGCAGAGACATCACATTGCCAACAAAGGTCCATATAGTAAAAGCTATGGTTTTCCCAGTAGTGTTGTATGGAAGTGAGAGCTGGACCATAAAGAAGGCTGATCGCCGAAGAATTGATGCTTTTGAATTACGGTGCTGGAGGAGACTCTTGAGAGTCCCATGGACTGCAAGAAGATAAAACGTATCCATTCTTAAGGAAATCAGCCCTGAGTGCTCACTGGAAGGACAGATCCTGGCCACCTCATGAGAAGAGAAGACTCCATGGAAAAGACCCTGATGTTGGGAAAGATGGAGGGCACAAGGAGAAGGGGACGACAGAAGACAAGATGGTTGGATAGTGTTCTCGAAGCTACCAGCATGAGTTTGACCAAACTGCGGAGGCAGTGAAAGACAGAAGTGCCTGGCTAGCTCTGGTCCATGGGGTCAGGAAGATTTGGACACGACTAAATAACAACAATGATTACTCCCCGCCCTGATACATCCGTCACCACATCAGTACACAGTAGGAGAAAAACCTGCTAGTAAACCCAATCAGCTGGTGAGCAAAACATATCTCTCAACGCCCCTCAAAAGGCAACCAGATACTGCGTGCCCTGCCAATAGGGTAGCTCAACCAAATGAAGAAGCCAGAAGAGGGGTGGAGTGGATTTAAGTAACCCATGCATCTGTAATAATAATAATAATAATAATAATAATAATAATAATAATAATAATTTATTTATACCCCACCCATCTGGCTGGGTTTCCCCAGCCACTCCGGGCAGCTTCCAACAAAATATTAAAATACAATAGTCTATTAAACATTAAAAGCTTCCCTAAACAGGGCTGCCTTCAGATGTCTTCTAAAAGCCTGGTAGTTGTTTTTCTCTTTGACATCTGTAAAGAAAAAGATGGCATTCTTTACATTTCCAACAGATATTTGTACCTGTCTTATACATTTTTGCTAACTTACTTGGTGTTAAATACCAACAGTACAGCATTTTCGTACAATTTTCTTTCTTGAAATTTATGGCTGAAAGAAAATCGCACCAATTCTCTGTTTAAATCCCTCTACAAGTCTACTAGGCGATCTCAGTCCATCACCTGGTATTCACTTTCCAAAGACATGCCCACCCTCCATTCTTGCCCTCCATATTGTGTCACAAAGCAGGAAAGCGAAAATACTTCATTTCTGACTCCATTTATTCCTTCAACAAAGAGAAAATAGCAATAGTGTCTGAATTAAATAGCTGGCTGAAAGTCTCCATCTAATGTCCTTCAGCCAATGTAATGAAATGTTCTTTAGCCAGCTGTTCAGCCTACTGAATAGCATGTGTATTACTGTTTCTAAAATGGGACTGCTAGCCCACAAGCAACAAAAACATGAAGCCACACTCCTTAAGTTACATACATCAGGGTATTTCCATTGCATTCCATAGGAAATTCTGGATGAAGAGATGTTTGAGGAGTGTAGCCTGGAAGTGATTAGAAAGGGAAAAGATAATTGAGTTCAACACAGCAGTATCTGTTAATTGAGAATATGTCTTGCATTAATGACTTTGTTACCAATAGTTTAAGAAAACCATACAAGGCAGATTATGAGGTTCTGGAGGTCATTTCTTGTAAAATTAGTCTATAAACGCCTACATATAGGCAAGTCGGATGGTGGAAAAATGACTGAGGATGAAAAGTAGGAAAAAATAAGTGCTTCAATAAAGGCTCTTAACATCTGCTTTTCTCTTCACAATAGATAAAGTCTGCACAAGTAAGTCCATTTTATTCAGTATAAGCCCTTACATATGAATAACCAGGGAAGCAGAGCTTTGACCATAGATATAGGTTTTCCTAAGGATCCAGATGGTGAGAGCAGCCACAAAATTAAAAGACACCTGCTTCTTGGGAGAAAAGCAATGACAAACCTAGACAGCATCTTAAAAAGTAGAGACATCACCTTGCTAACAAAGGTCCGTATAGTTAAAGCTATGGTTTTCCCAGTAGTGATGTATGTAGTGATGTAGTGATGTATGGAAGTGAAAGCTGGACCATAAAGAAGGCTGATCGCCGAAGAATTGATGCTTTTGAATTATGGTGCTGGAGGAGACTCTTGAGAGTCCCATGGACTGCAAGAAGATCAATCCGATCCATTCTGAAGGAAATCAGCCCTGAGTGCTCACTGGAAGGGCAGATCGTGAAGCTGAGGCTCCAATACTTTGGCCACCTCATGAGAAGAGAAGACTCCCTGGAAAAGACCCTGATGTTGGGAAAGATGGAGAGCACAAGGAGAAGGGGACGACAGAGGACGAGATGGTTGGATAGTGTTCTCGAAGCTACCAACATGAGTTTGACCAAACTGTGGGAGGCAGTGGAAGACAGAAGTGCCTGGCATGCTGTGGTCCATGGGGTCACGGAGAGTCGGACATGACTAAACGATTAAACAACAACAAGGATCCAGGGATTCTTTGTCTATATCTGCACTGAAAGTCAGTTTGGTCCATGAGATTGGGACTCCAGCTCCCATCAGATCCAGCCAGCATGGCTGATGATCAAGAATGCTGGGAGTTGGAGTCCAAGAATATCTGGAGGCCAGAACATTAGCCACCCCATGTGCTAGATCACTGTTTGTCAAACTCAGGTCTCCAGTTGTTTTGGGACTATCACTCTCATCATCCCTAGCTAGGATCCCTCATCATCTAGCTAGCAAGACTGCTGTCAAGGATAATGGGAACTGTAGTCTGAAAACAGCTGAAAACCCAAGTTTGAGAAACACTGTGCTAGATTGTATGCTGGCCTAGAATCTCTGCTGGATAGCCTTGAGAGCCTCAATATGAATCACTTCATCTTATTTTATTTATGTATATACCACCAACTCATTAAAATATCAAGGCTGTGTACAACAATGCATACGAGTACAACAGAGTGTAAAACACCAGAAAACAATTCAAAATAATAATTCAAACGATTAATTAAGTTTTAACAGCTGCATTCACCTGTCGACAAAAAAGTGCTCAAGAAACACCTGAATGTCAATAGCAAAGATGCCTGCCAAATCCCTGCTGGAAGAGTATTCCACAGCATGGGACTGGTGACCCTAAATGACTGCCTTTCAGCTGAAGGTAGTGATGGCATGGGGGGGGGCAACTCACAGCACTCTTCCAGATGGGCTCTGTATTGTGCATGGGTATAAGGGTTGAGGTGGTCCTGATCCTGTTGGGGAGGATAAGCATATAAAGGAATGATTCATGACCCACTTACCAATTTCTGCATGTATCAAAATTACTGAATATACCAAATGATAAAAAATTCCATAAATGTCCAGAAACTCTAAGTCACGCAGAAGCTCCTGGAGCACAGCGGCTTGAATTTTGAGAGTGGCAGTGTAAAAGGATTACAACACACTTATCCTTAATAAATATTCCCCAGGGATGGGGGTGTCGGAACTCCGTTCGGCCAAGCTACTCCTCCGGTCGCGTCCTCCAACGGTGATTAACGACCTAAGCCTTTGATGAGGCTCTAGGCACGTTCCCATTACACAGAGCATACAAACAGCAGCAGAAGGGTGAGAAATATGAGCTACATTGCTATGTTTTATTTCTACCTACGCAGACAGAAAAGAATATACATCCTCTCTCTGTGAAAGCAGACGACCAACTGGTACAAAGAAACAGGAAACCAGTAATATCAACATCCGTCTCCCGTCTCCCGTGAGACTTCCAACAGTTTGGAATGTCTGGAATGTAAACAGAGTCTTGTGACTCTAAGCACTGCACAGTGGCACAAATGGAAACCTAACAAGGGGAACCTCTTTCAACCCAAGGGCCACATTCTCTTCTGGGTAACCTTCTGAGGGCCACAAGCCAGAGGCCAAAGCAGGCAGAATAATGAATGCAACATTTACCTTTGCACAACAGGGTAATTTACACACTCACACACCCCTCTCTACCCTCCATCCAGGAAAGCAAGAAGCAATCAGGATTCAAGGGCACCTTCCAGCCAGACCAAAATACTCAAGGAGGGTGTGAAGCAAGACCAGTGAGGGATGTCAACTGCGGAGAGAGGGGGTCTTGGCTGGGACCATATAGAGGCATGGCAAGCTGAATTTAAGCCCTGGGACTGAGATTCTTCACCTCTGATCTACACGGATCACCAGTTGCTTTGTGTACTCGCCTAAAGTACTGACTCAAAGTATCGGTCTAGGCCCTGCATAGCTGAAAGGACATGTTCCCTTTTGTTTCTCTTTGCATGATTTAAGATCATCTGAAGAAAGAGACCCCACAGTCTGAGAAGTGACGGATGAAAGGTGGCTGAGGTCCTTCTCAATGGTGATATCGGTCCTTTTCTTTTAGTAAAAGGCTAGACATTGAGTAGATTATGGATGTTTCAGTAGATGACTGTAATGCTATTAGACATTCTTTTTATTGCTTTTTTTACATATTGCCATGACTTTGTCCCCTTCCCCCACGACATATCTGTAGCTGTTTCAGTTGCAGGTTGCTTTGACGATTGTAAAGTATGATGAAAGGTCAGATTCTGTGAATTAACAGTCCTCTTAAGCACAGACCTTCCTGCCTCCTTTGTATTCTTCTCTTCCCTCTAGCATAGGCATGTAAGAATGTAGTGATTTCCATTCCAACATGGATTCATGACCATCAGTGCTGTTTCCATTCTGCTGCAGTTCTGTTGCTGCCAAATACTGTGTTATTCATCTTCCCGACTACTGTTTAACATGTTACAAGTTATGTAACTATATATGTAACTATATATGGTAACCCTAACTCAGCAGACCTCATGTCTCAGTAGGGATTTGAACCCTGGTCTCCCAAGTCTTAGTATGACTACACCACACTGGAATGTTCTGCATTACCTTCCTCCCCTCAAGCTATTATTTTGCACCCAGGTCCATATGACTGACCCTAGAGTTCAAATGAATAAAGCTAGGGGGAATAACATTAGTTGGAAAAATGGATCATCCAAGCCTGAAGTCTGCCCATCCCTGAATCAAGGTACCAAAAACTCCATAGTCAAGAGTCAGCAATGTAATAGATTTGTGCACTTGTTTACCATGATTTCTCTTCTGACAGGAGATCAAACCAAAGAATTATCCTGATTCCCTATGAGAGGAAAATATGAAAATATTATGAAATTGTGTAAAAGCCTGTCCTTGCTCTCCATCTAAAAGTTGATGGACACTGAGATGTTGGAAGCATTCAATGGATGTTTTTACTGTCATGCTTTGCTGTTTACCAGGTTTAATTATGTAGAAATTTGCCCTTCCGTACTTCTGATTGAAAGGCCTCACGGCAGTGGAAAATAATGACACACAGGGAAGGAAAACGGATACGTATGGCAACAATCAGGGTCAATTTACAGCAGCAGGAAGAAGTCATATTGTATTTCACTCAAAATGGGGGTAGTCAAGGACCTTGGGCAGCCTACCCTAAGAAGTGTTGAATGAATAAAGATTTGAAATGGCTGGTGAGGAGCAGCCTTATTTACAGATCATTTATACTTGTTTTTGAAAATCCTGCAACACAGTGGGCTGTTGTGCTTTCCACAAATAATGGTTTGTAGCACAAGGTGCTAACTGAGCAAAACGAATTCCGATGAAAAGAAATGATGGAGGACAGTATGTCAGAGATATAATGGGAGAAAAGCATGAAAATGTCTTTGGGTGATGAAGGAGCTGAAGGGCATAGTTGAAGCTGGCTGGAGACCTTTTGCTGCACGAGGCAAAGGATAAGAAAGTACCCCTCCCCATTCAATGCACAAAGGGTAGCCAGACTGGCAGCTAAAATTGCTTTCGACAGTGTAAATGGGGCAGTGTCTCCACCACAAAAGAGGGGAACAGCTTAAGGTACACTTCTCTGCCTCTCATCATCTGCTACTTGAGGCAGCTTCCTCACTCTCCCTAATCATAGAAGAGACCCGGATTGAGCATAATGTGCCTTTGTTATTTACCATATATTAAGGTTACCAGACATCCCCATTTCCCAGGGACAGTATCCGGATTTACAAATCAGTCCCCTGACAAAATCCTATCATTCCTACTGAAGTTGAAAAGTGTCCCCAAATTCACTGAAAAAAAATCAGGTAACCTTATCATATATATTGCTGCTTGGTTTTGGAGATGGATTATTATAGCTGTTCTCTGTCTTACTTCTTGTACTTTTATTATTAGACCTTACTATGTATTAAGGTAAAGGTAAAGGACCCCTGGACAGCTAAGTCCAGTCAAAGGCAACTATGAGGTGCATATAGTTTTGCATATAGTTTAATGGACAATTTCATGTTCTTGTATATGAATTAATATGAGATGTTTTCATTAGCTTATTGTTTATCATGATTTAAATTTTGTTGTGCCTTGCATATGTTAGTGTTTTATGTAAATATTTTGATATTATGAGCTTCCTTGCACATGGTTTGCTAGGAAAAGACAGCATACACACAAAAATTGTGATGACGATATATGTGCATTATATGTACTGTATGTGTTAGGGGAATGCACATTGTTTTTAACTTTGCAGCTTCACACTGGTCTTCGTTTCTGGTGCTGTCCAACCAGCATTACAGGCCCTGTCTATGTCCTCTGATAAACCACAGTACCGGGATTTCAAAGGCGGAATTGATGTCTGGGGGGAATTTCTGAAAGACAGACCTTAGGCAAGTCAATCTAAAAAGCACTTTTTCGTGTTCCTGTAAAAAATAAGCTCCATAATTTCAGTTTGTCTCAAAAAAGCTCAACAATATTGGGGTCTTCCTAAAAAAGACTTTTGGGGTGTCCTGCTTTTTATTTTTTGAAATATGGCAAGCCTACAGTTCTCCGATACAGGACTTACAGTGTAACCCTGCCTAGAAGCCTCATTCCACGCCCAAGAAGCATGGGGTGCCTTTGCCCATTGCCGCTGTGACCCATAGACTGCAGCAAAATACTGGGCAAGCTTTTGCCCAGGATCTTGTTTGTGTGGTGGGTTCTTGGGAAAGAAAAACTGTCCCATGTGACTATATGGAACTGGCGGAAATGACTGACAGAATCCGAGACCAGGGAGAAGAGTCGGTGGAAGAAGATTGGAAAAAATTTAAAGACTATTTACAGAAATATTGCAAAATTAATGAATGTTAGAATGATGTTGGAATGAAGCTAAGTGGTTTTAGCAGTAATGTTACAAGGAGTATGTAAAAAATGGATTGTTAACAGGTGAGAATGCAAAGTTATAATATATTAAGATAAAGGTTTAAGATAAAAACAAAGAGGGAAAGGATTTGCTGAATTAACTAACTGAACTGGAATACAAAAAAGGGAGGTGTGAGGAGGTCAGGGAAACAAGCAAATGAAAGATAAAACATGGAAAAATTGATTTGTTTTTAATTGTTTTTTATTTTTCTGTATTTTGTATCTTTTGTTTCTTTTTTCTTCTTTTTCTTCTTTTTGTAATCTTTTTTGAAACTTTAATAAATATCATTTTTTTTTAAAAAAGAAAAACTGTCCCATGAGCCCTTGCAAAGGGGAGGGGAAAGCCTATATAAGGCTGCTTCCTCTGAAGTTCAGGGCCATTTTGCCTCGAGAGCTTCCAACCCGCCCACCCTTGGGTTAGAGCCTTAACAGAGAAATATTGGGTCGCTGATTGGCAGGGCCAGAAAGGATTTCTTTCCCTCTCCACATGATTGGTGCTTGGTTGGTGTTTTGTTTTGTTTTTGTCTTTCCCTTGGTAAGATTATGGCCTTCGTTTGTTAGGCGTAGAACACTGTTCATATGAGGGTGGAAATGGCATACTCAACAGAGTATGGGGGGTCTCTATAAGGGGCCTGAGGGGAGGATTGACCACTGTAACCCCAAACTTGGGGTATCTGCCTGGAAGGAATTGTCATGCTGGTCGCTTGGCTTGCACCACAGCAGGGTTCAACACTGGCTGACTCCCATGGAACTCCCATGGTCCAAACCCAGCAGATCTATTCAATCAGCATGGGGCTTGCGGAATGATGAACTGATGCTGGGACCCAACACCATGCCAGCCCTTACCCTGCTTGCTGCTGCCAATAAAGATTTGCCTTGACAATCATGTTATTTTGCTGCTCTCATGAGTTACATAATGCGCCTGCCTGGGCAATGCTGCCTGCAGAGTTCTGGGTTTTGCTTTTGTTAAAAGGGAGCAATGTAGGATTTTCTCAAAATTTCAATGAAGCCAAATCCTGCTGCTACTCAGCTTTAATGAAAAATAGTCCAGACCTCTTTGGTGGCCCACAGGCAGCATTTGGGACAGCCTCATGGCTGGCAAAGCTTGTGGACCAAGAAACACAGAGATATATGAAAGCATGCATGTATTCTGTACAAAAGGTACAGAATAGCAAGGTGGCAGAGTCATCTGTAGCTTTGTGGAGGCCCTGATCCAAGAGAGGGCAGTGGTGATTATCAGCATTGTGCTTCTGCTCAGATGGTGGTAGGGAAGACACCCAATTACCCCAATTCACCACTAATAATAATAATAATAATAATAATAATAATAATAATAATAATAATAATATATTTATACCCTGCCCATCTGGCTGGGTTTCCCCAGCCACTCTGGGCGGCTTCCAACAGAATATTAAAATTCTGTCAAACATTTAAAGCTTCTCTAAACAGGGCTGCCTTCAGATGTTTTCTAAAAGTCTGGTAGTTGTTTTTCTCTTTGGTGGGAGTGCCACTACTGAGAAGGCCCTCTGCCTGGTTCCCTGTAACTTGGCTTCTCGCAGCAAGGGAACCGCCAGAAGGCCCTCGGTGCTGGACCTCATTCTTCAGGTTTCTCAGTTGTTTCATGCTATGCCCAAATAAACACATACTTCAGGTTCCAGTATGTTCCGTATGCAACAAACTCTTTGTTCCTCATTATAATGAGAACTGGGGTGTGTGTGTGTAGAGAAGGGTATAGTAAGTCTAAGCAGCACAGCAAAAACTCAGTGAATAAATCAGACTACCATATGGGGTGTAGTAGAAAAGGAGAATAAATAAGCAAACAGAGAATTAAACTAGTCTCGATTTGAACAAAAATAAGACAAAAGTGGGAGGAGGAAGAACGAAGCAAAAAGTCTAGTAAATTAAGGCAAACTGAAGAGACAGCAAAAAGAAGAAGGAACTTTACAATATAGCCGTTAAAGCTTTGTTTGTTGGTAAATGCCTGTAAAGTGATTAGAAAAAGTGGAGGATGGAGGTGCCCTCTGCCTGTAAGACTACAGGGAGCACAAGAAGTAAAACTTTGCAAAGTCAGAGAACCAAGTGCAGCAAACTTGTTTTATTTCCATCAACAGCCTCCCCTGCGAACACGGTGACTGGAGAGGGGAAAACCACAACAACTGGCTGAAAGCTGGAGCGGTCCATTAAAACAAGGGATCTGCTTCCCCACTTGAGGGGGGGGCATTTCCCCAGGCTTATGATTGGTTTCTCTTGCAAAGAAGCAAAACCCTACTGCAGCGTTCCAGCAGTTATTGAGGCACCATGATGGGTCCCTGATCCAACTTGCCCGAATTATTGCCATTGCGCTTTGATTAAGGGAAGTGGAGGAAGCACCTCAAATCCCCCCACCCTTGCTCACAGTCATTTACTTAGCAACAATGACTCTGAGCTCCTGCATGGCTGATTTCACAATTTCCATTATTTGCAGACAAACAATACAGGGAAGCTTTCCTCTTGCAGAGATGTTAGGGGTTTAGTGCAGGGTTTCCCCCCCCCCATCAACAAGCCAACAACTTCGAAGCATTTCGTTTAGAGTGATTTAGATCAACTAAGTCAGCACTATCACTCAGCCTCACTCATTTCCTCAAGCGCAAGAGATCTGTTCACAATCAAGGTCATCCAGACTGATGAAGGCTGTCTGTGCTGCTCCAATCTTCACAGACAGGATGCAATGTCAGCAGCTGTTGTGCAACTACATTTCACGACGCAGCAGATAAAGTCAATGCATTGGATAGACCATGGGTAGGCAAACCAAGGTCTGGGGGCTGGATCCAGCCTAATCGCCTTCTAAATCCAGCCCGCGGGTGGTCTGGGAATCAGTGTGTTTTTACATGAGTAGATGTGTGCTATGAGGTCCAGCGCCGAGGGCCTTCTGGCGGTTCCCTCATTGCGAGAAGCAAAGCTACAGGGAACCAGGCAGAGGGCCTTCTCGGTAGTGGCGCCCACCCTGTGGAACGCCCTTCCAGCAGATGTCAAAGCGATAAACAACTACTTGACATTCAGAAGACATCTTAAGGCAGCCCTGTTCAGGGAAGTTCTTAATGTGTGATATTTTACTGTATTTTTGGTTTTTATGGAAGCCGCCCAGAGTGGCTGGGGAGGCCCAGCCAGATGGGCGGGGTATAAATAATAAATTATTATTATTATTATTATTATTATTATTATTATTATTATTATTATTTAAAATGCATCTCTGGCTTATTTGTGGGGCGCAGGAATTGGTTCATCCCCTCCTCCCAAAAAATAATCCAGTCCCCCACAAGGTCAGAGGGACAGTGGACCGGCTCACTGCTGAAAAAGTTTGCTGACCCCTGGGATAGACCCAGCTGAAGTTGGGAGCTGATACAGTGTAGTGGCGAATAGACTAGCTATGAATCAAGGCCCTTAATAAGGATGGGCAAATCTCTCAAATTCCACCCCCCCCATGTTATATTCAATTATTCACAATGTCACATCAGCTTGTGATTATTATTATTAAAAAATTGAAAAAGTCCTTGTGAAAGTTAATTCATTTTAGTGCAAATTTCTAACTATGAACAGATTTTTGTATGCAATTTCCCCTAATACACACATTTTTGTAAGGCAATTTCCTCCAGTACAATGCTTTGTTTCCTGTTATTTTCACCAATACATGCATTTATATTAACACTTTACCCTAGCATATAGACTCTTGTATATATTACTTGACTGAAGGATTGCATTGCGATTTTTTGAGAATTTTCATTTAGCTTCACATATTGTTTTGGAAGGTCTGCTTACTTTGATCGGTGGGTGGTGTTATGGCCAGGAATTGGGCCCCACAGTAATCTGTGGGGCCAAATTCCTGGCCATAACACCACAAAGGGAACAAAGACTGACGCCCTCTTCATCACTTCTGGCCATGTTGCCAGGACTAGTCAGACCTCGCTGCCCAATCAGCGCTGGTGGGGCATGGCCACATGAAATTTAAGCAGCAACGCGGCCAGGAGCCCATTCTCTTGTGCCCTTCGCCAGATCTCCCACCCACCCTCTTTTATGCTTTGCTGTGATATGACCTTGCTATGGACAAATGTTGGCCGCCATATTTTTGGGGCAGGGCAGGAATTGTTTCCACTTGGCAAATTGGCTCCATCCACTTGGTTTTCGCCTAACTCGTAGCAATCGTCACAACTTTGTGAGGTTAGGCATTGGGTAAGCCTTTGTTTTGGATGGAGGGGAGGTTGTAGCCTACATCTGCCCCTCCTCAAAAAGGGTATCCTATTAAAGGGGTCCGGGGGAGTGGATTCTGTCAGATGCCCGGACGTGTGCTAGGGCCATACCACAACCCCAACAGGGACCTCTCAGGGTGCCCCTATTTGATATAAGTCATAGGGCTCCCCCTCTTGGTGGTCTACTCTTAGTTAGGCTCCCTGCAGAAGGGCGGGAGTCAAGATATAGCCTGGCTTCACCCAATGCCTAAGCCAAACCGCTCGCATCTACAACCAATAAAGTTGTGGCCTAAAAAGGTAAAGGTAAAGGACAGTTAAGTCCAGTCGTGAATGACTCTGGGGTTGCGGCATCTCAATTTACTGGCTGAGGGAGCCGGCATTTGTCCGCAGACAGTTTTTCCGGGTCATGTGGCCAGCATGACTAAACCGTTTCTTGTGAAACCAGAGCAGTGCATGGAAATGCCATTTACCTTCCTGCCGGATTAGTACATATTTATTTACTTGCACTTTGACGTGCTTTTGAACTGCTAGCTTGGCAGGAGCTGGGACCGAGCCACAGGAGCTCACCCCGTCGTGGAGATTCGAACCGTTGAGCTTCCAATCAGCAAGCCCTAGGCTCAGTGGTTTAGACCACAGTGCCACCCGCATCCGAACCCATAAATCAAAATTCACTTGTCTGTGTGTTTATTTATCCACTAGGGAATTGCAGGTCACGGGGCCTTGGCACTCAAAGGCAAATTAGGTAAGGTCACCTTTACATGCAAACTGAGTTCATTTTCTCTCCCATCCCTGGTCCCTAGTTTGAATCTCGCTTCAGCCATGAAGTCACTAGGTAGCCTTAGAAAAATCACTTTCCCTCAGCCTCCTATCTGCAATATGGAGGATACTTAATTATCCTGACTTACCTTGTTGTAAAGATTACAACTACACGATGGATTTTGTAATGGTTCTAGGGGTTGCTCGTGCGTAAGTTGCCGCCACTCCTGGCTAGGTTACCTGGTTGAACCCTTTCTGTCTGGACAGCCTCTCACTTCGTGGCTGTCTCAGTCGCTGGCAGAATCTGTCACTGGGCGTTTCTTGAACTTCTTCCAGCAAAGAAGTTCTTTGACACCAAGTCTCCTCCTACTCTCCCTGCACGGAAGTCTTCTGCGCAGGGAGGGTGTGGGCAGCGGAGGACCCGTACTCTATCCACTGGTCTCCGGCGAGGAGTCTTGGAGCCTCCTCTCCGATTCCCCCATCTGCCCTCCTACTCCACTGGTGTTACACTGATTTCCTTCCCCAGCAGATGGGCTGCCTCTCTCCCTACTGGGACCCTCTCCGGCATCCCTCTGGAGCATTTCCTCCACCTCTGGCTCCGATGGCAGTTCCCTGACAGATTTGAACTTCTTTGAACACTTGAAAGTGTTGTACAAATGTCAAGGATTATCCGCCCCCCCCCCCCACTAAATAGCAGTTACTCAACTTGAGGCGATAGATTCCAAACATGCATTTTGTGTGCCTGTACCTGGACAGACTGGGTAGAGCAGGACCTGTTTCAAACTATCTGGATTTAGCTTTTATGCAAAAATATAATTAAAATGGGGGCCCAAATCCAAAGCTCATGAAGAAAACCTCTATTTCTTAGTCAAATAATGTGACACCCTCCTCCTGGTGACTTCTTCCCCGGAATGAAGTGATAGTGACATTTTTATCTATGTATTTGAACTAGTTTTTTATCTCCTCCTCTCCATCTTTGCCAACATAACAATCTCATTGACATTCAGGAAGGAAGTTACGACTTGCTGGATTCTACAGGAGGTTCCTCTAATGATGTGAATGTGGTCAATCCAATTTTCTCTCAGAAACCGGATAATGCCTTGGAATGTCATTAGATTAAAATAATGCAAAGACTTAAACCTTTGAAAATGTCACCTATGTGCGTGTGCGGATGTGCAAGCATGGGTGTGTAATGAGAGGGCATTTTCCTTTTTTAGTTTAACTTGATCCAGCACCTGAATATACAAAGCTATTAGGGGCACGCAACCAGGCACAGTAAGTAGCATGGCAGTGAGAATGTTCTAGAAAACCAATTTGCTCACAGGTCACTGTCTTTCTTCAGCAGAGGAGGTGACAGATTCCTCCACTCAAAGACGCTCAACTTTCTTGGGGGAGCCTAAGTAGACTGCCAAAGTGCAATGCCCACTGCTGTACATGGTAAATGGAGTTTGTTTCACAATTTTTCTCCTCACGGGATTTTATCCCCAGTATACCTGAAGGAAGGGACGCGGGTGGCGCTGTGGGTAAAACCTCAGTGCCTAGGACTTGCCGATCGCATGGTCGGCGGTTCGAATCCCCGCGGCGGGATGCACTCCCATCGTCCGCTCCCAGCGCCTGCCAACCTAGCAGTTCGAAAGCACCTCCGGGTGCAAGTAGATAAATAGGGACCGCTTACCAGCGGGAAGGTAAACGGTGTTCCGTGTGCTGCGCTGGCTCGCCAGATGCAGCTTGTCACGCTGGCCACTTGACCCGGAAGTGTCTGCGGACAGCGCTGGCTCCCGGCATATAGAGTGAGATGAGCGCACAACCCTAGAGTCTGTCAAGACTGGCCCATACGGGCAGGGGTACCTTTACCTTTATACCTGAAGGAGCGTCTCCACCCCTATTGTTCTGTCCAGACGCTGAGGTCCAGCGCCGAGGGCCTTCTGGTGGTTCCCTCATTGCGAGAAGCAAAGCTACAGGGAACCAGACAGAGGGCCTTCTCGGTAGTGGCGCCCTCCCTGTGGAACGCCCTCCCGTCAGATGTCAAAGCGATATACAACTACCTGACATTCAGAAGACATCTTAAGGCAGCCCTGTTCAGGGAAGTTTTTAATGTGTGACATTTTAGTGTATTTTTGGTCTCTGTGGAAGCCACTCAGAGTGGCTGGGGAAACCGAGCCAGATGGGCAGGGAATAAATTATTATTATTATTATTATTATTATTATTATTATTATTATTATTCTGTTAGAAAATGAGAAGGCAGATCCCCTTCAACTGATACACTTCCTAGTCCCCCACCAACTCTGAAACCAACTCAATAAGATGTGGGTGAGGCAGAAAGTGATTGAATGGGGCCATTCTTGGCAAACTTAAGAGTAACCACATATGAGCTTCGTTTTCCATCGGGAGGAATGCAGAAAGGAACTGAGAGTGTATCAAATGCTGATAAATGCTTCAAAATGGAATCTGCAAACCACATGGAGTTTGAAAATAAGATACAGTACCGTTTATAAGATCCTGAGTTTAAGACACATGCATACAAATGATGAATAGGTCTCTTGAATCATGTTGCTGTATTTTTCATGAATGTTTTCCACAGCATAGGTGTACAGTTCTCTCTTTTCTTTTCCTTTCCGCCCCTTTGTTTTCAATAAAATCAATCTATCTTGGTATTAATGCATGTTTCACCCAAGAAGCTCCTAGAACCCTGAAGTAGGATTTCATTCTTCAGAAACTGAAACGAATGTTTGCCTGGAGGAAAATCTTGTTCTTGCTGAGAGATGAATCAATGGTGCCTTGCTAACAGATGAACTCACCTAACTCTGCTCTGCTCTGCCAAAAGGAGGACTTTGCTGCACATGAGGACATCCCTGTACCCACCTCAGGTGGCAAGAGCCAGAACAGCAGCGGATCCAGCCTCCAGTGTCTGCTGCTGCCACCTTAGTATATTGATATTGAAGCAATGCTGCTGCAAAGTCCTAGCTTGAGAAGTAAACATGATGGGAATGTTAGGACTGCCCGTGGGAAACAGAGGGACAGTCAATTCACAGTGCGAAGCACCGGAATTAGCTCAGAGTGTAATATGAGCTCTTCCGTTTGTTCCTGTCCAGGAAGGGCAGAAAGTGTTTGTCACTACACTGCTGGAGTTTGAAGACAGCAGTCATGTTTTTTGTAACGCTGCAAAGACAGAAATAAAAGCATGTAAATACGTTTCTGTCTATCTCTTTCCCCTGCCAGGGGGGGCAGGAAAGAGGGGGTGTGTTCTTCTCACGTTTGACAACAATCGCCGATCGAGACCTAGCCAGTGCTTGCTGGGGAATGCAGCTAGGGAGGTCAACAGGGAATCAAGCCGGGTGCCTGGGATTGTTGCCAGTTTCTCCTGATATGGGCTTGAATTCCCGACAAGTATCATCTCCATGGCAGCCCCCTGCCCAATCCTGCCTTTACAGCAGCCTCTTAGAGAATAGGAGGTTGCTGGTCTCCTCCCACCCTCCTTCCTGATATCAATCTTTACTTACTCTGTCTTCCATGGCAGGGCAGGGTGGTCATTTTGTGGTTCGCCTCAGGTGCCAAAATGTCTTGGGCCACCCCTGGTGCCCACTGAAAGCTACTTTTGGTGGTAACCAGTGGAAGCACCTGAAAAAGGGTGCTTCTGGGGAAGGGATGGGGAGGGGATATACAGTGGTACCTCGGGTTACATACGCTTCAGGTTACAGACTCCGCTAACCTAGAAATATTACCTCGGGTTAAGAACTTTGCTTCAGGGTGAGAATAGAAATCATGCAGTGGTGGTGCAGCAGCAGCAGGAGGCCCCATTAGCTAAAGTGGTGCTTCAGGTTAAGAACAGTTTCAGGTTAAGAACAGACCTCCAGAACGAATTAAGTTCTTAACCCGAGGTACCACTGTAGTTGGGCAGGCCAAGGATCTGCTGGATTCTAAGCCGCTCCAGCTACTGGCAATGGATAAAATTTCAGGTTAAGAACAGACCTCCAGAACGAATTAAGTTCTTAACCCGAGGTACTACTGTAGTTGGGCAGGCCAAGGATTTGCTGGATTCTAAGCCACTCCAGCTACTGGCAATGGATAAAACTACCTGCCCACCTTCTGCCCAGCATTGTTGAGAGGGCTTTAGGTGTGACAGTGGCTCATCACTGTGCAACGCACAGAAAAAGGGACATGGGTGGCGCTGTGGTCTAAACCACTGAGGCTCTTGGGCTTGCCATTCAGAAGATCGACAGTTTGAATCCCCACAATGGAGTGAGCTCCCATTGCTCTGTCCAAGCTCCTGCCAACCTAGCAGTTCGAAAGCACACCGGTGCAAGTAGATAAATAGGTACCACTGTGGCGGGAAGGTAAACGGCATTTCTGCGCGCTCTGGTTTCCGTCACAGTGTTCTGTTGTGCCTGAAGCGGTTTAGTCATGCTGGCCACATGACCCAGAAAGCTGTCTGTGGATAAATGCTGGCTCCCTCGGCCTGAAAGCGAGATGAGCGCCCCAACCCCATAGTTGCCTTTGACTGGTCTTAACTGTCCAGGGGTCCTTTACCTTTTTTTTTTATCCATAGTTGTGTATGGTACACCAGAAGAGGGCCCTGAAGATTTGCACTTTCAGAATATGTCTTATCCTTGCAATCATTATGTCATGCTAGCTTTCTGCAACCTTTGTATGTACCTTGCTGTGTTCTGGGTTCAGTGTTGATTCTCCACTGAAGTTTGCACTACTGGCTTCCTTCTCAATCTGTACATTTGTAACTAAACAAATTTTCGGGGACTGTGTACAACTCCAGTCCTCTTGTTTGAAAGCTATCTTTCGAAGGCTACTGTGAACTCCCTACCGCTTACAAAGACCACTGGAAAACTGTGTTATTTCAGCCTTGTGTTTTTAATTCCATCCCTCTCGCTTTGCACTGTCAAATTCCATTTGCTCTCGACTCAGTGTATGTGCGGGGGGCACATTGACTTGCTGAACGATTTCCATTGAGCTAGCCACAGTTTTGCCTAGCCTTTTAAATTAAGTTGTTCCAGTCAATTTAGAAGTCGCTCACGCACATGCAACCATGTACGTGACAAATTGGATTTCGTCTGACCTCAAGCTGCCCTGGATAATCAGTGCTCTTAGGTTTCCTAAAATTTCTTTTGTTTACATATCGATAATTTAGAGCAATCTGGTAGAAATGTGCAAAATACCATACACAAACAATGCTATGTATCCTCATGAATTACCATAAAAAGATTTATCAATGGTCATTAGCCATGATAGCTAAATAAAACTGAGAGGCAAACAGTCTCTGAATTCCACTTGCTGGAGGGAAAACAATAGCGGAATAACTCATTGCCTTTATGCTCTGCTTGAGGGTTTCCCAGAGTCATCTGATGGACCACTAACCATGAAGTAGACTAGATAATTAATTAATTAATTAATTAATTAATTAATTAATTGTATATACTGCCCTATACCCACAGGTCTAAGTGTTCCAAATGGACCCAGATCCTGAAAAAGTCTCATTAGGTCCTCTCACTTGAATGTGTGTTTTAATTTTTTTTAATAAAAAAAATAGGTCAGGTATTGGGAACTTCTGGCCCCATTACCATGCACAAATTACAAAAAATTAGGAGTGTGATCCTAAAGGGGTTCCATGATAGTCTTTGTCTAATCGCACTCCAGTTCAGAATTTATTTGCAACCCAAATAATGTCCACAAAGCATTCATCTGTATTTTAAATAAAACTGATCTATTTCACGTATCCCAGGTCAGTATGCAGATAGGAATGCAGTTATCAGTCAGCTTGCACACTGCTCTGAGTTTTGCAATGTCCTTGCTGTTTATAAAATGGATACAAAAATGCTTCTCTTTAGGGAAAGAATGTAAACAAATGCATACTTTAAAGGGAAATGTGTACAATTTAAATGCAAATACTTTGTTCTTTTCCTTTTTCTTTTTAAAGACCCTATGCAAGAAACAGGACAAAATGGCCTTTAGATGCATGCAAAACTGGAACAGAACAGAAATTAACTGTCCATCCATCCCAGTACTCCAAAGATGACTCAGCAGTTCTGGTTTATGGGGAGGTTGGAAAGATGAGATTTCTGGCTGTAAAGGCATGGGGTGGAGGCAGGATTTATTGAGGGATGTAGTTTGCTTAAACTACAACCCTGGATTAGGTATAATTTGGTATAAAGAATGACGAGTAGGTGGGTCCCATGAGGCAAGACACAGTGACAACAGCAAGAACCTTTATTAAACTAACACAACTGGACAAGGGGGCAAAGCAACTGCTTATATACATTTTTGAAGGCCTGGGCCACTCCCACTCCCAACGTGATTGGTTGTCTAAACTTCCAAGCTGCGAATCATGACTCAGAGTTAAAGGGCCAATGGCAGAGGCCAAAATCCTGAAATGTTCTGTGATTGGATATCATGTATCGAATCAGAACACAGGGGCTCAGAATCCTTAGTCCAGACTCAAGCTCAGGCAAACACAGACGGCTGAATACATAGCAAATGTATCTGAAGAAGTGTGCATGCAAACGAAAGCTTATACAGTGGTACCTCAGGTTAAGAACTTAATTCATTCTGTAGGTCCGTTCTTAACCTGAACCTGTCCTTAACCTGAGACACCACTTTAGCTAATGGGGCCTTCCACTGCTGCTGCACGATTTCTCTTCTCATCCTGAAGCAAAGTTCTTAACCCGAGGTGCTATTTCTGGGTTAGCGGAGTCTGTAACATGAAGCATCTGTAACCCGAGGTACCACTGTACCAAGAGTAAATTTAGTTGGTCTCTAAGGTGCAACTGGACAATTTTTTTTATTTATATATATATATATTTCAACTGCATCAGACCAACACGGCTACTTACCTGAATCTAGATACATAGCAAAGAACGCAGATATTTATTTTGTTTTGTTCTTCCTTATTTCATAGGGACTATTTGTGGCCACCATATTTAAACCAGCAAGTAGTTTGGCCAGATAATAAGGCCCATCCACCTCCCTGCCCTAAAATGCTTAAATGCATAGTGAATAGTTCACAGTCTATTTCATAATTAATCTCTCTAACACTGTAAGAAATATCACCTGAGAGAATGAACAGGAACCTTGAAGCAATCTAAAAATCCCTTAGTATAATGGAAATGATTAAATCATTACAGGTGAGGAGCTAAAGCACTGGGGGCTTTGCGCAATGAGCAAAAATCTTAAATCTTGCAGCTGAGAAATATACCGGTTTCAGCAGAGATTTGGATGCCTTATACATTTGAGTCTCCCAGGAACAGCTTTAGGAAGGGCTGACTCTCAGCAGAAAAGTAGGTCAGGGCAAGAATAGTTGTATTAATTACAGATATAATCTCTGATGGCCCATTCTTCAAAGCTATAGATAGAAAGGTAAGATAGATCAGTGAATCCAGGAGGGGAAACCCCCACACCACCTTGATTAATGCTTTCTTCAGCTGCATTTTATTTAGTTATATTATACAATAACTAACTGTGGCCTTTGTCAAAGAAAAAGCCCAATTGACTGCAGTGATCTGCAACTGTTTCTATGAGCCAGATATAATCCCATGAATATCGATTGGGTCGTGTTCAATTATTATTTTCACCTCGTGGGGTTTATGTGGAGCAACTATTGACAAAGTGGAATAGGAAGGTATAGATCTAGTATGCTGGAACTGCCGTTCTCTAGATATAAGAGGTTTTCTGCCTGTATCTTATCTGGGTTTCCACAGGAATGCTTTGCCTTTCTTGTTTGCTTCTCATTATCTAGAGAAAAGTACATCACCAAGAATGCTCAGGGGAAGATAAGCCACACAGGAGTCCATATAATCATCTTGTCATTAATCTAGGAATCTAGGATTAAGAATTAGGTATGAGGGAACGGAGCTATCACTGGATGACAAGGGTGGCTGTGTTTCCCTTCACATACTGTTTAGAAAAGTGAGAATTTGGTTGATTTGCCTTCCTCCAACCCTATTCAGGGGACACTTCTGAGGGGAAGGGGAAACATGATAGTCTCCTAACTGGCAGCCAATAAGAGAATCAATAATGCAACTGTTGCCACCAGAAGGTTAATTTGCCACCACCTTAAAGTTACCTCATAACCATGATAGATTGGATAAAGTGTCGGACTAGGAGACCAGGGTTCAAAGCCCCACTTGGCCATGAATGTCATGGGCCAGGAGTTGGCTTCTCCTGCTGAACTGCAGCCCGAAAGGGGGAGAAGGTCAGGTGATCCACCTTCACAGAGGAGAAGGCACCAATGAGAACCAGATGGCACTGACCTTCTTAAACAGAGCTCTCAGCAGCATCTAGAAGCTGGAAACAATGCCTGATCGCAATCTGCTGTCAGAAGTCCAGGTTTCCAGCTTGATAACACAGTAAGCGTAGCTAATTTAAAAGGTGGATTTATTGCTAAAACAAACAGATAGCTCCAGGCGGCTCTAACAAAGCCTCTGGCACCATTACTCAAGATGAATCTTCTGAAGACTACTTCCGGCGTGGACAGAAGATATTGAACTTACGAACCTTACGTCTCTTGTTTTGCTTCCTATCGAGCAGCCCTCCCATTCGCTGACTTCTCAGACTTAGTTGATCAGCTCCCACCTCTTCCTTTTCTGAGAGGCTGTCTCATGCCTGTTTGTGCTTCCAGTGAGCTTTGGCTGCATTCTAGCCTGCTCTCAGCTACTGCTTTATCAGCCTGCCTATCAAAGTCAGGAAGAAACAAACTCTGCAGCTGCCACCTCTCCCCTGCCTGACTAACACCAAAGCCTCTCTGTTCCTGGCTGCTTTCTGCAGTTGGCTGCAAACCTTTGCTTGGAGCTGGCTCATTCCTGACATCTGGACTCTTGGCTCTGTGACTATCTTGATTCCCTGACCTTTGGACTGGACCCTTGGCTCTATGATCATCTGGGTTCCCTGACCTCTGGACTGTCTGACTTCATATGTGGATTCTGCTCTCAGGCAAGAATTCCTCAGAGACTTCTACCCCCTTCTTGATCGACAACAGGACTCAGACAGGGCTGCAACAATGAAGCTCACTGGGTGACCTGGGCCAGTCACTTCCTCTCAGCCACTCATTGGGTTCTTTTGAGCAATAAACAAGAAGGGGCAGAAGCATGTACGCCATCTTGACCTCCTTGGAGAAACAGGTGGGATAAAAATGCAAATAAATCAATAAGATAATATATGCTGATCATTCTTCACTACACATGTTCTGTTATAAATCTAGATCTGTCCTAGGTGCACTCATTGGTGGTTATTATCATTGAATTCTGTGAAGGTGACTTCTGAGGAAACACATTTAGGCTCAGGTTGCACAGAAAGGCACCTATATTTGTCACAAAAAGCTCAATGTGATGTGCTCCCCCTCCTTCCCCATTCTCAATTATTTCTATAGTACTTAACGGGCACTCAACACTTGACAACAGATGAAAATTCACCAGTTTCTGCAAGGTTCTCCCTCCCCTTAGTGAATTCAATTTGTTAAAGGTTTAACAGAGCAAAACTGCATCTGCTTGCTCGGTGTTCCATTAATATTAGTTATGCAGCATGAAGACCTTGCCTGCTTAATAATATCCAGTTTGTGGTGTGGCTGCGGTAGATAAATAAAATGTATCAGTTTTCTTTTTTACCTGAGCTCTGCGTGTTTAGCTAATCATTATGTTTGTATTGGTATTCAAAATGCTGTTTTAATGCACCATGTGACATGATAAATGAATGAAGTTGATTGGAAGGTACTTTGCTGGTTTCTTGCAGCTGATGCCAAGCATATAGACAAGGAAAAGTTAAAGAACCCCTGAACAGTTAAGCCCAGTCAAAGGCAACTATGGGGTTGCAGCGCTCATCTTGCTTTCAGGCCAAGGGAGCCGGCATTTGTCTACAGACAGCTTTCTGGGTCATGTGGCCAGCATGACTAAACCACTTCTGGCACAACGTAACACCATGACAGAAGCCAGATTAAATAACACCAGCTCAGGGGTCTCGCATAGTGTGTCAGGATCAGTCTTGTGGAGTGAGTCTGTCTGGAAGTATTGAGTTGGAGTCTGTGTTACATCTTGAATTGCTGGAGTAGCAGAGATGCTCTGTACTTGTGCATGTACAGTCGTACCTTGGAAGTCGAACGGAATCTGTTCCGGAAGTCCGTTGGACTTCCATAATGTTCGAAAACCAAATTGCGGCTTCTGATTGCCTGCAGGAAGCTCCTGAAGCCAATCAGAAACCACAGAAGCCCATTGGACATTTGGCTTCCAAAAATAGTTCACAAACCGAAACAGGTTTGCGACGTTTGGGAGCCAAAACGTTTGGAATCTAAGCTGTTTGAAAGTCAAGGTATGACTGTATCTGTATTTGCAAAGCCTACAAGTTGTATGTACATATAAATATCTGGAAGCGTATTACTGAAGTCTTATCTTCTGTCGCAGTAAACTGTTTTGGACCTTATACTGCCTCTGTGTGGTTACTAGAACTGAGGGCAACTTCTGCTACGTGGGTATGTCACCTCAGATTCCCAATAGAAAACTTCTTGTTGCAACAAGCTTTGCCAGACATGTAATGTTTTGTGTGGGCTTTTATCTGCTGAGCCTGTCTTTGTTTTGCATTGTTTTTGTTTGTAAATTGTTCTTTTATTATGGGATATTTTAATTGTTCTGCACTCCTCTGAATAATGCAAATGCATTACAAACTTCTGAATGAATAAATAAATAAACTAAATGTAAGAATGAACTATGAACATTCTTCTGCCACTTTATGGTACATATGCCGATTTGTAAGGAAACATTGGTCTTCCAACCTAAATGCATTTTATTGAATCACAAAGATATTTGTAATTTTAGAACCCATTATAGTTCTGTAGACCTATACACAGAACTTAATTAGGAATGATCAAGAATTACTCTCTTACATTATTGCTGCAGCAATTACAGTTAAATAGTAGGGATTAAGAAAAAGTACTCAAAACCGAAGAATGGGAAAAGAAAGTACACAAAGATGCTGTTCTAGCTAAATTGACTCATTATATAAGTACAAAAGAAGCCAGATGACAATGGTTTAATTAAACATTGGTTTAATGAAGGGCCTTTTTTATACTTCAAACGTAAAACACATCTAACTGTGAACAGAGGCTATGCATATCAGTTAGTACCTTGATGCCAAATGTCTAAAAGATGAATGCCTCTCACTCATAGTCTAGGTGTTGGCTGCTGGTGTATCACATAGCAAACACAATCACAAATGCTACGCAAGTGTGGAGATGCTCATATACTTCTACATTTCCATTGAGATTTATTACCCATCTATTGAAATCATCAGAAATAATTTTCTTCATGAGTGAAGCTGGCCGCATAAGTAGGAACAGAACCATTCTAACATAGTGCTGTCCTCTCCCAATATCTGGAGACTGTCATGAAGCTTTCTGTGGTCAACAATATCAAAAGCCTCTGAGAGATCAAGAAAAGCAACAGGGCTGTATTCCCCTTGTCCCTCTCCCAAAGAAGGTCATCCACCAGGGTGACCAAGGCAGATTCTGTCTCAAAACTGGACCTGAACTCAGACTGAAATGGGTCAGGGAAATCAGTTTCCTTCAAGAGTTTATTTTCACATTTGCCCCACTGTCAGGGATTGGGCAGAGGAAGAATGGTGGAGACTGCCTCCACAGCCTGACCCTTCCAGAGAAGAAGAAGGTCCAGAATTACAACAGGGGTTTGAGGGAGGTCACAGCTCAGAGGCAGATGAGGGGAAAAGCTGAGAAATAATGGGAGAGGAGGAAGAAGCAACACCAGAGGGGGGACAGCTGAGGGACACAGTGTCTTTAGAAAGCATTCCAGACTCCACTCCATCCCAGAACCAGGCGAGCATTGAAAGTAGGAGAGCAAAGAGCTCAGAGGCAGAAAGCACTTCTCAGCACTTATAGTGATGACGCATGAAGGGAAAGTGTGAAGGGATGGAGACTCACTTGGGGCAATGCCATTATTCCAAGAGGCTGCCTTTCCAAGTCTCTCTCTGTGAATACTGAATAAAAAAACAGTTGGTAAGAACTTTTCCTGGTCTTATCTGTTCCTGGTGATCTGCCGTGGGGGTTGGATCCACTGCCGCTTGAGACCCACATTGTTGGGTTATTGTCAGCTTCGTTCTGGAGCTGACAGAGGCTGGGAATGAGGCCAGACAAAGAGAGATAAGAACACTGGAAGGTGGGAAGGAGGAGGGCCAGCCTAGCTGCCTGACAGAGAACAGAGAGCAGGCAACAGATGGCTACAGTAACCTGATCCCTGAGCATAGTGAACAAGGAAAGGGAGGCCAAAGCAGAGATACACAAACTAGCAGTTTGAGCTCAGAAACAGAGGGAGGGAGGCCGGGAATTTTTGTTGTTGTTTAGTCGTTTAGTCGTGACCGACTCTTCCTGACCCCATGGACCCCATGGAGCATGCCAGGCACTCCTGTCTTCCACTGCCTCCCGCAGATTAGTCAAACTCATGCTGGTAGCTTCGAGAACACTATCCAAACATCTCCTCCTCTGTCGTCCCCTTCTCCTGGTGCCCTCCATCTTTCCCAACATCAGGGTCTTTTCCAGGGAGTCTTCTCTTCTCATGAGGTGGCCAAAGTATTGGAGTCTCAGCTTCAGGATCTGTCCTTACACTGAGCACTCAGGGCTGATTTCCTTAAGAATGGATATGTTTGATCTTCTTGCAGTCCATGGGACTCTCAAGAGTCTCCTCCAGCACCATAATTCAAAAGCATCAATTATTCGCCGGCCAAAAACTCGAAGGCGCAAAAGGGTCAGTGAGAGGAGGGGAAAAGAGAGAAAGTGAAAGGGCCTTTTCCCTGTTGGAGGAAGAGGAAGGGGTGGAATTTAGACTTGGAGTCAGACACGGAGTGAAGGAGCTCTGGAGTGATTTATGTGTTTGAGCAATAAACCTGTGACAATTACTACCGTTGTCTCGCTTCAGTGGGAGAGCCAAGCCATTGCAGTTACTGGGGTAGAGAAGATAACTTTGGAGATTGGAGTCACATGCTTTAAAGTCATTTCAAGTACTCTCTGTAGCATCTGCTCCCCTTTTTATGGTGAACTACAATAGCACTTCCACTTCATTGTCTCACCTCTTCCTCACCCTTTCTGTTTTGGTGGAGGACACTTCTCAGACCAAGAAGAGGATTCCACCATGGCCTGCACTCCTTTGCTTCAGCAACTACTCAGTCAGTCTGTGGGAGATGGGAGGATTCAGGAGAAGGGCGATAAAGTAGTGGAAAACTGCAGGCTGATGGGGTGGGTGGATGGGACATCCTTTTTATAGATGTATTGATTTTAGACAGGCATATTGGGATTTTGTATACTAAGGAATGATCTGTTGTAGTCATTAAATAACATTTTGCTAGTTGCGCTGAACAATGTGGGGAAATGTAGAGTAGAAATATTTAAATTGTAAGTCTTTTTTTAGAAGTTGAAAAGGTGTGTTGTACACACTGGGAATATTTGCACAAAGAAACTGGAGTTCTTAAAGGGGTGTGTGGAATGGAATTGTTGTCAATTTGTGGACAAGTCTGCCTCTGAGAATGTGCTGCGTGCCAAATGCAGTGAATAACAGTGGAAAAAGAATAATTTCCATAAACTTGGGAAATGAAATTAGGATATAATTCTAAATCACAAGGACTTCAGATGAACGCTGAAGGTGGGGATAATAATGTAAATTGTACTGTTATTTCTCTTTGCAGAAATCTAACATGATGTGTTACAAAGCTTGCCCCATCCCCTGAAGGACATATTGTCCCTTCTATGACCTGCCCGGGCTCCTAGCTCACTACCAGTGCTGCCGGTGCTCTGAATGTGTCACATAGATCTGATTTTCACTGTGCAAATCTGTCTATAAAATGGAGGTGACAGGGAGCTATACATGGAGAGGTACACTTTGCCTAAATTTTTGAGAGAGCTGTGAGAGAGCTGAGAGAGTTTCTCTCTTTGAGAGAGCTGAGAGAGTTTCAGATGCAAACTTTATCAAAGAGTACAGTTTGGGACATGCTAAGTATCATGGGGGGGGATGCGGGTGGCGCTGTAGGTTAAACCACAGAGCCTAGGACTTGCCGATCAGAAGGTTGGCAGTTCGAATCCCTGTGACGGGGTGAGCTCCCGTTGTTCAGTATCTGCTCCTGCCAACCTAGCAGTTTGAAAGCACGTCAAAGTGCAAGTAGATAAGTAGGTACCACTCCGGCGGGAAGGTAAATGGTGTTTCCGTGTGCCACTCTGGTTTGCCAGAAGCGGCTTAGTCATGCTGGTCACATGACCCGGAAGCCCTTGGCCAATAAAGCGAGATGAGCGCCGCAACCCCAGAGTCGGCTACGACTCTACCTAATGGTCAGGGTTCCCTTTACATTTAAGTATCATGGATGATTATGAGGGGGTTATTGATTGTAATGGATTTGCGATCAACCACTTTAAAAAAACAACAAAAACCATTTGTTGTTGTCCTGCAGCAATAAAGCCAACTCTTGTTAAAGCTGGTTTTGATTGTCTCGATAAGTAGTAGGGTGTCATTCAGCTCATTGTTATGCACTCATATTTTATTATGTAGAAGTTTCCTTATAGCCATGCAAAAATGACAAAAATTAGTTGGGGAGGAGGCAATGGATGAGGCTGCGGACCCCCAGGGCACGTTCAGCAGAGCCCCAGGGCATCAGTAAATCATAATATGGGATGCGGGTGGCGCTGTGGGTTAAACCACAGAACCTAGGACTTGCCGATCAAAAGGTCAGCAGTTTGAATCCCCGCGACGGTTTGAGCTCCCGTTGCTCAGTCCCTGCTCCTGCTAACCTAGCAGTTCGGAAGCACGTCAGTGTGCAAGTAGATAAATAGGTACCGCTCTGGCGGGAAGGTAAATGGCGTTTCCGTGTGCTGCTCTGGTTCGCCAGAAGCGGCTTAGTCATGCTGGCCACATGACCCGGAAGCTGTACGCCGGCTCCCTCGGCCAATAAAGCAGGATGAGCGCTGCAACCCCAGAGTTGGTCACGACTGGACCTAATGGTCAGGGGTCTCTTTACCTTTACCTTTTACACATACACTGGTAACACTCCCCCCCCCCAAAAAAAAGGCTTGATGAAATAGTATTTTATTGCTGCAAAGCTGTGTGTTTGTAGTCTTCAGGTGTGAAAAAGACAAAGGAGCTCAGGGAACTGAAACTGGGACCTCTACAGTGCTTGGTACAAAATCTGGATATTAAAATAAATGAAGGAATTGAGAGCTCCCAATGCATTGCAGCGGGTGGACAGACCTAAGTAATCTTGGTTCCTTGGATTGGGGTGATTATAAAATCCCCATTTGATTATAGTCAACCTTACTTTGATACAAATTCACTTGGGGGCACAGCCCTAGCTGCTTTTAAATGTGGTGTGTTTATGCATTAATTACTACTGGGAAACAGCAATGAGCTTTTCACAGGGAACATTAATTTTCAGTTCTGGCAATTTCACTCGACTCACCTCTGCTCTTAACAGCCTGGCATGGTGGGTGTCTGCTGATAAAAAGAAAGCAAATGGAACTGGGAGACGGTGGAAGGGATTATGTTTTAAGTGGACATTAAATGAGGGATGGATTTCATCTTTTAAAATATGCACTCATTCTAATTTAGGAGTGGCAGGAACAGTGGAAGATGCAGTAATAGTTTCCTTTATTTGGGATACTTGCCCTACCTGGGAATGCCAGGAATTGGACTGTGGACCTTTTGCATGCATAACATGTGTTCTGTCACTGAGGTATAGGCAACAGTAGCAGCAAAGCAATCTATCCTGATCTGTCTGACTGTTAACAGCAAATGCTGAACTCAGTCATGTTTAACTAGAAATCAACAACTTCCTCAAGTGGGGGGGGGGGGAGAGGTAGAAAGATACTTAAATATTTGATGTTTTCCACTTCGACAAAGGTCCTATAATCTCTGAAATGTATTCCACTATATATTCAGATTCAAAAGCAATGATGCAATGAGCCAAAATGTACTGCAGCAATTTTGAACTCTGGGAGCCTGTAGCTAAAGATTCTAAATTACCTATCCAAATTTGATCAAGTTATGCGGTGTTGAGTAGATATTGCATTAATCATTGTCTGGATAAAACTAACTCTCCAGCAGAGACGACAAAATGAAAGGAAATGAGTTGTG
This sequence comes from Podarcis melisellensis, assembly GCF_964234715.1. Taxonomy (NCBI): domain Eukaryota; kingdom Metazoa; phylum Chordata; class Lepidosauria; order Squamata; family Lacertidae; genus Podarcis; species Podarcis melisellensis. The sequence goes on from NC_138529.1 coordinate 16,844,484, forward strand.
AACGGCAAAGTTACAGAACTGACACAGGGTTAAAAAGAAATGGAGGAGAACAGACATTTTGTGCTATATAGTGAAGGTGGGGGAAAAGGAAAAATGGCTTTGGTTGCCCTTCCAAAGGATGCATACTTGGACCACTTATAAAGGCCATCTCCAACTCCTCAAAAGATTTCATCAATGGTGTCTCTGACAATCTTTACACATCACTTGGGAAGACAGGCGAACTCATGCCAGTGTACTGGAAGAAGCAAAGATCCCTAGAGTTAAAGCAATGATTCTTCAACATCAATTTCGTTGGACTGGCCATGTTGTGCAGATGCCTGATTATTGTCTTCCAAAGCAACAGAAGAGGTTTAAAGACTCTCTCAAGGCATATCTAAAAAAAGGTAGTATAAACACCAACAACTGGGAAACATTGGCCTGCGAGCGCTCTATTTGGGGAACAGACTTTACCAAAGGTGTCATGGGCTTTGAAGACACTCAAACTTAGGACGAAAGGGAGAAACGTGCTAAGAGGAAGGCACATTTGGCAAACCCTCACTGTGATCAGCTCCTGCCTGGAAACCTCTGTCGCCAGTGTGGAAGGATGTGTGGATCCAGAATTGGCCTCCATAGTCACTTATGGACTCACTGTTAAAACCGTGTTTATGGAAGAGAATCTTACTTGGCTATGAGTGATCACCGAAGAAGAAGAAGACATGGAGTAGTCAAGACCACGTACGTGAAGCCTTTCCACAGAGGAATGTAAACCCCTCCAATCACATGGGAAATGCATGTGTGGGAGGTTTAATCCAGATTTGCGGGCAGGGGAGGAAGGGAAAATCCACTCCCATAACATAGTGGTACCTCGGGTTAAGTATTTGATTTGTTCTGGAGGTCCGTTCTTAACCTGAAACTGTTCTTAACCCAAAGACCACTTTAGCTAATGGGGCCTCCTGCTACTGCCACGCTGCCAGAGCATGATTTCTGTTCTCAACCTGAAGCAAAGTTCTTAACCCGAGGTAATATTTCTGGGTTAGCGGAATCTGTAACCTGAAGCGTATGTAACCTGAAGCGTATGTAACTTGAGGTACCACTGTAGTATCAGGTAGTCTCCAAAGGTTAGTACCTCTTACAGACTTCTCACCCAATGATAACCAGAAGTGCAATGTTTGTCATGGATAGAGCACGCAATGAGGTGCAGATCCTAACAATTCTTCAAATTTATTTTCAGCCAAGAAAAATGATGTCTGCTTTGTGTTACTTTAATTATCTCTCCTTTCGTCGTATTTTAATTGTTTTCATTTCTATATTTTTACATTGTTTTAACTCATTGTGCCTGCTTGTGGAGAGCAACAGAATATAAATGCTATTACGGATATATATAAGCAAACAAACCATGGGAATGAACTGATGCACAGTCAGGCATACCTTTATACAACAGAAGAAATGGCTGGAATGTTATCTTAAAATACTAGAAGAGGAAAGATTATCTGACGAAGTTAAGAGAGGCCTCTTAACACCAAGAGCTTGATAAGCTTTTATATATGGATTTCTTTAATCTAGATTTGGATGTTTTTATTTCCATAGGGAGGTATTAAAGTTGGTAAGTATGAAGCAAAGGAGCGCTTATTTTGTATAGCGAAACAATTTCCCCCTGTATTCTGTAATGAAGCAATAATAATCAAGGCACATTAAATGACTGCTTGGAAAAGTTCACTGGCCTGGGCCATTAAACCTAGTATGATTATTAATTTCCCAGAGGACGCCTTGCACTGATGAGGTCATTAATGCTGTTCTGAACTACAGAAAGAATAAACATCTAAGATACATAAATGTCGTATTCTGCATGTGCCACAAGGATATGCTTATTCACAGGTCCCAACATGGATACCAGTTCAGCTTTTGGAAGCTTTGTACTACTATTCGAAATATTTTCTTATGGATAATAATATTTTAAAATCTAATTGAATATATTTAAACAAAGCTACAAGTGTGTTCGCCTGCCAACCCAGCAGCTCGAAAGCACGTCAAAGTGCAAGTAGATAAATAGGTACCACTTCGGCGGGAAGGTAAATGGCATTTCCGTGCACTGCTCTGGTTTGCCGGAAGTGGCTTAGTCATGCTGGCCACATGACCCAGAAGCTGTACGCTGGCTCCCTCGGCCAGTAAAGCGAGATGAGCACCGCAACCCAGAGTCGGCCACGACTGGACCTAATGGTCAGCGGTCCCTTTACCTTTACCTTACAAGTGTGTTAATCACCAACTGGACTGGCTTTAGAAAAGAGTTTTACAAATTCATGGAGGATAAAACTACCTATGGCTATTAGCCACAATTACTATGTTCTACCAGCAGGACGCACGTGGCGCAGTGGTCTAAACCACTGAGCCTCTTGGGTTTGCTGATCGGGAGGTTGGTGGTTTGAATCCGCCGACAGGGTGTGCTCCCCTTGCCCCAGCTCCTGCCAACCTAGCAGTTCGAAAGCACGCCAGTGCAAGTAGATAAATAGGTACTGCTGTGGCAGGAAGATAAACTGTGTTTCTGTGTGCTGTGGTTTCCGTCACGGTGTCCTGTTGTGCCAGAAGCAGTTTAGTCATGCTGGCCACATGACCTAGAAAGCTGTCTGTGGACAAATGCCAGCTCCTTTGGCCTGAAAGTGAGATGAGCACCGCAACCCCATAGTTGCCTTTGACTGGACTTAACCAGGATCTGGTGCTCTCTAGATGTTGCTGCACCCATAGTCCTTGACCAAAGGCCATGCTGGCTGAACTTGCTGAAGGGAAGTCATCGACATCTAGAGCAGCGGTTCTCAACCTGTGGGTCTCCAGATGTTGTTGGACTACAAATCCCATCATCCCTGAGCTCTGGCCTTGCTAGCTAGGGGTGATGGGAGTTGTAGTCCAACAACATCTGGGGACCCACAAGTTGAGAAAGGCTCATCTAGAGGGTCACAGTGTGGTGTAGTGGTTAAGAGCGGTAGACTTGTAATCTGGTGAACTGGGTTCGCATCTCCGCTCCTCCACATGCAGCTGCTGGGTGACCTTGGGCCAGTCACACTTCTTTGAAGTCTCTCAGCCCCACTCACCTCACAGAGTGTTTGTTGTGGGGGAGGTAGGGAAAGGAGAATGTTAGCCGCTTTGAGACTCCTTCGGGTAATGAAAAAGCGGGATATCAAATCCAAACTCCTCCTCCTCCTCCTCCTCTTCTTCCTCTTCTTCTTCCCCCAGATTAAATATATGACACCATTTCTTATGTTGGACATGCATATACCTCGGTCTGCTACTATTTATCTAGCAAATCCCCTTTGGCTTTTTTGTTTCATTGTTTATTTTTGGAGTGGAGAATCAAATGAAAAATAGCACACTAAAAAGAAAACACAAAAATCCTTTTTTTAAATTTCTCCTCTTTGATTCACTTATTTTCCTGACTTCCTCACATCTCCCTTTTTTGTATCCCTTTTAAAAATTATTTCAGCAAATTCATATCCAATTAATTTATCTATTATCAATCCAATCTTATTTTTAACCTTGTTGCTAGAACTCCTTCAGCTCATTTCAATGTCATCAACATTCAGAAATTTTACAATGTTTCTGTAGATAAATTTTAAATTTCCTCCAATCTTCTTCCACCAACTCTTCTCCCTGGTCTCGGATTCTGCCCGTCATTCCACCATTTCCATGTAGTCCATTACTTGCATCTGCTATTCTTCCAGTGTGGGTAGGTCTTGTGTCTTCCAATGCTTTGCAATAAGTATTCTTGCTGCTGCTGTAGCGTACATAAAGAAAGTTCTATCCTTCTTTGGCACCAATTGGTCGACTATGCCCAGGAGATACTCTGATATTTTTAAATGCATTAAGTGTGTTGTGCTAGTATTCTTTGAGAGAAACATCATAAGGATTCGAACCAAGAGCTTCAAGTTACAAGGAAAATTTCCACTAAACATCAGGAAAAAAACTTTTTGACATTAAGAGCTGTTCAGCAGTGGAACAGTCTTCCTCTGGAGGTTGCAGACTCTCCTTCTTTGGAGGTTTTAAAGCAGAGGTTGGATGGCTGTCTGTCAAATCCACAACTAGTACATTAGACACTGAGTGGTAGTGGAATGTTATTGAAAAGAGTGTGTGAATTAGCCTTTCTCTCAAGTTGGTGTCCTTTGTTTTTTATCTGTCTAGATATGCAAATATAATTACCAAGAAGCAAGCTCCAGTAGCGTATCAAATCACATTTTATACTAATAGCACCATCAAATACCACTCATTTTTGGCAGATAACAACCAAAAAAATGCAATTAGCACATTAAAGTTCTGAAATACAGCATAGGCTGCCTGCAACTGCCTTTGAAATACAGATATGTTTCTGCTTTAATCCCGGAAAGGAAACCTTGGCTTTTAATTTCCATAGAAATTAGATTCTCATCCAGGTGGCAGCCTCACCTCTCAATTTCTAATGATAGAGGAGGAAAGGGTTCTCTCCCATTTAGTGAAAGTTTAACTGAATTCAAAAGCGATTCTTCATACTGTGTCTGCAAATGAGTGGTTCTGGGCTGCTCTTCCTCCTCACTAACCTTCTTTCTTTCTGCATTTGCTTTGGAGCACCTTCCTTCTTTGACCTTCCAGGGAACAGATTTTGAGAATAATCTCTCTCCCCCCCTCTTCCAAATAAGATGGATGAGTGCCACCAACCTTTGACGGAGACCTTCTGGCTTTCTCCTTCCACAAGGGTTTGTCAGCATCACTCCTCTCCAGTTCCCAGAGTGCCTCCCCCCGGCTCCTTCTAAGGTTTGATTTCTTATTCAAAATACATCAATTTCTAGCTCAGATCTGGATTACGATACGCTACATCTATGGTTCCTGGTTAGAATTTCATTTCTATGGAGATGAGATTGGACTCTGTAGCCAGGAATAAAACACACTAATGCATTTGTTCTTTCAAGGACTACAGGACGCTGGAACTCTCTTGCTGTGAGTCAAGATTTTAGCACACTCATGTGTACTGCGTGTGCTACTACTGCAGATGGGAACAAACTGCTTGTGTGATTCCTAGTCTTCATTGACTGTGTAGTAATTAAACAGAGATGGCTATTTTAATTTCCTTTTAGCCTTTACCCTTCGTTCTTCCTCCTCCTCTCCATTTCAGTGTTTGCCATATGCATTTAGGGGCAAGGCTTAATAGGAAAGAGATACCTCTGAATTCTGGATCACTTGATTGATATTCAGTGATGCTACAGGACTCATTGCAAGGCCAGCTTTCATTTTTTTTCTGTTTTATCATCTTCTTTTCATCCTGGTACATTTTTTTTCACATTGAGGGGAGATAATCTGTTTACAGTGAGAAGATTCCTTCTAACAGAAGTTTCAGTGTGCTGAAGCACAGCTAGCTTTGTTGCTGGTCCCCCATAACATGAATATACAGCTGCAAACAATTAACAAATTGAACAGAACAGGGAAACAGTGCAAATTCCTTGCATATAAAAGAAGAAGTCAATTTCCAGCTGCAGCCATTGCTTTGACAGCTATGTAATTATGTGGGCCATGAATTACATTTGGTAATAATTTTATTCACTGAAAAATAGCTGTGTAATAAAGCTATTTTTCTTATTATTAGAACGGGACACATAATGGTGAACTGTTCACTTGTATATGGGTGGTTAACATGGTCACCTCCAGATGTTGTGGACTTCATCAGTCTCAGTCAGTATGGCCAATGGTCAGAGATTGTGGCGGCTGGAGTCCAAACCATACGCTGGGCACGATGTTAACTACCGGTACCTCTCCATTGGGGAAGTAAACAGTGGGAAAGAGACCATGACTACCCATCCAGCTTCGGAGAGACAGTGATAAATTGTTCACTAGGCTCTGTTGCTCTTCATCAGGCTTCTGATGGAATGGGAAAAACCTGGTGAACATCAAGGAAACCAACATCACTTTTGTAAACCACTGAACTCTGAATGAATAACGCCACCTGCCAAACTTGGGCATGGCTCTCATTTCCTTAACAGCTCCAAATAAAGGAGACATCAACTCACTACCTATTGGGTGTCATGGGCCGTGCTGAGGAGGGCTGCACTGAGGAAGAATGGTGGGAGCTACCCCCTCCCCCTGCTCCTGCTCCTGAATCTTCCCAGGAACAGGAGGACAGTATAGATTTGGAACAGTGGTTTCCAGAAGGGCATAGTTCAGAAGGCAGAAGCTAGGAAATACTGGATGGGCAACAGCTAGCAGAAGAAACACTGGAAGAGTTGTCATCAGCATACTGATGCTCTGTGACGGAAGTTATGGTAACCTTACTCTTTGCTTTCAGCCTACTCAGATTAAAGAGCTTTCTATCTTTCGATATATCATTTCTACTCTGTTGGGGAGTTTCCCTTTGACAAAGTATAGGATCATGGCAATGAAAATAATAAATAGATTTGGAGCGATAACACTGCCCTATTTAACACCTGATCCCACTGTGAATGTTTCACTTTGAGAGCCATTGTTAACTGTGATTATTGCTGTCATATTATCATGGAGGAGCCGAAGGATGTTCACAAATTTATCTGAGCAGCCAATTTTCAGAAAGACAGTCCACATGGCATTAGGATTTACAGTGCCAAAGGTCCCACCTATTTTCCATCTGGCCCATAGCCTTTGTTTTCTTAGTAGCTCATCTCCTTAGGCATTTACTCATCAGGAAACTTTTCTGGATAATTTAGTTTTTAACACTTTCTAGATCCAGGGATTAAGTGTCTGGTACCCACTAACTCATAACACAGGAGAGCCAAGCACCCACAAATTCTTATCACTATATGAATCCCACAAAAAAGACCTTCTAAAGACATAAGTGGGAATCAAGAGAACAGGCTCTTTGTACTGGAGTTTGTAGCTAAGCCATAGGACTGCATTCTAGTCTGAATTCCTGAAAATACCAGGAAGACTGCCAGTTGTTATAGTGCTTTCCTAAGAGTTATGGTACTTAGAAAAAGAGAGAGTTCTTATTTTGTTATTCAATTGAAACATATTATTATGACTTTGCAAATTGACTCATGTCACATCAACGTACTTTGCCATGATTACCTTAAGCTACTTTCCCCACAGCAAGGGTACTTGTTAAAGCTATTTGGATGGCAATTTGTGGCCTAGTCATCCATTTGGTTTAACAGAACTACGTGCCAGTAAACAGGTTGTCGATCACAGCTCAGCAAAATATATGCACAGGGCGTGGAATGTTGGTGCAGAGGATGAACAGCAAAGACACAGCTATAAAATTGAAGTTGAAGAGATGGCACTTCCATTGGACCACAGTAACTAATTTGTCTACAAAGCATTCTGTTCCAGAGTCTCGAATACTGCTACTATGTTACAGTTACTGTATTATTTTGTAAATCATTGTTTTGATTTTGTTTCTATGTTGTATTTCATAAATGCTGTTTGCTGCCCTGGGCTCAGTGTGAGAAGGGCTTGGACACAAGAAAATAATAAGAATAACGATGATGAAACTAGGCAGAAAATAATAATAACCACAGGATTATGTCTGATTTTAGACATGCTGTAGAATAATTCTGTATGGGCCAGAACATTGTACTCAAACATGATAATAATGAGTATTTTTAATTATTGTTCATTAGTCTGAAAAAAACAGAGGAAGACCCTCCAATTGACCCTATCTTTCAGGGACAGTCCTGGTTTTACAGAAGCCATCCTGGTTTCTGATCTGATCCTGGAATGTCCTGCCTTTATTAGTACATCCCTATTTTCACTGGCAAATTGTTGGAGGGTATGGAGTTATGTGATCACTGCAGATGGTGACAGCAGCCACGAAATTAAGAGACGCCTGCTTCTTGGGAGGAAAGCAATGACAAACCTAGACAGCATCTTAAAAAGTAGAGACATCACCTTGCCAACAAAGGTCCATATAGTAAAGGCTATGGTTTTCCCAGTAGTGATGTATGGAAGTGAGAGCTGGACCATAAAGAAGGCAGATCGCCAAAGAATTGATGCTTTTGAATTATGGTGCTGGAGGAGACTCTTGAGAGTCCCATGGACTGCAAGAAGAACAAACCAATCCATTCTTAAGGAAATCAGCCCTGAGTGCTCATTGGAAGGACAGACTGTGAAGCTGAGGCTCCAATACTTTGGCCACCTCATGAGAAGAGAAGACTCCCTGGAAAAGACCCTTATGTTGGGAAAGATGGAGGGCACAAGGAGAAGGGGACGACAGAGGATGAGATGGTTGGATAGTGTCTTCGAAGCTACAAACATGAGTCTGACCAAACTGCGGGAGGCAGTGGAAGACAGATGTGCCTGGCGTGCTCTGGTCCATGGGGTCACGAAGAGTCGGACACGACTAAACGACTAAACAACAACAACATGGAGTTATGTGACCCCCCAAGCCAAGGAGGTAAGTAACCATACAACCTTTAGAAGATATCTGAAGGCAGCCCCATATAGGGAAGGTTTTTTAAAAAATGTTTCATGTTTTATTATGTTTTATATATATGTTGGAAGCCACTCAGAGTGACTGGGATGCCGAAGCTGATGGGTAGGGTTCTAATAATAATAATAATAGAATATGACGTCCTTATTTTCATTGAAGAGGGTATGTAAAATGTTCAAACTTGCTATGTAGTGAAATATAAATATAAACTGCAGAACCAAAAGAAAACAGCATCTTGATGCAATTGAATGTATGATTGCATCTGGATTATCTTTGTATGGGGTTTTGCATGTGATACTGTGCATTGGTAATGAACCACAAAAGATGAATATCATGCCATGCCATGATGGCTATGTTCTCTCTGTTAGTTTGCATTTCTTAGTGCAGAAAGCATTGATCTGATGTGTAGAGATCTTTCCTATTCTCATTAATTTAAGAGGGTTCTGGAAGCTTCTCTGTGTGAAAGAAACTTCATGATGGTTGGGTTATTCCTTCAGAGAAGCTGAGTACAGCTAGCTTAAACTGGTTCTCTTATCTCTTCTATCAAGGTCATGCTGATTATAATAAGAGGCCAGAAGGAGCCTGGGTTTGGCTTTTCAATTTCTATCTCTTTTCCTTCTGGTGCGGTGTTCTGTACATAGTATGTATATAGTGTTAAGATTTTAGACTTATTATAAGTCATTGTAAGTTTAAGTTAAGTGTGCTGCAACTGGATTTCTTATGGACAGTGCCAATCCTGAATGTGTTGGATTTGTGACCATTATGCTCATTTGCCTTCAGTAGCAGTAAAGCTCTGCTGGATGAAATATGAATTGCCTCTGGTCTCTTTTTGGGGAATCCTGCAACATGTTTAAGTTTTTACCCTGCTAACATTACGCTGGAATCTGCTCTGGATCAAGATTGAATAGAATTCCATGAAACTGCATCAACTGCTGGAGGCAATTTCCCCCTGGATAGTTAGTTGTTGGAAATCACAAATGGAGAGACTGTTGTTGAACTGAAGTTCTGCTTGCTGGCTTCTCATATGACACCATGGGAACTGGATGCTGGGATAAATGAGCCTTTGCTCTAGCAGGGCCTCTCTTATGGTCTGAAACTTGTGGGAGAGGGGTAGAAATCAATGGAGTGGGTCTGCTATATTCCCAGCCTTTTCCTTGAATAACTACCCAAGTCCACCTGGTTACTATATTTGAGACGTAAGTGTATTGTCAACAGGAACCAAAGCACGATGCTAGCAAGAAGTCTACACAACTTAAGTTTTGTTTTCCCCCACATCCTCCTCGCTTGCAAAGATAGTTTTGGTCCCTTAAGCTTTGCCATTTTACAAATAGGTGGTACCTAACTAAACTGAAAACTGTCTTACTTTTGGTTTAGAAGGGGTTCCTGCTGTTACAGCTACCGTATTTTTCTGCACATAAGGCACACCTAGTTTTTTGGGGGGGAAATAAAGAAAAAAATATATCCCCCCCCAGGCGCGAGGCTGTGGCAGGGGAAGTCCGAGCTTCCCCCGACCCCAGCCCCCGGAACAGGCTGCTCTGCGCAAGCCAGGGGAGGGCTCCCGCGGCTTTCGCGGAGCTACCCGAAGCCCCAGCGCAACTGCTGAGTGCACGGGGGCTTCGGGATAAGAGGCAGCTCCACGCAAGCCGGCTCCCTCGGCCAATAAAGCGAGATGAGTGCCGCGACCCCAGAGTTGGTCACGACTGGACCTAATGGTCAGGGGTCCTTTACCTTTACCTTTACCCATCTGGCTGGGTTTCCCCAGCCACTCTGGGCATCTCCCAACAGATTAAAAACAGAATCAAACATCAAACATTAAAAACTTCCCTAAACAGGGCTGCCTAGGCCAGTAAGCTGTTGTGTCCTGGCTGCCTGGCTGCAACGTCACCCACCGGGAAAAGGTGAGAGGACTCCTCCTCCTTTGCAAAGAAATTCCAGAGGGAATTTGGGAGGGAGGGTACAGGGTGTGTGTAGGAGGAGTGGGGAGAGTCCCATTGCACAAGCAAAAATCCTTGCGTTGACAGAATGTGATAGTTGCATCCTAATATAAATATGATATTAAAAGGTGTTATGATTTTAATTCAGTTTCTGATACCTAGATAGCTGCTGCTGGACTTGCAAAAGAGTAAGAAATATTTCAATTTGTAGAAGTAGCATATCTTATTAATAAAGTGCTTGAATGCAGCTGGGCCACACACTTTTCTTCTCAAACTCTGAAATGGCAGTTAATTAACAAAACCCTGTTCCAGAACTCTGCTACCAACATCAATAATGCTGGTGAACAAACAAAGAAATTATCCACTCCATTTCCAACAGTTCTATCTGGCTGAATCACCTCCTGGGAATGCTCTGCCACCAATTAGACCAGTTTCGAAAAGCAATTGAGACTTCACGGTATTGTGGAGGAAGAAAAATGGTTAAAGTAGTTAAAGAGACATGAATTTTAGCTTCAACTTGAGACTGAGATGGGATGGGGAATCAGCAGGTCAAAGATATCTGGCTAATAGCTGTCATATGTATTGCGTGGAGAAGATATACAAATAACTAAACAGCTAGCAATAAGAACCTGCTCGTGATTTGTAGATTACTTAGCAATTTCCATATGAAAATTGTTTGTATGAGCCATCTTGTGAAAATTACGTTTATTTTTATCATTTTGGTTGTTCTTGGTTTTTTTTTTAAAAAAATAATCATTTTCTCTGTTGCAGAAAACATTTGAAAGAAAAACATGGAAGGTAACTTTTAATGACATTTTCCATTTCAGACAAGCAGGATTCCTCTTGGAAACTGATGGTGAAATGGGCATTTTTGAGTCCATTCTTTATCAATAGCTCCAGGCCTAGAGAGTTTTTTGGGTGGGGGGGTGAACAGAAACAGAGAGCTTCCTTTCCCCACCTCCACCTCCTAATTCAATCCCCCAACTTCTCTACCTCTATCTACCAGAGAAAGTTAGCCCTGTTACCTCTCATTGGTGCTCCAATCATAAACCCCTGTAGTAAACTGTAACCAAGAACTCAGCTGGCCTACATAAGCTTCTCCTTCATTTGCATAGCCCTTGGTCCAGTTTCTTGTTCATCTACATATGATGGAATGGTAGAAACTGTGGTGGAATGTTGAGAAGCCTCTTTGCACATTATTTGCATGTCCTGTTCTCATGCTTCCCTTTGATTGCAAAACAAAAAGGGGTTTATGATGAGCCTGTGACATGGTGGATGGATTGCATTTGGCTTGGTGTATCACAAGTTGTGTAAGGCTGTTCTATGAAACCCAGAACACGGTGTGACACAGGCAGAAAACGAATGCATTGTAGAAGTGCATGCAATAGTTCTGAGGAAGAAAGGTAACAAGCTTTCTTCCAGGCTTCGGGGAATCTGATCACTCCCACAGTGGCAGCCAAGAAGCAGATAGACAATAAAAGTTCTTATCAATTAATTTATTCAACATTCACAGCGAGAGACAAAGGAATGCAGTCTCCCCTAAATAATGGTGTTGCTCCAAGTACAGTCCCACCCCCTATAAGATGTTACTCCTGAGTTGGCTAATCTGAGCTTTCTGCTTCTGAGCTCTCTGTTCTAAAACCATCAATGCCTGCCTGGCTCTGGGAGGGGGGGAGGCCCAGGAATGCTTTCCAGAGATACTGCATCTGTCATCTGTCTTTCCCCTGGTGCTTCTTCTTTCTGCTATTTCTCTCCCAGTATTTCCCAGCTTTCCCCCTCTGCAGCCTCTGAACTATGTCCTTCTGCAAACCACTGTTCTAAATCTATACTGCCCTCCTGTTCTCGGGAAGGTTCAGGAGAAGAGGGGGACGGCCCCTGCCATTCCTCCTCAGTCCAGTCTTGTGAAGCACAAAACAAGATTTCTAGCTAATATGACCTGGGGTGGATCTACACACAGAAAATAAATGCTATAAATAAGTCAGAAAATAAATAAATATATCAAAAGAGGGGAAATGCAATGGAAAATAGCAAATAATTTATTTATTTTTTGCTCTCCAACGTTCTCTGGTGTTGTATGTTTATAACACATTCAAAACACTGTTTTTTGACAAATGTAGCTGAGTCCCTGGGCTGAGGATTTTTTCCCTGTCATATTCTGAGCTTCAGCAAAACTCGCTTTATCTACTTTCTCCTCCATTAACAACTTTGTAGAGCACAACTTCATACTATCTTAACAGCTGTCCCTGCTTCAGCTGAGATGGATGGAATGGGTTTGATTAGAATTCTTATTATATAAGTATATGACTGCAGCATTAATGTGCTCATAAATGCCTATTAACTGATGGCTGTGTGTCCAGCAATTAAATTGCTTCATCAATTGTAATTTTAAATGTCCATACTTGTGGCAAACAGGTACATTTTTCTACAGTCAAAACACATTTCATGTTTGGCTGAATCCAAACTGATTGGAAAGAGTTCAGCCTAGAAAATGTCATCAGTACTTTGCCACAACATGTTTATTTTTCTTATATGTCAATATGGAAAGTCTGCTTTGACTTAAGGCTAATTATCATTTATTGTACCATATGTCAGATGTCAGAAGAAAGAACAAGAACATTTGTCACCCATTCCATTGAGTCTCATGGCGCAAATATTTTGTTTTAATGTGAGCAAACTAAGCGGACTTGAGAGAAGATAACAGGTCCCCCACAGATCAGTAGTTGGTGAAAATAGGGGGGGCACAAAGGAAAGGAACAAAATATAGAGAAGCGACCACTGTGGTCTCTAAGCATCTGTACAGTGGTACCTCGGATTACATACACTTCAGGTTACATACGCTTCAGGTTACAGACTCCACTAACCCAGAAATAGTGCTTCAGCTTAAGAACTTTGCTTCAGGATGAGAACAGAAATCATGCTCAGGGGGCGTGGTGGCAGCAGGAGCCCCCATTAGCTAAAGTGGTGCTTCAGGTTAAGAACAGTTTCAGGTTGAGAACGGACCTCCGGAACGAATTAAGTACTTAACCTGAGGTACCATTGTATTGGGACCAGTGCCAGGGAAGATTCATAAAAAACTGGGAGACAAGTCTGCTCTGCAGATAATGCCAACTTATTTGGGATACTGAAAATTCAAAGTATGAGAGCTCCAAAAAAATCTCATCAAACTGGCTGAGTGGACAGCAAATGGCAAATGAGATTCAATATAAATCAGGATAGTGTGAGGTACCTTGTGCAGGGGAAAAATACAGCTACTTCAGATGTGTACTCATGAAGTTTGAGCTGAAAATGGCAAATGAAGAAAGATACATTTGCAGCGTGATTTATGGTTTAGTGAGGTCATCAGTTCAGCATGAGATGGTGGTAAACCAACAAGCAAACCTCAATTAGTCGCTCTTGGCTTATCTTACCTCAGATTACTCTCCTTATACTTTCTTTTAAAACTTGTAAATTTTGGGAAGATTTCTGTCCACTCAGCTGGAGTTTTTCCTCTGTCTGTCTCTCCCTCCCTACCTCCATCTGCCTCTTTAATAAATAAATCCTCTTGAAGTCAAATCAGCCCAATACATAATTCAATACATAAGCCCTGAATTAATGTAGCTTGGCTTTACTGGCTTGTGGATCGTAATCTTGCTTTCACATTCCCAATGAATTTCTTTTATAGACGATTCCATCTGCCAGGACTGACAATGGCAGGCCTTTTGATAAGAGGGCTGCTTAAGAACATAAGATCCACCCTTCTGGGTTAAAGTAGCATTTTGTCTTTAACAGTGGATAGCCAGATGCCTCTGGAATGGTCACAAACAAGCCAGAAGATCCCCTCTTGTTTTATGAGTGCTTTGCCCAATCCCAAGCACTGCGAGATCCTCAGAGACTGGAATAGGAAGAAGTCTGGACTATCTGGGCATCTAACCTACAGGGACTAGATGAGGAGCCAAACCAGGTTGCCCCAGCTTGGTGTGGCCCATCTGCTAGGACAGCTCTGTACAGCCTGCCTACCTGGGGGTGGGGCCACTCCTAAAGGGGTGTCACCAATGGGGTGTCATCCCTTTGGTGTTGTCACTTTGGGGTAGAATGAGAGCGTGGGCCAGCCCCCTTGTGTTAAAATTATTGTTTTAACAGGGGTGGGTTTTTAAAACTTGGGTGGGGTTTTATTTGAAGGGTGGGGATGTTTTAAATGGTTGTTAATTGTTATATGTTAACTTGGATTTTTGCATTATTTGTGGGTTGGAGTAATGCTTAGGGGCTTTTGCTCGGGAGTGTATCAGTTATTAGTGGGCATACATTAGTATTGTTAATTGTTTTCATTTTTGATTATTTTTATTGTGTATTTTGATTTTTTTTTATTATGTATTTTGTGCTTTGTATATTGTAACTTTGTGTTGTCTGAAACCACACAACAACGCAAACCAGTACAGTCAAACACCACTCACAGAAGCGTCCCGCCGAAAATACACCACAAGGCGACAAACCAACCTCAACCAAATCTACATACCATAGATTCACAACCCTGCAACAACAACCGCAGCTGAATGAAGCAACTGGAAATCACCTCAAACTGATGGACTGGTGACCTCCCCTCCTCCTTTCCTCTCCCCCCAAGCCATTAATATTGCCAACACCACCAATATCCCCCCTGCCCCACACTTCCATAGAGATCCCCCACTCCCATCCCCAACCCAATACCAACCCAGATGATATCAAATCACATGCCCCACTCCTCAACTACTTCCACAACCCACACTCTCAGCGCCCCCCACCTCAAAGGACTCTAACCATAACACAAAAAGGACCATACATACAAAATAGCCCCCCAACCTCTCCATCTCCTCCTTCACCACTCAAAGGCAAAAAACAAAATAAGCAGGCAACTCTGTGTTTTGAGCTGCCCTGAGAACTACAGGTATAGGGTGACATACAAATAATAATAATACTAATACTAATACTAATACTAATAATACTAATAATAATAATAATAATAATAATAATAATAACAGCCACAGTTTGTCAGGAGGCATGGTTCAGTAAGGGAGCTGTCCAGTGTATGCTTTAGCAAAGCTATTCAAGGAACTGTTGGGGTGCGCCCCAGGAGACGGGGGCAATTGGCAGGACCCCAGCTGGCTCCAGCCCACCGGCCGGCAGCCGGGCGAACTCTGGTTCTCGGAACAACATCAGAACTGTGACTCAAGCCTCAGAAACCTTTAGAGACTGAGCAAGCAAGCTAGCAGAGATAAGAACTCTTTGCAACGGAAGGGCGGACAGAGGCATATGTAAGCATATTTACAAGCATTTTATTCAGCATCAGGACAAAGGAAAAACATGTCTGCTCCCCTTTGTGTCCAAGCAAAAGCATAAGGCAAAAACTATACACAATGGAAGTTCCCAGCAGGCTGTGCTGAAAGTAAACAGAAATGTGACATACAACAATCCACACATCTGTTTTAAGGTGGAACAAAACATCATAATTCTAACAGGAACTTCCTTATAGAGTTGTCTGATAAGCAACAGCATACTGAGATTTATGAGCTTCATGAGGACCCAGGTATCTTCATTCTTCTTCAGCAGGATCCTGATCTGGAGCACATATCAATGCTTGCTTTGACCTCCAGAGTAAGACTGAAGGAGAAGGAGGCCTTGGGCTGCTGAATAGGCCCTGTATCTATGGTTCTGCACCAGACACATAAGCCAAACTGTCTGTTGTCCCAAAAAGCTGAATTTGACCTGCAAGCTTTTACAATCTCTACCATGTCATGGGAAACCAACGAGCTGTCTTGGGGGAGACATCAAAGCCCTGAGATCCTTTTAACATATGACTTCCAGTAGTTCATCAGCAATAGCTAAATCAAAGCTCCTGTACATCGTTTTCTAGTTTCAGTCTGGGTGGCTTTATAAAAATACATTCATTATGTGCAGTGTGAAAAATTGCTTTGTCTGTCTAGAACCTAGTGCCAGTCAATTAAACTGGATGATGCTATGCTTACATTATTGGATACACACTAGTGTCATAATAAGATGAATATTGATTTCACAGGGGCTCTGTTTTTGGTCTGCGCAAATTTCCAAGACACTTGTGTTAAGATTGCTGTGAGGGAGAGTGGCAGGCAGAGTTAGCTGCTTCAGGTTGTCTTGACTCCCCCCTTGTGATTGGCCAGTTTGTATGAAACACCTTCAGCTGCAAAGAAGGCAGCTGTTGAGAGCAAAAGAAGCAATTGTTGGCTTGAATTGCCCCTGTTTTGAGGATTTATGGCTTGACAAAAGGAATGCAGGTATAAGGGATGAAGGGGGAGAATCTTGCTCAGAGAAGATAAAAGATCACGGAAGAAGCAGGTGGAAACTAAAGGGAGTAGAATTACATAAAGGGGAGGAGGGCTGGCCAATAAACTTCGTGTAGCTGGGGATTAATGAGATTTTTTTTGAAGACGACGAGAGAGAACCTGTGATGAGAAGGGTCCCTCTCATCATTGGAAGACCCACCAGGGAAGTAAGGGCATGTTGTGAGGCCTCTCATTACAGCAGAAAACTATGATTTATAAAATCTTACAGAAGAATCCAAGGAAGAGTGTTGGACGTGTGGAATCTGGATGCTCTTGTTAGTTTCAAAGACGAGGCATGATGGCTCTAAAAGCAGGCTGTATGTGGAGTCAAGCACATGGCCATTTGTCAAATGATTGTTTACCACAATGCACACATACTCATCAAGTATTGAGTGTTTATTGTTCTGCCAAGCACTGTGGAAAATCTTACCATAGTACTGTATATGATTAAATATGAAATTCAGGAAATAATTTCCTCTCACCTCCATATGAAAATATGGATATAATAGTACCTTTTTTTTAGATTTGCCATGAGAGAATCTTTAAACCTCTTTTGTTGACCACCACCATTACGCTTTCCATTTTTAAGTTTGGAAGAGTTTGAATCGAGTTTGTGTATATAGTAACTTGTACAAAGCTGTGCTATAGTCTGTATATAGTGGTACCTCGGCTTAAGAACTTAATTCGTTCTGGAGGTCCGTTCTTAACCTGAAACTGTTCTTAACCTGAATTACCACTTTAGCTAATGGGGCCTCCTGCTGCCGCCACGCCACCGCCGTGCGATTTCTGTTCTCATCCTGAAGCAAAGTTCTTAACCCGAGGTACTATTTCTGGGTTAGCAGAGTCAGTAAACTGAAGCGTCTGTAACCTGAAGTGTCTATAACCAGAGGTACCACTGTAATCAGGCATCTGAAAACATGACCAGTTCAACAAAGTTTTGGTTGAAGAATCATTGCTTCGACACTGTCAAGCTTTCCTTCTTCCAATATACTGCATATTCTTGATTAAAAGATTAAGAAATTTGTGACCCTTTAAATCTCAAGAGCTGTCTAGTGTTTTCATTCTTGGGGATGGAGGCAAAGTGTCTTTGGTGAAAGCCCCAACACGGAGAGATTTTGTAAAAAAGAACAGCAGCTTTTCAAATCTGTATAGGAATGGAAGGATGATGGGACAGGAAGGCTCCAGTAGGTGTGTGTTTAATGTTGCTGGATAAAATTGCAGACAGAAAGAGGAAGAATCTGTCCTTATATTGCTATCAGCGTTAACCTTCCCTCGCACCTATCTCCAACGGTGCTACTTACCATCACAGAGAAAGCTACTGTTTAATTAGAGATGGCATCCCACACAGGGCAAATTAGCAGTCTGTACTAACCTACGTCCTGACCTGCTTGAAGCTAACGGAATAATAGCCACAACCAAAGCGTTCTTAAGACTAAGGACATTTTGTATTATATCTGCAAGAGATAATGAAGCTCTAAGTGGCAGACCAATTCCAACATGAGTATATTGTACGCCCCTCGGCATGTTCATTGTGTGAGTGCAAGTGTGTGGATTTCTTTAGCAAAATAAAAGACCTTGACTTCATAATATCCATACTAAGGAAGCATAAGAACACATTCCACTATGTGGTACTATCAGCAAGATGTCTTGCCCTGAATTATCCGTGTTTGCTTTCAACTGCAAATGAAAAAGACAACCACGATTTCTTATTGAGTTACCTTTAAAAAAACAAAAACCCCACAATGGTTCTGTCCATGAATGCTGAGTTCACTTTGTGTTACTGGAATAGAGTGGATTGTGTCCTTTCACTTTGGATTAGTTGTTGGGCTTCTCGTCAGGAGATGATTTTCCGAGACCTCCGAGTGTCCTGGCTCCCACACAGACCACAGTGATGAGGCGGAGAAGTGGTACAGGCTCGGCGGCAGGTAATGTGCCATAATAGTGCTACCCAGACTAGCAGAGTTGGAAGCACCAGTCCAAGTTCATGGAATCCAAGATAAGGGCAAAGGGTTCAGCACTGCCTCAACCAGAAGTCGGGCATTAAGCATTACAGTCATACCTTGTGTTGCGTTAGGTTCATGTTGCATCTTTTCGGCTTGCGAACACTTGTGCGTTCGCAGAAGTGTTCTGCGCACTTCGCACATGCGCAGAAGTGCTCTATCATGCTCAGCGCTTGCGCAGAAGCACCGCTCTGGCTGTGGACTTTTCGGGGTGTGAACGGCACCACAGATCAGATCATGTCCACAACTAGAGGTACCACTGTTCTGGTCTCATGCTGTGGAGTGCTTTTCCAGCAGAGATTCAGCAGCCTTCAAATTTTCAAACATTTCTTGAAGACCTTTTTTTTTTTTAATGCTGACAACCATTTGTGACTATTTAATTCATCTTTAAAGAAAATATCCAGTTGCTTTAATGGTTATTCCTGTTGTTTTTAGTGTTTTATCATTGTATGCCACCTTAATATTTTTTGATATGGTGGTATAGAAATACATTTTCTGTAGTCACGCCGTGGCCATTTTTTTCTTCTGTCAAGAAACAGACTCATGGCTGAAGAGATGTACCGGGGGGGGGGGGCAGGACTGCTGGGGCAATCACTCTGGACACTTTTCCCGGGGGGGGGGGGCATGCTGATTATGCCACCCTCCTAGAGCCAGCAGGTTCCCACTAAGGTTGATTTCATTTATAAGAACATTCATTTCCACTTACTTCCCACTCTTTCGCTGAGTATGTTTAGACATAAGTAAAGGTAAAGGTACCCCTGCCTGTATGGACCAGTCGTGTCTGACTCTAGGGTTGTGCGCCCATCTCACTTAAGAGGCCGAGGGCCAGCGCTGTCCAGAGACCCTTGCGGGTCACGTGGCCAGCGTGACGAAGCTGCTCTGGCAAGCCAGCACCAGCACAGCACACGGAAACGCCGTTTACCTGCCCGCTATAAAGCGGTACCTATTTATCTACTTGCACTTAAGGGTGCTTTCGAACTGCTAGGTGGGCAGGAGCTGGGACTGAAAGTTCACCCCACCGCGGGGATTCGAACTGCCAACCATACGATCGGCAAGTCCTAGGCACTGAGGTTTTACACACAGCACCACCCGCGTCCATGTTTAGACATAGTCTGACATTATTATATAGTGTTTCTTCACCAGTCCTGTGTCCCAACTTATGTATGCCTTATGCTATGTCTTATACAGGTGGCACTGTGGTGTAAACCACTGAGCCTCTTGGGCTTGCTGATCGGAAGGTCGGTGGTTCGAATCCCCGTGACGGGGTGAGCTCCCGTTGCTCTGTCCCAGCTCCTGCCAACCTAGCAGTTCGAAAGCACGCCAGTGCAAGTAGATAAATAGGTATCGCGGCGGTGGGAAGGTAAACAGCGTTTCTGTGCGCTCTGGTTTCCATCACTGTGTCCTGTTGTGCTGGAAGCACTTTAGTCCTGCTGGCCACATGACCCAGGAAGCTGTCTGTGGACAAACGCAGACTCCCTCGGCCTGAAAGTGAGATGAGCGCCACAACCTCATAATCACCTTTGACTGGACTTAACTGTTCAGGGGTCCTTTACCTTTACCTTATGCTAAAATGATAATGCAAAGTTACCTTTGGGTTTAGGGCTTTGTTTTATTGGAATTTGATGTGAACATTCATTTATCAATCTATATACAGTGGTACCTCGGGTTACAGACGCTTCAGGTTACAGACACTTCAGGTTACAGACACTTCAGGTTACAGACTCCGCAAAGCCAGAAATAGTACCTCGGGTTAAGAACTTTGCTTCAGGATGAGAACAGAAATTGTGTGGCTGTGGCGTGGCAGCAACAGGAGGCCCCATTAGCTAAAGTGGTACCTCAGGTTAAGAACAGTTTCAGGCTAAGAACGGACCTCCAGAACAAATTAAGTTCTTAACCTGAGGTACCACTGTATACACACACAATGTGCCAACTGGGGCAAATTTGGGTCATGGGCCTAGAGCCCAGTTCCTTTAAGGCACTTAGTTGGTTCTCATTCTAGTCACTGTTTCAGCTAAACACGGTTAAGTCCCTCTTCCTCCAATTATGGTGAGCTGTTTCTGTTTGCAAGGTGAGCCATGCTCTGGGATGATAACAAGTACATCAGACTTCCTCCTGAGGGAGAGGACTGGAAGGAAAACAGATCTATACACCTTCTGAATGAAGCCTTTGCTATGTGTTGGCTTACTGGTGCTCTGCCGCAGTTGCGGTAAAAGGGTGTGAAGGGGGCACTAAAGGTGAATGGGCATGAGATGAAACCTGATTGATTTTCAAGATGTTTCATTTTAATCAGTCCTCCTTTCACTCTGAGGTGCGCTCTGAAAATCTTTTCTTTTCTTTCTTTCTTTTTTTTTGGAAGCGATATATGCTTAGAAAAAAGAAAAGCCCTGGCAGATTGCAGGAGTCTCGTTTCATGTTTATGGATTACTGTCAAAGGTGTTTGGGCTCACTGTCAGTCTTGGGCTGTGGGTGAGGGCTTGCCATTGATAATTGTGAATCCGATGTTGCTTAATGAGACTCCTAAAGATCTTTGGAGTCCTTATTGGCATCCTCGGAACAAATTCATTCAGAGAGCACATGTGCTTCATTACCTTCCAGGATCATCCACTGTGTCCCATCACTGAAGAGATAAATCTGATGTTGGGGGTTATCGTTTGTTAGTGTGATGGCTGTTCTCAGTTGAGAGCAGGTAGAAGAGGCAGCACTGCTATTTTCAAGACAGCTGAAAAGGTCAGAGTGAAGATGATTTCCTCCACTTGCCAGGTGTGCCTCTAGATGTCACAAAAGATGCACTATGCCCAAGATGGTGAGTTTCAACATGGTTTAAGCCAGGATGCAAGCCTGAGTACCAGAGCTGCATTACCTTTGCTCACTCTGTCCCTTTTGCCACTGAAGCTTTCAAACATACACAGTTATCTGAACAATTCCTTTCTGAAACTGACACAGGGACAAGTAGAAGATGCCTTCACCCTGGTATGATTCTCCTTTATCACATACACAGCTCAACAAGACAACAACAAGAACCCGCCGACAGCATACAAATCAATCTGGCTAACCTGATCCAAACACTCACTCTCTCTCTCTCTCTCACACACACACACACCACTCTCTCACAAAAACAAATCTCACAACAGCCAACCAAAGACAACCAACCACACCAAAGGCCACCCCCAACCTTTCTCGCCACCAAGGAAATACAACAAGCAAATGGTAAGAGAACCCACACAAGTGACACTGACAAAAAAAACCCACACATACAAGTAGGAAAATAGAAGCATTGTCACCCCACTCACCATCCCTCTCCCCCTCTTCCCCCCTCTTTTCTTCCTAAGCTAACACTGTATACAATGTCTCACAACTAATGAAACTGATCTGTAGAAAATGAATCTTGAAAAAAGAGACGATGCAGGTATTTTTGCAAACTGAGAAATCTTTAATTATTATTTTTTTAGCCACTAAACAGTTCCGATCACCACAAACAGGTAAAAGGGACAGTGTCGACGGTGTTTCAAAAAGCAATGGCAAAACTTTCAAGAAGGATCCCTACAATAAATCAGTACACAGTCCCCAAAGGCACTTGGGGTGGTGTGCAACAATATTCTGGTTAGTGAACTAATCATTTATTCAAACTAGGGAGGGGGGAGAGCTCTTTCACTGAACCTCACTAACATCAAAGAGATGCTCATAGAATATGTCACACAATTAAAAGGAAGGAATAGTAAAGTAGTGACAAAGGAAGGATTAGACACTGTCTGGTTTGCGGGGGAGCTTACCAAGGTATTTAAATGAGTAGCATCCTTTATCAGAAATGATCCTCAAGTAAACATATGAAGTGGTGGGATATGAAATTTATAGCTAAAGAACACTCACATGACCTTGCTAAAGGGTCGGGTGGGAGGCTTGTGAATACATGATTCACATTTCTTCTTAAGGAAGCTGACATCATTATTTGAAAAAAATAGACTCAAAGAATGTTTGAAGTTTCTGAGAAAGGGAATAGTTGTTTTGTTGTGTTGTCTGTCTGATTTTGGGGAGTATTGCACTGGGTGAACTGAAAGAAGCTAAGCCAGAATTGTATGTTTCTGTTGCGTCGTCGTCATCATCATCATCATAGTAATAATAATATTTATACCCCGCCCATCTGCCTGGGTTTTCTCAGCCACTCTGGGCGGCTCACAGCATATATCAGAACATACTAAAACATCAAACATTAAAAACTTCCTGATACAGGGCTGCCTTCAGATGTCTTCTAAAAGTCAGATAGTTGTTTATTTCCTTGACATCTGAAGGGAGAGCGTTCCACAGGGTGGGTGTCACCACCAAGAAGGCTCTCTGCCTGGTTCCCTGTAACCTTGCTTCTCACAGTGAGGGAACCAGCAGACCTGCTACCATGGTGGAATCTTTCTCTTTCCAAATCCGAGCAAAGTTATCTGAAAAAAAACTTTGCAAAATCATTGCAGGAGATCTTGGGGTCCTCACCAGACCC
The DNA here is from genome assembly GCF_964234715.1 of Podarcis melisellensis. Classification (NCBI taxonomy): domain Eukaryota; kingdom Metazoa; phylum Chordata; class Lepidosauria; order Squamata; family Lacertidae; genus Podarcis; species Podarcis melisellensis. The sequence goes on from NC_138529.1 coordinate 16,867,601, forward strand.
CAATGGCAAAGGTGGTTCTGTTAGATTGCAGACCACCTGAAAGAGTCTTCTGCTGCTGTTTTCTGCAGATGCAATAGAGGCGGAGAAGAAGGTTCTCTTTGTTGTCGCTATTGCCACTTGATAGACTCAACGTTGAGCTCTGCCCCATGTTTGATCTGATTCAGAATGAGTTTCCCTCCCCCACGCTCTAGCCGTCTAAGCAATTGTTTCATTGCCCTCAGTTCTGGGTAAGACCACAGGGCCATCTGGGCTCCATGCAACCAGAGAGGGCATTTCAGAGCCAGACAGGGAATCAGCTGAAAGGCCATCAACATGGGATAAAACATCCCCTACCACTCTTTGGAAATTATTTGGAGCCGGTGTTTGTCCACAGACAGTTTTCTGGATCATGTGGCCAGAATGACTAAACCATTTCTGCTGCAATGGAACACAGTGATAGAAACCAGAACACACAGAAATGACGTTTACCTTCCCACCGCAGTGGTACCTATTTATCTACTTGCACTGGCATGCTTTCAGACTTCAGGAGCTGGGACAGAGCAACAGGAGCTCACTCCGTCACAGGGATTCAAACCGTGATCTTCTGATTGGCAAGCCCAAGAAACTCAGTGGTTTACACCACACTGCCAACCACGTCCTGAAAAAAACCACACTGAAACTTTCTGAACACACTGGTCTATACATGGATGTGCACATATACCAATGAAACTGTACCACATTTCTTTATGCTGTTTGAAGTCTTAAAAACAGCACTGATGAGAAGATCAATGAGCTGCATGAACTGATAGTCCTGATTGTCTTGGCAATTCAAGATGGTGGTGTCAGTGACAACCACTTCCACAAGAGGATTAGGAAATCATGATGTGATTGATGAGAACACAGGGAAGGTGACGGTGAATTAAATCCCCTGGTTAGACTCGGGCTTTCCTTAGATAGGACTGCCTTTCATTTTTTTTTTAAAGGAAGTCTGTAATGTGTTGTGGCCCAGTCATCATGTCATTGAAGTCAAGAGGGTGTCTGTGTCTGTCAGTCTCTGGAGGACTAGTCCAAAGCTTATTGAAGTCCTAGTGAGGGGGGGGGGACTCCTACTGATTTCAATGAGCTTTTGATCTTGCCTTTGGTTGTTGATGAGGAGGAAAGGAAAGCAAGAGAACATTGACATTGAGATAAAGGATGCCTTGGCTAATTATTACCCAAATTCTATTGGTTGGAAATGGTTCAATATGCTAATGGGAGACTGATTCGCAGAATATCTGTGGAACAGAGAGAATCTTTTCAGGGATGGAAAATGTCATGCTAATTATATATACTCAAATACTTTATGTGGAATCGGCGAAACTGACAGGCAGACCATTCTTTAAAGCCCTATACGGCCATATAGGACCCTTGTACCTACAAGACCGCCTCTCCTGGTATGTCCCACAGAGGACTTTACGGTCTTCAAATAAAAACATATTGGAAATCCTGGGCCACAGAGCCTGGGCTTTTTCGGCCGTGGCCCCGATGTGGTGGAACGCTCTGTCACAAGAGACTAGGGCCCTGCGGGACCTGACATCTTCCCGCAGGGCCTTCAAGTCAGAGCTGTTCCACCAGGCCTTTGGCCAAGGCACAGTCTGACCTCCTCTCTCCTTCTGTAATCCTCATAGAACTCTAGCCCAATGGTTGCCATTAATTTTATTCTGAATTGATTTTAGAATGTATTTCAATTAACTGACTGTGATTTTATGTAAATTGTGCTATTTTTACTGTTGTTAGCCGCTCTGAGCCCGGCTTTGGCTGGGGAGGGCAGGATATAAATAAATTATTATTATTATTATTATTATTATTATTATTATTATTATTATTATTATCCCTGAAGTCATACACAATTCCAACCCTCTTCCCATGCCAAGAATAGGCTTCTCAATTTTTTAAGAAAATGGGGGGGGGGATTAGTGTTGGATACATTAATAGTGTTAATGATAGAGAAATGTGAAAATCCAATATATTAAAATGGCTTTGGCAATTAGTAGTTCTGTCCAGAATCCCCCAGCTTTTTGGAGGTTTTCTTCCCCCTCCACTTTTTCTGTCTCATCTTCAGGGCACATTAGAATTTCTTTAGAATTTTAGTGAGGCTTTTTGTTTTTGTTTTTAAGTTCATCTTATGGCTATGAAGTGGCAGAAGGTAGCACATAGGGATCGATGAAACACTCCATTTTGGTTTCTCTGTTTCTGATTCCCTCTTGCCCCCAAACTTAAATTCAGCTCTGCACATTTCTGCAGTAATAGAGAATATGAGCCAGAATTATTAGACCCATTAGGCAATTTGTTAAACTAATATACATTGGGATTCATTCATTTCTTGGGGAGGGGGTGTTGCTGGTGTTCGCTTTTTACTGGTGTTGCAATTTTTTTAGTTGCCTATAATTAATCAGCAATGTCCTTTTTTTCCTACTGTAATGCAATGAGCCTGAAGACCAGTCCAAAAGATGCTGTAGCAACAGTGTGCAATTCGCTCATCCCCTCAACAACAACAACAAATTTAAAGAAGGAACACTCACATTGTTTCTGAATATTATAAATTATGAGCTTCATTGTGTAGAGAGGGGAAAAAATTAAATGCATAAATTAAAAACTATTGAAGAGTCAGTTCCCTATAATCCCACGTGTTACCTAGTAAACCAGCAAAACTGGGCAAAAATAACTACTATAATGAGCTTACAGACAGATATGTTCATGCTGGACAATCACACAATTAAGTGCAGAGTTTTCCATTTGAAATCACCATCACAGATCAAACCCATGTGAAATATACTCGGAATCGGGAGTGGATTTCATGGTCTTTATCCAGCTCATAGTGGTGAGGAGGAATGGAAGTTCCCCCAGGATGTCTGCTTTATATACGTTATTTACACAATGGGCCCCACATGATTGGCTAATTCCAGGATTCTTCTGTAGGCCAATCAGGTTGTGGATTCACTTCCACCTGGAGCTGGATTGGGTGGCTCCTGCGGACCAATCATACTGCTGCATTGTTCTAGGACCAATCAGACTGTTGCATTCTGAATCCTATTATTCTAGGACCAATCAGACTGCTGCATTTTGGATCCTATTCAACTCAGTACATAACACCATGGTATCAGCTTTCCAATCATAAGGCAATATCTTAAAACACAACAGGTTGAGGTGTCTGCACATATGTGTGTTGTTGTATGTAATGTTTGGGAGGAAATAAGACGGTAAATAACAAATAACAAACTAAATATCAATGTATGTAATCCCCCCCCTTAATTATATTTAGTGGTAGTATGACTGTATTGTTTTTTGTAACATAAAATCATTCAATAAAAATTATTTAAAAACAACAACAACACAACTGGTTGAATGCAGCGTTCATTGCACAAGTGAAACAACTTCCTTTCATGCAACAGAACTTCCCTTCCCTCTTCTCCTTCCACACTCCCCTTGTATCCCCACCCCAGTATGCATCCAAGCGTTGAATACAAGCTGGACACAAAGCTAGGAACCGATCCCAAATCAGGAAGCACCAATGGAACAATAGGATAAAGGAATCCAGGAATGCATGGCTTATCTGCTAAGGACAAGCAAAGTTCCCTCATGCCTCTGAAGGCAACTTGCTATGAATGCTCTTCACAAGTGGAGGATGAGTGCTATTGCACTCAGTTTCTGCTCAAAAGCTTCCATAGGCAGCTGAGGCACAGTCTTTCACTTGAAAACTCTGATGAATATTTTAAGGTTTCAGTAGGTACATATGGGTTTTGGGTTTTTTTTAGCAATTTCACTCCTCCAATGCTGCAGATGAGATTGTTGTAAATCACATGCCTGTCTGGGACGAGTCTGGGAAAGGAAGACAGTCTTATCTCTTCTGCTGCAGGTACTATTACACTGTACTTTCGCTTTTATTTCTTTCTGTTTGTTCTCTAGGAGCTGGGGAGAATGGACGCCATGATGCTTTTGTCTGTACATAGTGTGTAAATAAGTAGCAGATTAGCTCTACGATGTCTCACGCTTCTTGCTACGTTCTGCCAGAAGATTAGTGTGTATATTGTTGTTGATTAGTTGTTTAGTCGTGTCCAACTCTTCGTGACTCCATGGACCAGAGCAAGCCAGGCACTCCTGTCTTCCACGTGTATATAGTAAACGTAAAGATAAAGGTACCCCTGACCGTTAGGTCCAGTCGTGGACGACTCTGGGGTTGCAGCACTCATCTCACTTTACTGGCTGAGGGAGCCAGCGTTTGTCCGCAGAGAGCTTCCGAGTTATGTGGCCAGCATGACTAAGCTGCTTTTGGTGAACCAGCGCAGCACACGGAAATGCTGTTTACCTTCTAGCTGGAGCGGTATCTATTTATCTACTTGCACTTTGACATGCTTTTGAACTGCTAGGTTGGCAGGAGCAGGGACCGAGCAACGGGAGCTCACCCCGTCGTGGGGATTCGAGCTGCTGACCTTCTAATCAGCAAGCCCTAGGCTCTGTGGTTTAGACCATAGCGCCACCCATGTCCCTCATGTGCATATACCAGCTGGTATATGTCACTAGAAGCGCACTGGAAGAGAAGGGAGATGTCTTTTCCAGAGCTGCGCATACCAGAGGACGCTCAGAGATTCAGGGGCTGGCAGGCACCCCCAGGGTGTTTTTCCAACAGGGGGAAGGTCATCTTAAAAGTATCAGTTTGCATTTATTGGTGCAGAAAGTATTGATCTGATGTGTAGAGATCTTTCCTATCCTAATTAATTCAAGAGGGTTCTGGAAGCTTCTCTGTGTGAAAGAAACTTCATGATGTTTGGGTTATACCTTCAGAGAAGCTGAGTACGGATGAATTAAACTGGTTCTCTTATCTCTTCTATCAAGGTCATGCTGACTGTTAAAGTAAAGCCAGAAGGAGCCTGGGTTTCATTTTCTCTCTCTCTCTCTCTCTCTCTCTCTCTCTCTCTCTCTCTCTCTCTCTCTCTCTCTCTCTCTCTTGTCCTTCTGATGTGGTGTTCTGTACAATACCCATACATTCTTTTATAAATCTGATATTATCCTAATATAAAAGAGTCAACTACATTTTGTACAAATTCATTCGAAATATTGTCGTATTTCTCCAAGCAGTCTATGTCTGTAAGCAGTCCGTTCACAGGTTGCAAGCGTTACCATATTATCAATCCACCGATTAAAGGAGATCATCTCTTTACTCTTCCAGTTTATCAATATCAGCCTCTCAGCTACCATTAGAGTGTGTACAATCCATTTCTGTTGCCCAGTTGTTAACTTCCATATAGTAGGCATATAGTTAAGAAAAGTTTCATGTTTTGTTGTATATAATTTTATCCTGCAAGCTGCTGAGCATGGCTGGAACAACCCAGTCAGATGGGTGGGGTATAAATAATAAAACTATTATCATTATTTATTTATTATTGAATAGGACATCCCTTTTTTCATCAGAGAAGTGTTGGAGGGTTTGAGAATGAAATATACTCTGAGTCGAGAGTGGATTTCATGCTCTTTATTCAACTCATAGTGGTGGGGAGGAATGGATGTTCCCTCAAAGTATCTGCTTTAACAGTGGTTCCTCGCAAGATGAACGCCTCGCAAGACGGAAAACTCGCAAGAAGAAAGAGTTTTCCGTTTTTTGAGGTGCTTCCCCAGACGTATTTCCCTATGGGCTTGCTTCGTAAGACGAAAGCCCATAGAGAAATCTCCGGGGACAAGCTGCGGGGATAGCCCTTCTCCCCACCGCCAGCCTTCAGAAGAGGTCCGGGGAAAGCGGGGAAGAACAGAGCGTCTTCCCCGCTGTCCCCGGACCTCTTTTGAAGGCTGGCGGTGGGGAGAAGGGCATGTGATACTTTACTCCTACTTTACTGCTACTTTACTCCAAGTTTATAACCACTTTTCTCCTACTTTACATCTACTTTACTACTACTTTACTCATAGTTTACTACTACTTTACACTTAGTTTACTCCTACTTTACTCCTACTTTACTTTTACTTTAACCCTGCTTTACTCCTACTTTACTACTTTGCGGCTGAACGCCAGTTGCTACTTTACCCCTAGTTTACACCTACTTTACTCCTAGTTTACACCTACTTTACTCCTAGTTTACTACTGCTTTACTCCTAGTTTACACCTACTTTACTCCTAGTTTACTACTTATTTACTCATAATTTACTCCTAGTTTACTACTACTTTACTCCCACTTTATGACCCTTGTTTTAGTACGACTCATACAACACGTTGGTGACTAATATACACACAATAATCATCATCAAAATAATTGTATGTTTCTCAAAAGATTGATAAAGAATGTATAATTATTTTGAGGATGATTATTGTGTGTATATTAGTCGCCAATGTGTTGCATGAGTGATACTACTTTACTCCTGCTTTACTTCTACTTTACCCCTGCTTTACTCCTACTTTACTACTTTGTGGCTGAACACCAGTTGCTAGAGATTACATATGAGGATGAGTTTACTCCTACTTTACACCTAGTATACACCTAATTTACTCCTAGTTTACTCCTAGTTTACACCTACATTACTACTTTGCGGCTGAACGCCAGTTGCTAGAGATCACATATGAGGATGAGTGCTGTGTTGCATGAGTGATACGACCCATGTTTTAGGGCTAATAGGACACTGCCTCCCACAAATCTCACTTTGTCCTCATCCAGCTCTGACTGCCTTCTTTTCAACTTACAACTCCGTGTTGAATGATGAGGTATCACCCAAACACCACAAGTCGGCTGTACTGTTTATTTCAAAAGGAAACGTAAGCCAGTGTGGATGGGGGAGGTGTGGAGAATGCAGACGCACCAAGTGTCCCTATTTTCCAGGGACAGTCATTGATTTACAGAAGCCATCCCGGTTTCTAATTGGATTCCAGAATGTCTTGCTTTTCCTTAGGATGTCTCTATTTCCATCAGAGAAATGTTGGAGGGTATGGAGTTATGCGACCCCTGAGTCAAGGAGATAAGTAACTTTGCAACCTTTAGAAGACAACTGAAGGCAAAAAGGAAGGTTTTCTTTATAAGAAAAAAAACACAAAATGTTGTTTTAAAGCGGGGGAAAGACTCCTAATTTACTCCTATTTTACACCTTGTTTACTCCTAGTTTTCTCCTAGTTTACACATACTTTACTCCTACTTTACTACTTTGCGGCTGAATGCCAGTTGCTAAAGATAACATATGAGGATGAGTGCTGTAGCGCTCACATCCTGCTTGGAAGTTGATATTTTAGGGCAGGGGTAGGCAACCTAAGGCCTGGGGGCCATGCGGCCTTCTCAATCTGGCCCTTGGACGGTCCAGCTGTACTGTTTATTTCAAAAGGAAACGTAAGCCAGTGTGGACGGGAGAGGTGTGGAGAATGCAGACGCAGTGTGGATGGGGGAGGTGTGGAGAATGCAGTGTCCCTATTTTCCAGGGACAGTCATGGATTTACAGAAGCCATCCTGGTTTCTGATTGGATTCCAGAATATCTTGCTTTTCCTTAGGATGTCTCTATTTCCATCAGAGAAATGTTGGAGGGTATGGAGTTATGCGACCCCTGAGTCAAGGAGATAAGTAACTTTGCAACCTTTAGAAGACACCTGAAGGCAACAAGGAAGGTTTTCTTAAAAAAACAAAAACAAAAACAAAATGTTGTTTTAAAGGGGGGAAAGACATGATATGAATGTATACAAAAAATAACCTAACCCATACATTCTTTTATAAATCTGATATTATCCTAATATAAATTAGTCAACTACATTTTGTATAAATTCATTCGAAATACTGTCGTATTTATCCACGCAGTCTATGTCTGTAAGCAGTCCGTTCACAGGTTGCAAGTGTTACCATATTATCAATCCACCGATTAAAGGAGATCATCTCTTTACTCTTCCAGTTTATCAATATCAGCCTCTCAGCTACATTTCTGTTGTCCAGTTGTTAACTTCCATATAGTAGGCATATAGTTAAGAATAGGTTCATGTTTTATTGTTTATTATTTTATCCTGCAAGCTGCTGAGCGTGGCTAGAACGACCCAGTCAGATGGGTGGGGTATAAATAATAAAACCATTATTATTATTTATTTATTATTGAATAGGACATCCCTTTTGGCGGTTTGAGAATGAAATATACTCTGAGAATGAAATATACTCTGAGTTGAGAGTGGATTTCATGCTCTTTATTCAGCTCATAGTGGTGAGGAGGAATGGATGTTCCCTCAAAGTATCTGCTTTATACAGTGGTACCTCGCAAGACGAATGCCTCGCAAGACGGAAAACTCGCAAGAAGAAAGAGTTTTCTGTTTTTCGATGTGTCGCCAGACAAATTTCCCTATGGGCTTGCTTCGCAAGATGAAAGCGCATAGGGAAATCTCCGGGGATTGTGGGGAAGCATAGCGCGGACCTCTTTTGAAGGCTGGCGGTGGGGAGAAAGCATGTGATAATTTCCACCTAGTTTACTCCTACTTTGCTACTACTTTACTCCTGGTTTACTACTACTTTACTCCTAGTTTACTACTACTTTACTCCTAGTTTACTACTGCTTTACTCATAATTTACTCCTAGTTTGCTACTACTTTACTCCTACTTTACGTGTGCTTTAATTTAAAATGCATCTCTGGGTTACTTGTGGGGCATACGAATTTGTTCATTTTTTCTTCCACCACATGGTCTGAGGGACGGTGGACAGGCGCCCTGCTGAAAAAGGTTGCTGACCCTTGTTTTAGTACGACTCATGCAACACGTTGGTGACTAATATACACACAATAATAATCATCAAAATAATTGTATTTATCTCAGAAGATTGATAAAGAATGTATAATTATTTTGAGGATGATTATTGTGTGTATATTAGTCGCCAATGTGTTGCATGAGTGATACGACCCATGTTTTAGGGCTAATAGGACACTGCCTCCCACAATTCTCACTTTGTCCTCATCCAGCTCTGACTGCCTTCTTTTCAACTTACAACTCCGTGTTGAATGATGAGGTATCACCCAAACACCACAAGTCGGCTGTACTGTTTATTTCAAAAGGAAAAGTAAGCCAGTGTGGATGGGGGAGGTGTGGAGAATGCAGACGCACCAAGTGTCCCTATTTTCCAGGGACAGTCATGGATTTACAGAAGCCATCCTGGTTTCTGATTGGATTCCAGAATGTCTTGCTTTTCCTTGGGATGTCTCTATTTTCATCAGAGAAATGTTGGAGGGTATGGAGTTATGCGACCCCTGAGTCAAGGAGATAAGTAACTTTGCAACCTTTAGAAGACACCTGAAGGCAAAAAGGAAGGGGTTTTTTTTTAAAAAAAGAACAACAACAAAATGTTGTTTTAAAGGGGGGAAAGACATGATATGAATATATACAAAACAATCACACCCTAGGCAAACCCCAACCTCTCTCACCACCAAAGGAACAGAAGTGAACAACACAAGCAACGCTGGCACCAAACTCTACATATATTAAGCATAATAGAAACACCACCCCCTGACACCACCCTCATCCATCTTCCCTCACTCCATCCCCTTTCTTTTTCCTTTCTTTTTCTTCTCCCCCTAATGCCTCAACAAATGAAACGGATTTGTAAAAATGTTACATGGGGGGAAAAAATGCGAGGCATTACACTTCTGTAAAACAAGAAAATCCTTAATAAAATATTTTTAAAAAATATACCCTAACCCATACATTCTTTTATAAATCTGATATTATCCTAATATAAATTAGTCAACTACATTTTGTATAAATTCATTCGAAATACTGTCGTATTTATCCAAGCAGTCTATGTCTGTAAGCACAGGTTGCAAGTGCTACCATATTATCAATCCACTGATTAAAGGAGATCATCTCTTTACTCTTCCAGTTTATCAATATCAGCCTCTCAGCTACCATTAGAATGTGTACAATGTCTGGTTTCAATGGATTTTTCAAAATCTTAACTTTGCGGCTGAACACCAGTTGCTAGAGATCACATATGAGTTTACTCCTACTTTACTCCTACTTTACTCCTACTTTACTCCTACTTTACACCTAGTTTACTCCTAATTTACTCCCAGTTTACACCTACTTTACACCTAGTTTGCTCCTAGTTTACTCCTATTTTACACCTAGTTTACTCCTAGGGTGAGCAAGGATTACTCACCTTCGTCACTGGTGTTGTGCAATGCCAGGTCTATAGGCAACAAAACCGCCACCCTGCGAGATTTCTTCACCTCGCAGGGGGTCGACCTGGCTTGTGTGACAGAGACCTGGGTGTGCAAAGAGGATACTGTTACCTTAAGAGAGGGTTTCTCTGTCCTCCACCAGTCGCGGACTGTGGGCCGGGGGGGAGTAGTGGCAGTATTAATTCGGGAAGATTGTTCTTTCAGGGCTCTACCATCGCCTTCGATCCCCGGCACTGGATGTGTTGGCCTAGTGTGGGGCTCCGAGGTGAGCTTGGCTGTCTGGCTGGTGTACCGGCCACCTAGCGCACCAGCAGCCACCCTGTCAGGCCTGCTAGAGGCGGTGGCCGGCTGGGCCTTGGAGTTCCCTAACCTATTGGTATTGAGGGACTTCAACATCCATGCTGATGCCACTCCCTCCTCACAGGCTCTGGACCTGGTGTCTTCCATTGCGACACTAGGGCTCTCCCAGTTTGTTTCGGGCCCCACACATCAAGCAGGCCACACGCTGGATTTTTTTAAAAAAAATCTTTCGAATTTTTCTATTTTTCCCACGGCACACCAGGCAACATCTCATGGCACACTGTTGTGCCGTGGAAGAGTGGTTGAATAACACTGCTGTACATAGTATGCTTAGAGTTATGTTTAAGTCTCATTATAAGTAATTGTAAGTTTTATTGTAAGCGCTGCAACTGGATTTATTTAATGGACTGTGCCAATCCTGAATGTATTGGATTTGTGACCATTATGCTCATTTGCCTTCTGTAGCAGTAAAGCTCTGCTGGATGAAATATTAATTGCCTCTGGTCTATTTTTGGGGAACTCTGTGACATGTTTAAGTCCTCCTCCACGCAGCACGACAAAAAGTAATATCTGTTCCTAGCTCAGATCTTGAAACGTATACGAGTGAGCAGGGAGGATGTAGAGAACATCTCTTCCACATCAGTTCAGCAGTGGGAGGTGGTATCTCCTTCATCTTTGTCCCAGCTGGTTCACTTGTTTCTGCCTGCCTGATATATCAATATGTCCTCATCCAGATGGGTGTAATAAGCCATATGGCAGTACCAAACATTTCCTTTCCTTTCCTACACCTACACCTCAGCAGGTAGCATAAACCCAGACCTCAAAACACCAGGAAAGAGTGAAAAGGAGAATTTGTGGTTACTTTGGCCAAATGAGCACGACATTTTTCTTTCTACTAGAGTTTTTTTCCTACTAGAGCACACACTAGTTGCCCAATGGCAGGAATTCTGGAAGTAAAGCTTGCTGTATCACTGCATCTTTTGCTGGTAAGATTGCACCTATCAAATATTGGCATTCAGGTATGAGGCAGAGAGCCCCTGTCAGGGTAAAATGCAACAATCCTCTCCAGGGCCCGAGTTTATACTTTAGTCAATAGCAACACACCCTAATTCTAAACGTAGACTATATTCCAACTAGGGACGTGGGTGGCACTGTGGGTTAAACCACAGAGCCTAGGACTTGCCGATCAGAAGGTCGGCGGTTCGAATCCCTGTGATGGAGTGAGCTCCCGTTGTTGGGTCCCTGCTCCTGCTAACCTAGCAGTTCGAAAGCACGCCAAAGTGCAAGTAGATAAATAGGTACCGCTCCGGCGGGAAGGTAATCAGCGTTTCCGTGTGCTGCTCTGGTTCACCAGAAGTGGCTTAGTCATGCTGGCCACATGACCCGGAAGCTGTACGCCGGCTCCCTCGGCCAATAAAGTGAGATGAGCGCCGCAACCCCAGAGTCGGTCACGACTGGACCTAATGGTCAGGGGTCCCTTTACCTTTACCTTTATATTCCAACTACTGATTCTGTAAGGTCACAGACTGCAAAGTAGACCCTTATTATCCATCTGGCAATTGTTATGAATTCCTCTTCTGTTCATTGTTCTTTCTTGTTCTTATTATTCTTTGACTACATGACAGGTTTTGTTTTTTTATCTTTCTAAGCTATATTCCACCCCCTGCCTTAAATCTAATCCTCTTCTTTGCCTTGACTGTGCCAACAGCACAGCCTTTATTTGAGTTTTCTTTATGTTTAAATTACACACACACACACACACATATGCTGGAAGCATTTCATTGTATTGAACTGCCTTCCCGCCACCTTACTGTTATCCCCCCCCCCTTTGTCTCCTGCAAATTGAAATAACCACAAGTTTTGCATATTTATTTATTTGTGTAGTAAAAGAGAAGAGGCTGGATTGATGAGTGTGCGAAGAACTCTGATGTTCAAACTGAAAAATTTCAAGGGTTCAATATTATTTCTTTTTTTCCCCCTAGGCCATATGAGACAGCCTCTTTCTCACCACATTTCTTTCATAGAATGATGAATATTCACTTCTTCTAGAAATGTGATATTTCTATACTCTCTCTGTGAGTGTACACACACATACGTGTGAGTGAAATGCCAAGTTTCATTTAAATCCAAGGGCAAGCAAATCACTCAATTATTCACTGCAATTATTGTATGATATATACACACACACAATGTATTTATACTGGTTTTCAACAAATGTTTCTAAACCAGTGTAGAAAGCATAGTGAGATATCAGTAGAAAGCACTATGAAACACAAATGGACAAAGTAAACACACAACCATAAGCAAAATAAGCTTATGCCCTCAAATGACAATTATATATGGATAAGGATAGTCTCCCCAAGGGCAAGGTTTTTTCCAGCTGTGTCCTGAACATCAGACATACTTCTATAGTGGTACCTTGGTTCTCAAACTTAATCTGTTCCAGATGTCAGTTCCAAAACCAAAGTGTTCCAAAACCAAGGTGCACTTTCCCATAGAATACTTAGAATGCAAAATGGATTGATCCATTCCAGATTTTTGAAACAACCCCCAGAACCGCAATTTAACATTAATTTTACTATCTAATGAGACCATTGATCCATAAAATGAAAGCAATAAGCAATGTACTGCAGTCACACAATCAATCAATCAATCAATCAATCAGTAGCTGAACTGGGTTCCACACTGGCAAAAAACAAAAACAAAAAGAGCCGCAAAAACTTAAAATAAATAGCAAAAACAGACAGACCTCAGCATAACACTCAAAACGGAAGCGTGGCACTCAAATCGGAAGTGTAACACTTTTATGGAGCACGTTCGGCTTCAGAAAAAAGATCGCAAAGGAACACTTCCGGGTTTGCAGTGTTTGGGTTCCAAGTTGTTTGAGTACCAAGGCGTTTGAGAACCAAGGTACCACTGTATTCAGATCTAGTATTCTGACAGTGGAGGTAGTTCTGCCCTTTGAGAAGAACCCTTATCTCTTCTTAAATGCAGGAGATTGTGTATTACTCAGTATATACTTTGCAATTTAACCATGAACTTTAAGGTGAATTCCTACCCCCTCCCCTTGCACCATCACTGAAAAGCAAAATGGCATTTCTTTCCTGCTTGTAACCACCCAGGACTATTTTCCCACAGCCTGGATATTTTCTAAACAGAAATATAAATTTTATATTGCCTACTTTCCACCCCCATCCCCGTCTTATTTGTTCTCAAAATTGCAGCTCTCTTTTGAGATTATAGGTCAAACTCCCACTGAAATGATGTTTGCACACTGCCACAATAGTCAGTCCATGCTAATTTAATATGTACCCAGATAGCTATTCAGTGCCATCTTCCTAGTTAAACAAACGATTCAAACTTTTGTGTTGACAAAAAGACCGTATTCATGCAGTCTCACCTTTTGTAATGTCTCATCAATTACTTTCTACCTCAGATCACCTCTCTGTCCTACAGTTCATTAATTCCAGTCATCCCATTCCTTTTTGGCTTTACTCTCTAAACTACTACATCATTTACTCAGATAAATTAAATTGCCTGAAAGGGAGGGAATTGCAGGGTTTTTTAAAAAAAGAAAGAAAGAAAAAAGATTAACTATTCTGTCTCTTTGCCCCATTTTTGAGAGCTCAATTAGAAGGACTCCTTTGCACCAATAATGTATTAGTATGAATGAGCTTTGAGAACAGGAATTCCTAAATTTTAGTTATAGAAAGCTAAGTTTTCAGGAGGTGTTTTTTAATGGAAATTGCAGGATGGGATTTATTTAATCCATCTTCCACATAGAGCATTTCCATCTAGTACTCACAAATTTGCTTGCCGATCAGATTGCAATGCCTAGTCAGATTATGTACTATTCTGAATTTTGCAAATTAGTTGATGTTTGCAAAAAACAACAACAAAACACCAAACCAAACGAATGGAAATTAGCCCAGTACTGGATCTGCTTTGCCATTGGGATCAAATTCCCTACCCCGATTTAAAAATGATTTTGAGACTGCCTGCTCATCCTATACACTTACATACAGTAATGGAACAAAACCTACCCTCAGTGTTATATTTCTGAATATACAGAACAAAATTTCCTACAGCCTAGTGGGAATCCACTCCAAATTTTGTTCTGCCTAACTTCCATCACCGCCTTTTGTTCAACCTCACTGGAACATTGACAGGAACTATGACTGAACTACTGTGTACATGATGGCACTTATTGGTATGTTTTGACCACTCTCCCTCCAACTCACCTTCCCCTTCTTGACACACACTAAAACAACCAGTTTGAACATGCTTTGGTCTGTCTCCATTCACCTTCAACAGAAGCTTGCATCTCGAGGCCCCAAGACCCACCCCCAAAATAAATACACACGGACACTTATATTAGTTTAAGTTTTTGGGCAAAATTTTTGGCCACAAGTTTATTGAAATACAATCACGTGAGCAGTATTGGCTTAGGCATTGACTCCCCACTATAACTGGCACCACTTCTCAGAGTGATTGTCAAATGGGGTAAACCAAATGAGGGAGCTAGGTCGATGAGGACCAACTTGAGCTCACCCCAGGGTTCCTGTGGTCCTGGCATGGCCCTAGCCCCTCAAGTGGACTTCGGACGGGATCCAGGACCCCCAGATTCCTTTAACGGAATACCCAGTTCCTGGAGGGGCAGGTGATGGCTGCACCTCCCCTCCCCACAATCCAACTGAGCCAATGCCTAACTGCCACCTTACAAGTTGTGACAATTTGCTAAGGGGTAGGCGAAAACCAAATGGCTAAAGCCAATCTGTCAAATGGAAAAATTCCTACCCAGCCCCTGTTCCAAAACAGGCGACCCAAACCAAAGCAAGGCCAAGCGACTCTACCTAAACTAGGGAGGCTGGGCGGGTGTTCAACAGTGTGAAGCAAGTGCCTCTCCTTGCATCACACTGCTGGTTCTTAAAGCCCCTGGGATCACGCCACCCACTGGCTATTGGGTAAAATCGCCTGGTGTGATCCCAGGGGAATGGCCAGGACTTCTTGCTCCTCCCCCCCATACTAACCCTATCAGATGAGCTCTTGGGTCCCGTGCACAACGAGGACCCTCTGTTATGAGGATCCCATTTATCAGAATCAGGGGCCCAAGCTCCTCCCTAACCAATGAAGGCTGTAAGTCTATTGAAGTAAATTAGGATTGTGATAGTGTTAGCTTTAGTGTGAAAATTGCCAGTTTGATTTCCTTCTGTAAAACAGCTCCCTTTCTGCTTACTTGGTGTGGAGTCCTTTCGGAAGCACACTTGAAAAGAGAAACCTGGAGATGACTGATTTGTCAGACAGCTAAGTCTTGTCTTACATGTTTCACATGTCTAACAGTCGTTGGCAAGGAAAAATAGGTTAACGGAAAAGAGAATTCCCTGGATGCCAAGATCTAGATTTGGGGCAAGTACTCTTTGGTGAGAGAACTCCAGCAGAGATTTAAAATATGCAGCAATGTAAAGTGTGGAAATGTAGGTTGTTATACCTATTCCCTTAGCATAGAAAAAGACCACATGTTTGATAAGTTGAAAATGGTTTCCTTACGAACTTTCCAAAGGTCAGGTTCATGTGCTTTTCCTTACATCAGTCAGAAAATGGAGGTAGCAAAATGTAGCTCAGTTACAGTTGTGAAATTTTCCAGATTATTGGTAGAGGAACAGAATAATGGTTTGTAAGGGCCATTTGGTTTGACTTGGAGCAACCAGCTCAGACCTCTTCACACACTGAGCTTCTCATGTAGACTGAAGGAGCAAAGGCTTGATTACCTGGTCCCTCCCAAAGTGAGCTAAACATGGTAGACACTTACTCTATGGTCTCAGCCCCTTCATGCATTAATTAGACTTAAGTGTGCTGGTTTATATGAGGCTGGTTATCCTACACTAACCACCTTTGCTTTGTGTTAAACGTTGAGCTGTAAGCTGTATGGCAGTGATGGCCAAACTTGGCCCTCCAGCTGTTTTGGGACCACAACTCCCACCATCCCTAGCTAACTGGACCAGTGGTCAGGGATGATGGGAACTGTAATCCAAACACAGCTGGAGGGCCAAATTTGGCCATCACAGATGTATGGGGATGACAGGGCTAGATCTAGCTGAGTCCTGTTTCCCTCCCTTAAGGTGCCTTCAGAAGAATACTTAAGTTCTCATCTAGGATTCTGATTGGCATGTTTTCTGAGCTGTTCACAAAAGGGTCTAAGGATAGATGTTGAGATTAGAAGAGGCAGCTTTTAAAAGTGAAGGGAAACAGGGGAGGAACTGTGTTACAGACAGAACATATGCATACTGGGCCAGTCCTATCATCAAGCAGAATGAGGTGGTGGCCTCAGGGGACAGATACTATGAGGGGAGGTGGCCAAGTGTGGGAGGACATAGCCGTGTGCACCATGTGGTCTGTCATGTGTCTCCTAAACCAACCTACTGCCCTCAGATGTGCTAGAGGATGCTAACAGTTGAAGTAAGTTTCAAACTATCAGTTGGTTCCTGTCCGTTGATTGGTTGATCTTGTCTTTTGCCTCAAGAAGCAAATGCCTTTGGCCAGTTCTTCAGGCCTTGAAACTCCAGTGTAACGGACTTCCAAGAGCAGGCTGAAAATGGTCTCTGTCTGAGACACTATGGAGGGCAGCAGCCATGTAGGGGAGACAAAACTGAACTGGGTGAGTCAATAGTCTGCATCGGTTCCTAGGGTTACTCCCAATATACATTTTATTGTGTATTTGTGGTGATTTGCACTCATAATGATATCAGGGCATGTGATCCCACTTGCAATACTATTTGGACCTGCAAAGGTTTTACAGCACATGTACCACAACTTCCTGCTGCTGAAATCCTGCAACTTTTCATACCACAAATATTCCAGGTTCTCTCCCCTCCCCCATCACCCCACTTTTATTGCACTACAGTACAGCGTTGCCCCTTTACATGGGAGTAATGCTGTAACACTGAGGGTTCTGACCCAGTGGTTTTGCCCACCTGATAGCAAT
This sequence comes from Podarcis melisellensis, assembly GCF_964234715.1. Classification (NCBI taxonomy): domain Eukaryota; kingdom Metazoa; phylum Chordata; class Lepidosauria; order Squamata; family Lacertidae; genus Podarcis; species Podarcis melisellensis. Next base: position 16,885,010 of record NC_138529.1, read on the forward strand.
CGTCACAGCTTGGCTCAAGTCATTGTTTTGGATGGTGGTGAGGTTGTAGTCTCCGCCTGCCCCTCCAAACACTGGGGTATCCTGTTAAAGGGATCTGGGGGGAGTGGTTATCTCTGCGTGCCCAGGTGGGGCCAGGGCCGAAGGCACTCCCTCAGAGAGTGGTCCCTATGGGGGTCACCCTACTTGATGTACGTCTTAGGAAACCCCTCCTGGATTGACCACACATCACTTCCGATGGGTGGGCCAGAAGTACTTTGATTGTCCCATGCCCAAGCCAAACCTCTTTCATCTGTATTCAATAAAGTTGTGGCCTGTTTCGATCCAAACCAGTCTTATTGCTCTTTTATTTATCCGGGTTGGGGTCCTAGACCTGCAACAACTAACAATGTGGAATGATGTGTTGACGGCCCAACATGAATCCATCACTAAGGCACCATTATTGCATCTTAATTCTCAGTTAGGATCACTTGCTCCATTACTGCACTTGGATTCCTTGAATAAACTTGTACCCTTTAAAATCTCCAGTGAATTAATCTATTCTTCCTCCATGCTGCTGCAAAACATGCACAGAATCACTTGATTATGCATTCAGCCAGCTATTATTGTTACCATTATGTTCTCCACTTTAATATTGATATTGCAGCAAGTTTAATTCATTCTTTTCTTTCATTATATGTGCACTTAACAACATTTGAGGTGATAATGCATAGCAACAGAAAACATTGTTTGTATTCTCTAGGGGTGCAAGATTCTCCCATAATCCATATGTAGCTACATGAGAGATAACTTGTTTTATTTTACAGGCGCGTGCTTCTGCCAGGGATACACATCGAAAGATCTCTGTTTAGCTTCAAAGCCTCAAAGAAAATTGAAACACGCTGTTCAGTGGTTTCGTACCAATACAAAAGAATTAAGATGAAACAAAGTTATTATAGGATTTTCCATCATCGCTATAGTAACTCGCTTTCTCTGAATTTTTCAAGGAACACATGCACTGATCTACATAATAAGTTATTGCTGTTTGCCTTGAAAGATCAAAATCTGAGGCCTGCCATGTGAATAGTATTAACCATATTTGTATCATATTCTTCCTTCAAGGAGCTTGGGATGGAGTGCTCCTCTTTTCACAACAATCCTATGAGGTCTGTTGGGCTGAGAGATCTTGACTGATTCCTTGTCCCTCAGTGAGTCATTTATTTATTTTCTTACAAGTATATCCCATCTTTCCTCCATCATGGGATGGTCATTCAGATGGTCCAGAGAGATTCCCTTGGAGGAGAACTGGTGTCACTGGCCAAGTGCTTGTGGGACAAGAGAGATTGGGGGGGAGAAAATGATATACTGGCCTTTCTGTTGACAAAGCAGACTCCTATAGAGTATATGGTGGTACCTCGGGTTAAGTACTTAATTCGTTCTGGAGGTCCATTCTTAACCTGAAACTGTTCTTAACCTGAAGCACCACTTTAGCTAATGGGGCCTCCTGCTGCCGCCGCACCGCCAGAGCACAATTTCTGTTCTCATCCTGAAGCAAAGTTCTTAACCTGAGGTACTATTTCTCGGTTAGCAGAGTCTGTAACCTGAAGCATATGTAACCCGAGGTACCACTGTATACAGTATACCTGCATACCTGAAGGAGCACCTCTGCCCCCATCGTTCAGCTCGGACATTGAGGTCCACCTCTGAGGGTCTTCTGGTGGTTCCCTCACAGTGAGACGTGAAGCTACAGGGAACCAGGCAGAAGGCTTTCTCGGTACTGGCGTAGTCAGCCAAAGAATGGGGAGGCACAAATGGGATTTCCTCTAAGTATGTAGCAGTTGCCAAGTTGGATTCACTTCCTTTCCTACACTGGTTGAAAGTGTCTAGGTTTGTGACCACCTTCTCCTCTATTGTCTTCTTTTTGATTACAGTCATCCACTGGGACCCCCCAAAGTTGTCCCACTGGTTTTCCTCCCATCCCCTTTCTGAAAAGGACCAAAAATTGAAAATACTAGTGACATTTTAATAACCTTTCTCTTGTTTTAAGGAGAAAGTAGATGATGGCTCTCCACTGTGTATTTGGCTCAGCTTCCTCACAAAAGTGAATGCTCCTACCCAGGTTTTTCACCTTTCTGGTTGTCCACACACCCTCTTCAAAATTAATCAAGAAACTTAAAAAAACGGAACCTTGGCTTCTTGCAGGAACAGTTAGCAATCCTCACTTTATATTCTGTTTAATTAAGTTTGGGAAACCTGCCTTTTCATTAAAGTTTGCTTCTACTTCACTTACACAGTAAACTCCTTCCCCAAGTTCCTCTCATTAACAACATGTGGGCAGCATATTGCGCAAATGGAAATATGTATTGCAACAGGTGGAATTTGCCCTATGATGACCCTAACTTCTTTTTCAGTTATGAATAATTATTTTTCAGTGCTATGGATTGGTGGCCCTTTTGTTGTTGTTTATTTTGGAATTATCTACTGTGGCCACAAGTTAACACAACTAGGTTCTTTTCCCTTGGGGATCTGTGTGGCTTAAATTCTCTCGGGCTGGTTCATTGGGTGGGTTACAGAAATAATGTACACGTCGTATTTCCTGGCAATGTGGAAATTGTACACTGTATTAGATTATCAGAGAGCATTTCCTGTTAATGCCATCTGAAGCACCATAGGTCGAATTCAGCTAAGTTATACAGTCATACCTTGGAAGTCAAATGGAAACCATTCCGGAAGTCCGTTCAACTTCCAAAACATTCAGAAACCAAAGCGTGGCTGCAGGAAACTCAGAAGCCACAGGAACCCCATCAGACGTTCGGCTTCCAAAAATAGTTCACAAACTGGAACTTTTACTTCCAGGTTTGCGGTGTTCGAGAGCCAAAATGTTTGAGAACTAAGCTGTTCGAAAACTAACGTACTACTGTACTATTGAAGTGCAGTGATTTAAACTAATAGAGCTAAGTATCTGAAGAAGTGTGCATGCACACGAAAGCTCATACCAAGAACTAACTTGGTTGGTCTTTAAGGTGCTACTGGAAGGAATTTTTTTTTGTTTAGAGCTAAGTGAGTTATGATAATTCATTTTAATGGGTCTACTTTGAATGGGACTAATTTGGACACAACCCTAAGCTTGTCTGTGTCATGCCCCAGTGTCAGAACTTTTTAAAATCAAGAGTTGGTGATGCAAAAACGTAGGATGTTTGGACACATGTTACTCGAGGAACTTAAGGTCATGTGGTGCCTTGAGGACTGGCAAATTGAGAGAACAAATTCTTGAGAGAGACTCCCAATGATTCAGACTTATCTTCAATAGAGTGGCTGAAAACATCCGCCAAAGCTTTTGACATATTTTGATATGAATTCCCCCCCCCCCAAAAAAATCCAATATTTAGTAATATTTTACTTCATTATTACACTCTTTGGAAAAGTTTGTAAAATGCTGAAAGAGAATCCACTTCACTGTACATAGTGAGCAAGAAAGCAGAGCCTTGAAATATCATTCCATTTGGTTAATTTAGAAATTAATAATCTAAAAAATAGGAATCATTCATTAAAAGGGTGGATGTGCCATAAGAATTGCACTTAAATTGAAAATATTCCTGTTGTAATGGCTTAGTTGCACATCACTGCCTTGTTCTGAATACTTTCCCATAAAACATGTGTTTGCCATCCCATCTTTATATTAAATATTAAAACAAAGGTCTCTGCAAACAGATCTGAAGTCATATATATAATGGACTCATTCCTTATATCAGCCAACCAGGAAACTGGAAAGTTCCAGGACGTGATCTGCATGGAGAAATCAAGGTATCCATAAGTCTGAGGAATGTGTTGTTTGCAATACAGGAAACATGTATATTTTAAAAGGGTTTGTTGCACATGGTCCCAGTGCATTAATAAAAAGATGATGAGATCACTTGAGTTACTATCCAGAGCTGCTGTTAAGGTTTTGTTCCTCAAACTTTTAGAAAGGCCATTCAGAAATGTGCTCTCTGAGGTCACTTGGTGGCCTTGGACAAATTCAGCATCTTGACAGCTGATTGCGTTCTGTGGCTGATGGAAAATAATGTATAGCCAGTTCAGGAAGTCAATAAAATATAGTTTCTCCCCCCCCCCTTTTTTTACTTAAACTCTTCAAGTTTATACATTTCAAATTTTACAATAATTTTGACATTTCAAAACTTGACTTCCTTCCCCCTCTTTCTGCAGTTCCTTAAATTTATTTTTAATATATTCTGCATATCCAAATTAACTTAATTAGCTCATTTCTTCATCTTCTTTAAATATACAGTGGGACTTTGGTTTTCAAACGTCTCTGCTGATGAACATTTTGGTTTTTTAATGTCTCCATTGACGAACATTTGGTTTTTGAACATCTCACTAGACAAAACTATGGTTTTTGAATGCGGTAAACCTAGAAGTAAATGCTTCAGTTTTCGAACATGCCTCAGAAGTCGAACAGAAAACACGGCTTCCCTATTGAGTTTTCCCTATTGAGTTTTTGGTTTTTGAATGTTTCAGGACTCAAACGGTCTTCCGGAATGGATTACATTTGAAAACTGAGGTACCACTGTATACTCTTATGAATCTGCAGGTTATTACAATGATCCTGCCAATGTTTTTATCTGTTTACAATTTTTCTGTAAATATGCAATAAACCATTTCCATTCTTTTATTTAAACAATTTGTTACTTTGATTCCTTATTCTTCCGGTCAGTTTTGCCATTTCTGCATATTCCATAAGTTTTTGTATCCATTCTTCCTTTGTTGGGATTTCTGCTTCTTTCCATTTTGGGACCAGTAACATTCTTGCCACTGTAGTAGTATGCATAAATGAATTTCTATACAGTTTAGGTAGTTCAAAAGGTTTAAGGCCCTAGATCACATTAATATATAGCTGTGAGTCCTGTAGGCCCTGGTCTCTGCTTTCATTCTGGCCTGTTTCCACTTAGGAAATAGAGCTCTTCCTGACTTCAGCTACAAAGATTACTGCTGACGGTGCCAGATTCCATCTAACTAGGAGTAAGGATGGGGAAGAAGTTCCATTCCCATTATAATGGACATCTACCTTATTTGCTTTATAATGTGAACCAACTTAATTTGAACTTCTTAAGACAATACGCAAATTGAAATATCTGAGCTATCCTTTATCATTCATACTTTTCAGAATTTTGTGATGCACATTCACACCCAAAGACGTGTGCAACAATGTGAGCATTAAGGGCAAGCATGCATAAAAATGCATATATTTGTGAAAATAACATACAAAAAGTAGTAGCACATTGGGAGAAACAGCTTGCAAATATGTGTCTATTAAGACAAAAGAGCATATAAATTATATATTTCCACAAATGACTACCCTGGGTTTCAAGAGTGCCAATCTTGCCAGGTGACACTAGGATCTTCTTTTAAGGTGGAATCAAAAATATAATGGAATTATCCATATAGTTTTCTGGAGCAGGAATCCTTGCAGGGTTGTGCTTCTCTCACAACAGGGTTTCCCAAACTTGGGTCACCAACTGTTTTTGACCACTGGTCCTGGTAGCTAAGAATGAGTTGTAGTCCAAAAACAGCTGGAGACCCAAGTTTGGGAAACCCTGTTTTACAATATACTATTTTGCATTGAGACATGAGTGAAGGATGAGTGTAACCATGAGCCATCCATTAAGCAGCATTTTATGAAACTATTCATGAGCTTAGAAGTTGTTGTGACATGAGCGTACCATATTCCCCAAATAAAATGCTATTGTGTTATAAGAGACTATCTTATTGTGTTTATAAGAGACGTGGGTAGCACTGTGGGTTAAACCACTGTGCCGCTTGGGCTTGCTGATCAAAAAGTCTGTGGTTCGAATCCCTGTGACGGGGTGAGCTCCCGTTGTTTGGTCCCTGCTCCTGTCAACCCAGCAGTTCGAAAGTACACAGTGCAAGTAGATAAATAGGTACCACTCCGGCGGGATGGTAAACGGCGTTTCCGTGTGCTGCTCTGGTTCCACCAGAAGCGGCTTAGTCATGCTGGCCACAAGACCTGGAAAAACTGTTTGCGGAAGCGGACAAACGCCGGCTCCCTCAGCCTTTAATGTGAGATGAGCGCCGCAACCCCAGAGTCATTCGCGACTGGACTTAACTGTCAAGGGTCCTTTACCTTTATCTAACCATAGGACAGTGATGAGGAGCTTGTGGTGCTACAAAGTTTGCTGAACAAGGAGTGCCCTGTGACCGTGGGTGCACAAGGGCCGTGGATGCCATGCAATGTGCATGGCCCCGGGACTGAAATTTGTGGCTGCCTGGCCCCTTCATGGGGAATTTTGTGGGTGCTTGGGCACCCAGGGGGTTGGCACCTATTTGCTGAACTACAAAGCCCATCATCCCTGACTATTGGTTGGGCTGATGGGGAGTCCAACAACATCAGTTAGACCACAGGCTTTCCCATCTCTGCCTTAAGAGGAAGCATTTGCTTTTCATTCTGCAAAGCAACTCCAGGTAAGACACAGGATCAGGCTGGCGATAGGTGTACCTGTGTGGAAACATCTGCGAACGTGCCATGTCAATGCGGAAACAGCATGCATTTTCCTCTAGATGGGTTTTCAATAGATGTAGGCATTCATGGGGAAAATGTTCTGAACACCGAGTAAACAACCCAGACCCATATCTTATCTAAAGAGGGAAATGTGGATGCTATTAATTACTCCAGCAATAAAGTCAATCAGAGAAGTGTCTCTTGTTAGCTATCTTCCAAGGCTCGACTTAATGGCTCATTTGTTGCAAGTAAACAGTCAGGCTCATATCTCTTGTAGAACAGTACAAAGCAGTGAGTGAGACAGAGTGACATCAGCAGAAGCACATTCACCTGTTATTGCTTCCAAACATCCTTTTGTTTCCCCTACATGTACAGAAAATTCTTATTTTCCCCCTGCTGTAGAAGGGCTCTTTGGGAACAATGGAAGCTGCCTCCTATCAGATCAGACTATTTATCCATCTACCTTCAGGTGTAGACTATTTATTTGCTCTAGGCATAGCTAACTTTGGCCCTTCAGATGTTGCCAGCTCCCATCACCACTATTCACTGACCATTCTGGCTGGGGCTGAGGGTATTTTTGATCCACCAGCATCTGGAAAGCCACAGGTTGCTCATCCCTGGGGCAACAGGCAGTGGCGTAGCATGAGGGGAGGCCACGGGGGTGGTTTGGAGGATTTTAGGGGGTGCAAAATTTCAACATCAGTGATGCCTTAAGACAGCTGTGCATTTCCATCCGTTGAAAACGGCTTCCCTATGTGAACCAGGAAGTGACCTCTCCAGACAACAGAAGAACTATTTTTTTTCTTTTCTCTGTGGCTGAGACCTCCTGGGTGATGCAGATGCCTTTGGCAGTTTTATGTGCATGCTTACTCTGTTCGTTCCCCTCCCTCCCACCTCCTATCCATGTGGTCCCGGGAGCTTGCAACCCACGCTATGCCACTTGCAATGGGTCATATAGTGCCTGAGTAGAGTCACCTGGTATGCTGGAAACTACCTGTTTCAAGTCTATCTACACCTGAGTTGTTGTTGGAAATGCTTATGGCAGCATCCCAGGCAGTCCTGAAACATAAAATCATAGAATCTTAGAGTTGGAAGGAACTCCAAGGGTGATCTCACCCAACCCCCTGCAATGCAGGAATCTCAGCTAAAGCATCCATCCTCTGTTTAAAAACCTCCAAGGAAGGAGAGTCCACCACTTCTGGTGAGAGTCTGCTCCACTGCTGAACAGCTCTTACTGTCAGAAGGTTTTTCTGAATGTTTAGAGGGAATCTCCTTTCTTGCAACTTGAAGTCCTACCCTCCAGAGAATGCTCCCTCCTCTATGTGACAGCCCTTAAGATATTTGAAGACGGCTACCATATCTCCTCTCAGTCTCCTCTTTGCCAGGCTAAACATACCCAGCTCCTTCAAGCACTCCTCATAAGGCTTAGTTTCCACACCCTAGATCAGCGGTTCTCAACCTGTGGGTCTCTAGATGTTGTTGAACTAGAACTCCCATCACCCCTAGCTAGCAAGGCCCAAGCTCAGGGATGATGGGAGTTGTAGGCCAACAACATCTGGGGAACTACAGGTTGAGAACCGCTGTCCTAGATCATCTTGGTTGCCCTCCTCTGCACATGTTCCAGCTTGTCAACATCCTTCTTAAATTGTGGTGCCCAGAATTGGACACAGTATACCATGTGTTATCTGACCAAGCAAGAATAGAGTGGTACTATTACTTCCCTTGATCTGCACACTATTCTTCTGCCTAATTTGCATTAGCTTTTTTTTGCTGCTGCATCACACTGTTGACTCATGTTAAGTTTGTGATCCACCAAGACCCCTAGATCCTTTTTGCATGTACTGCTAGTAAGCCAGGTGTCCCCCATCCTATATTTGTGCATCTGGTTCTTCCTGCCTAAGTGTAGAACCTTACATTTGTCCCTATTGAAATTCATTTTGTTCTCCAATCTGTTAAGGTCATTTTGAATTCTGATTTTGTCTTCTGTGGCTTCCCCTCCCAATTTGGTGCCATCTGCCGATTTGATGAGCATCCCCTCAATTCCTTCATCCAAGTCATTTATAAAGACGTTAAACAACAATGGGCCCAGGACAGAACCCTGTGGCACCCCACTTATCACATTTTTCCAGGATGACAAGGAACCATTAATGAGTACTTTTGGGGTTTGATCAGTCAACCAGCTACAAATCCACCTAACAGTTACCTCATTCAACTCACATTTTCCCAGCTTCCTCGTGAGAATATCATGGGGAACTTTGTCAAAAGCCTTACTGAAATCAAGATACACTATGTCCACAGCATTTCCCTGATCCACCAAGTTTGTAATTCCATCAAAAAAAGAAATCAGATTGGTCTGGCATGACTTATTTTTGAGAAACCCATGCTGAGTCTTAGTAATCACAGCATCCTTTTCTAAATACTCACAGACCGACTGTTAAATTATCTGTACTAGGACCTTCCCTGGTATAAATGTCACTTTTACCAGTCGGTAATTACCTGGGTCTTGCTTTTTGTAGATGGGGACAACATTTGCCTGCCTCCAGTCTGTAGGGACCTTGCCCATTTCCCAATATTTCTCAAAGATAATAGACAAAGGCTCTGAGATTACATCTTCAAGCTCCTTTAGTAGCCTTGGATGCAGCTCATCAGGCCATAGCGATTTGAATTCATTTAAAGCAGCTAGGTGTTCCAGTTTGACTGTACTGAATGCTAAGATTACTAATATCCAAGGCGTGTTAATTTAAGCAATACAATAATAAAAGATTAGGTGCTAAGACTGTAAATTTTAGAATGATTTCTATAACACAGTGTGTGTTCACCTCACCACCACCCCTCCCCGGCTTCACAGAAATTGCTGCATTTTAAAGCTACAGTCCAACCCTCCCTGTACCAAGGCAATGTTTTATATGCTAGCCTATTTTCTGTGCGGTAAATGAGCCCTATTGTGTTAACACTGAACAAGTGCTACAATTTTCCAGGTGGGCAACTTTGATTAGGCATCACTGTGGGTCTGCTCCTGCTCCAGACTCCAGGTGCTAAACAGCAGATCACATTAAATTGAAATAAAAGAGGCTGCTGCCCGACGCAACACACCAAAAAAGAAATAATAAGGCGATTTCTCTTTTTAAACTATCGGCTGTTCAGCAGGCACCCCTGGGGTTATGTTGAGTTGAGTCCATCGGAAAGCCAGCTGTGAAGGTCCATCTTACCATTTGGTAACAACTTTCCCTTTTATAGAGGAAAGAAGTTTAAGAGTTATGCAACAGGCCAGAAACCCAAGCCATGTTTTGGCTTCCCTGCCTGCTCTTCTTGGAACTACAGGTAGTGAGCACCTGTTGCATGTCAGTAGGTTCCACATTGTATGTCCCATTGCTGTGTTCCAGGTCCTGCCAACCTAGCAGTTCGAAAGCATGCCAGTGCAAGTAGATAAATAGGTACTGCTGCGGTGGGAAGGTAAACGGCTTTTCTGTGCGCTCTGGTTTCCATCACTGTGTCCTGTTGTAAGTAGATAAACAGGGAAACCCAGCCAGACAGATGGGGTATAAATAACAACTTCTTCTTCTTCTTCTTCTTCTTCTTCTTCTTCTTCTTCTTCTTCTTCTTCTTCTTCTTCTTCTTCTTCTTCTTCTTATGGCGGGTGGCAGCTGTGGAAACTCAGGCTCAATGATCTGGGTCTGCACTAAGAGACAGCCAAGATGGTTCAAAATATATCATGATGTAAGAAAACATGTTGTTGTTTTAAAATTTAAATGCTTAAATATGAATTTTGATGCAGGTTTTTAAGCACCACAAATTAATGCAGAAACAGAATGGAACAGATTGATGTGCAGAGATGCAACAGTGGTAGGACGGATATAGATGAATTCATCCATCCCTAGCCACAAACTCCTCAGTGCCCTCTGCTCAAAAAACACAAAAACTGGAAGCACAATAAACTACCTGCTGCATGCACACAACACAAATGCACTCATTGTTCTCCCTTTTTATGGGATGCTAGGGAAAAACAGAAATACGTTGCTAACATCCTAGCCCTTTATATTTCCGAGCCTGCTACACATCCCAATGAAGGATCTAAGACACTGAAAATGCTGGTTAGCTAGGAGTATTTCTGTATTGCGGCTGAATGCTTCTGAGATACTTTGTTCTCTTCAATGAAGCTCCCCCTCCCCGTCCCTCAAAATAAATAAAGATGAATGGGATGAATAGCAAAGCAGGCCGTCAATAAGCCAGTTTGTTAGCTGTCTTGGGATTCACTTGAATGGAAAGCAGCGTAGAAATGCAATAAATCAAATTTCTCCGGGGAAGGGTCGTAGCTTATTTGCAGAGGATCTGCCTGCCATGCAAAGGGTCCCAAGCTGAAAACCCAACATCTTCAAGTAGGACTGGGAATACCCCTGCCTTAGCACCCTTGAGAGCTGCTGCCAGACAATATGGAGTGAGATGGACCAATGGCTCGCCTTGATTTCCTATATTTCGATGTACCCCATCAAAGCAAATGCAGTCTCTATCAATCTGCTTTAAAGGTTTGTGAAGTGTGTCCTTTCTCCTCAGCCAGAGATGATTTTATTCCATTCATGCCAAACTTGGTGTATTATTATTTTATTTCTATTCCTCCGGAGGGAAATTAGCTCTCAAATTACATAGGAAAGAAAGAAACCTGTAAAACATAGCATTGCTTGACAGTAAGGATTAACTGTTTCTACAGAGAATCATAGACTTGGAAGGGACTCCAAGGATCCTCTAGTCCAACCATCTGCAATGCAAGAATCTCACCTAAAGCATCCACAATGAATGGCCAACCAAACTCTACTTAAAAACCTCCAAGGAAGGAGAGTCCACAGCCTCCCAAGAGAGACAGCTCTTCCTGTCAGAAAGTACTTCCTGATGTTTAGTCGGAATCTCCTTTCTTGCAACTTGAAGCCATGGGTTCGAGTCCTCCCCTCTGGAGCAGAAGAAAACAAGCTTGTTCCCTCTTCCCTTGTTGAGCCCTTGTTGAGGTTTGTGAGAAACTGCAGCTTTGAAGTGGACAATTAGTGAGTTGGCAAGAAGCCAAGTTAAGTAAGAGTATGTGAGAAAGTCTGCTTGGAGATAAGGAAGCCTAGCAACAGGTGATGATTGGCTAAAAGTTTTCCCTTATAAGCAGCATGACACGGTAGTTTGGTGTTAATGGACTAATGGACTATGCTGAAATGGCTAAAATGACCGGAAGAGTCAGAAATCAGGAACACCAAAACTTTAATAAGGAGTGGGGACAATTTATAACTTATCTTAAAGACCATTGTAAACAGTTAAAATCATTAGTAGGATTGGAATATCACTTGTAGTTTAAGGTTGAATTCTGGACATAATGGAAGAGGTAAAGGATGTGGAGTATCACAAAAGATGTGGGAGGAAATGATGAATAATAGGACCCACAAAGGGGAGAATGGAAGTCCAGGAGATTCCTAGGAATCTTGTTTTTATGATTTATACTTGATATATATGATTGTGAAAATTTAATTTGCAATGCAAATTTGTAAACAAATTTGTAAAAGAAAGAAAGAAAGAAAAGACTTTCATTTCCTCTCTGTTTTTGTTTGTTGTCGCATGCGTAAATTACTGCTCCCCTGCTTTCATTTCCAAACTATCACCCTGTGGTTATATAGTTTCCGATTGACTCTTTATGTTGCTTCTTTTCTAAACACCTGCCACTTTCTTATTACTAATTTCTCTCTCTCTCTGTGTGTGTGTGTGTGTGTAAATAAGTAGTAAGAAAGCAACAGGTGTTTAGAATGTATATATTCTCAGAATTCTTTCCACTTTCCCTTTAATCTGATTAATTATTTTACTGAAATGAAACCGTCATTAATGTTCCCTTCAAACAAGTCTTAAGGGTTGCCCAGATCCTGCCGATGATTTAGCAGATAGTGCATTAGCAGAGTGACTTCAATTATTATTTTTTTCATTTTCATTTTCTCTTTTAATTCCGTGTTGTCATACAGATAATTGCTAAAGATCTAGGATCTCTTTTCTTGAGGACCTTTGTTTCCTCCCTCTAAAACAAGTGATAACATGTGAAATTTTTATTTGTTGGTGGTAGATGTGTTTATTATGTATGGCTTTGTAAAAAAAAAAAAAATAATTATTAATCCACTCAGTTATGCATATTTAAGGCAGTGGGTTGTATCCAGTATTAGTCTGCTCATTGTATACTTGCTGAAATTAATAGGCATGACTCAATTATTCATTGCAATTGGTCTACTCTAAGTAGGACTTAGTTGGCTATGACCCAAATACTATTAGTAGGATGAACTGTACATAACTAATCTCATAGTATTATGATTGATTTAGTTTTGTAAACAGTCACCTATTCTCACAGCTAATACTTTTAGGGTTGCCAGGAACTGTATCTTCAGACATTAAATGCCTGAACAGGAACGTCTTTACATTCCTTAATGTTAGTAAAGAAGAAGAGAGAGAGAGATACCACACCAGGTAGGTTGTTCTATAACCGGAAACCACTATTGAGGAAGTCCTGTCATGGGTTAACATCAACTTGGCAGTGCTTTTCATTGGTGCCACCAATAGCCCCCCCCCCAGCTAATTGTAGGGCCTGAGGTGGTTGATATTGGAAAAGAAATATGTGAAGAACAGAAGCAAGATAAAAAAAACAACCTTCCAGTAGCACCTTAAAGACCAACTAAGTTAGTTCTTGGTATGAGCTTTCGTGTGCATGCACACTTCTTCAGATACACTGAAATAGAAGTTTCCAGACCCTTCTATATAGTGAGAAGGTGGGGAGGGGTATTACTCAGAAGGGTGGTGGGAATGGGTGATGGGCAGATAGCTGTGATGAGCCTGTTGACGACTCTTAACGACTGCAATAGGTATTACAGGAAAAAGCAATGGGTGAGAAGGTGAAAAGTGGCTTTGTCATGTATAATGAGATAAGAATCCAATGTCTTTGTTCAGACCAGGTTTCTCCATGGTTTTAAGTTTGGTGATAAGTTGCAATTCAGCAGCTTCTCTTTCCAGTCTATTTCTGAAATTCCTTTGTAGTAAAACAGCTACTTTGAGATCTTGTATAGAATGTCCTGGGAGATTGATGTGTTCTCCTACTGGTTTCTCTGTCTTGTGATTCCTGATGTCCGATTTATGTCCGTTTATTCTTTGGTGTAAGGTCTGGCCTGTTTGTCCAATATAGAGAGCTGAAGGACACTGTTGGCATTTGATGGCATACACAATGTTAGACGATGAGCAATTAAATAGTCCTGAGATGGTATGTGTGATGTTGTTGGGGCCAGTAATGGTGTTGTCTGGGTGTATGTGGCAGCAAAGTTGGCATCTGGGTTTATTGCAAGCTCTGGTGCCAGTGTCCGTGTTAGCTCTGGTTGTAGTATTATTGTGGGTTAGGAGTTGTTTAAGATTGGGTGGCTGTCTGTAGGCAATGAAAGGTCTTCCTCCCAGAGCTTGAGAAAGAGAACTGTCATTGTCCAGGAGAGGTTGTAGATCTCTGATGATGCGTTGTACTGTTTTAACTTGTGAGCTGTATGTGATGACTAGAGGTGTTCTGTTATTTTCTTTTTTGGGTCTGTCTTGTAGCAAGTTCTCTCTGGGGCATTTGATGGCATACACAATGTTAGACGGCATTTGATGGCATACACAATGTTAGACGTTTTGACTATGGCAGACCAACACGGCTACCTATCTGTAAACAGAAGCAAGATACCGAGACATGAAAGGGAAACAAAAGGAGATTGACAAAGGCCACCAGGGCAAGCATAACCAAATCATTTCATTTCAGGGTTATGGGTCCCACCCCACCCCCTTTTCTCCATTGCCTGTAATAACAACAGATAATTATAGCATCCCTTTCCGCTTCTTCAAAGAGCATGTGTGTGCTTCTGTAACATTCTATTCTTAATGGAGTAATTATGAAATCTCAATATAATTGGTTTCTCCCAATCTTATGTATGCATAACTTAATAGACTCTATTTGCTTCACAAGGCTCCTCGTCTCCTAGCTCAAGATATTCTGAAGGGGTTCTCCCCCCCCCCTCGCTCAGGCATCTAAATTAAACTGGATGAGAGCCAATAAACTGAGCCTGAACCCTGCTAAGATTGAGGGACTGTGGGCAGTTGATTCCCAGCTCCAGGAATTGGGAAAGAGTTCCTGTTGTGGATGAGGTAGAATCAGATATTTGTGGACTTTGGCTCTAATCAGTCCTGACCACTTGCCATGCCTGTTCCCCTATCCTTGCTTTGTAGGAATAGGTGCACAGTTCAAGCAAAGGGCTAGTTTGGCATGGAGCTCCTTTTATCAGCTTTGAAAGGGGAATCAGCAAAAATGATCTCTGGAGTCTGTCAACAGTGACCCAAGTGTTGATAACATCAAGCCTGGGCTCAGAGTCGGCACAGCCATTGAGCGTGTTGAGGCTGCCATCTCAGGAGCCAAAAATCCTCAAGGTGGTGCCCTGTCTGCCTCAATGCCTCCCTCCACCACTGGCAGGGAAGCATTTCACCAGCATCAGTGTTGATTTCAGGTGAGATTGCACCGATTTCTGGCAAGGTCTCACCAAATTCAGGAGAGATCTGTTGGAGGAACTGGACATGGAGGACGGGATTAATTTCTTTCATAGGCACAAATCACCCCGTGTATGAGATAAGCTATCAGGTGCATGGTCAGCCAAGCCAGTTGTGCGTCGAGGACCCGCCACCTGTTTAGGGATAAATAAGACACAAGGACACAAGTATTTAAGTTAATGGGCTAAATAAGGCCACAACTTATTGGTTACAGCATGTGGGTGGTATTGGCTTAGGCATTGGATCAAACAACCTATAGATGACTCCACCCTGCACAGCAGGGAGTCATTTGAAGGTTAACAACAAGTGGGAGGAGCTTGTTGATGGAAATACAACTGAAAGCATCCCCTGATGTCACCGGGGGTCATGCCATGGCCCTAGCCACAACAGGGCATCAGACGGGATCCACGACCGCTGGGTTCCTTTAAGGGAATACCCTACCTCTTTCTCAAAGCAACTTCACTTCTGCTTTCTCAGAAATGAAGCAGCATAATCACATCCAATAAAAACATGAAAAACAAAAATAACTTTGTACACCAATGAGTCCAACTGGTTTGAGAGATCTCAATGTAACAGAGAATGTCTTCAGATTTGTAGATCTGCTTCTAAGCCATACATTTGGGCCTCCTGGGTTTTTCGCCATGTTTCCAAGAATAATAGCCATCACATGTATCTGCGTCGGATGTTCAAAAAGCAACATTCTTTGGAGGACAAATCTGACCCGAGTGGAAAGTCTTATGTGATTCTGCCCCTTCCAAGACTGCTCTCAAATGACTCTTCTTACTTTCAATTCACTTTTCCATTAACACTCCTGAATGAATAGCACAGGTTATTATTACATGTAGCACAGAACACCTTGCTCCTAAGAACAGGGAGTAGGGGAAAGATGCTGGCATCTTGCCAGCAGTTAAACAACTATGAAATCAGCAATTGTTTGAGGTTGTCATTCCTGAGTGCCTTCAGAAAGTCACCCGTTCTTTCCTGCGTTGTGCCATAAATCATTTTTCAAAAAACTTTTATCTTTCCTTACTGCTATTTCTCCCTCACTCGGGTCTTTCAATAGATGGTGAAGCAGTTCTACCAAGCACAATGCCAATTTGTTTAGTTGAAATGTGACAGCGTTTCTGCAAACTGTTAAAAAAAAAAAAG
The DNA here is from genome assembly GCF_964234715.1 of Podarcis melisellensis. Taxonomy (NCBI): domain Eukaryota; kingdom Metazoa; phylum Chordata; class Lepidosauria; order Squamata; family Lacertidae; genus Podarcis; species Podarcis melisellensis. The sequence continues at coordinate 16,901,214 of NC_138529.1, forward strand.
GTAAAGGACCCCTGGATGGTTAAGTCCAGTCAAAGGCGACTATGGGGGTTGTGGCACTCATCTCGCTTTCAGGCCAAGGGAGCTATTGTTTGTCTGCAGACAGCTTTCCAGGTCATGTGGGCAGCATGACTAGGCCCTATGCGGCCTAGGACCCACGTATCTATGGGACTGCCTCTCCTGGTATGCCCCGTGGAGGACCTTAAGGTCCACAAATGACAACACTTTGGAGGTCCCAAGTCGCAAGGTGGTTAGATTGGTCTCAACTAGGGCCAGGGCATTTTCAGTACTGGCCCTGACTTGGTGGAACGTTCTGTCACAAGAGACTAGGGCCCCGAGGGACTTGACATCTTTCCGCAGGGCCTGCAAGACAGAGCTATTCTGCCTGGCCTTTGGTTTGGACTCAGTCTGACCCTTATGTTTCCCTCCCCTTATGGTTTTGATCTATGGGCTACTTTTAAAATGAGGCTGCATTTTAATTTTCATTTTAACCTGTATTTTAAATTGGTTCCCGCCCCCCTATTTTGTTTTTACTGTAATTTTACTGGTGTTAGCCACCCTGAGCCTGGCTCTGGGCGGGGAGGGCGGGGTATAAATATTTATTATTATTATTATTAATGACTAAACAGCTTCTGGAGGATTTTAAGCAGAGGTTGGCTGGCCATCAGTCATGGATGCTTTAGCTGAGATTCCTGCATAGCAGGGGGTTGGACTAGATGACGCTTGGTGTTTTTTTCCAACTCTATGATTCTATGAAATCATAGAGTCGATTAGGAGAACCCTTGGAATAGCATACAAAGGAAGGAGATGTTGGACTTAAGAAGCTAAAATGTCTGATCTGACAGAACAGCATGACATTGAATTCCACCCCAGGTGCTTTGTGAGCAGGGTAAATCCATCACAGGCTCCCACATTTTGAACACATGTCCTTTATTTAGCCAATGACAGGAGATGAACTGGGGAAGAATTCGTGGCTTGCATCCAAAGATCCCACTGCAAGAGCATAAAATCACAGAATCATAGAAAAATCTGTGGATATGTCCCTCTTGTTTCTGCGTGGTCCCATTTTTCAGCATCCACCACTTGAGCTCACTGTTAGAGGGAGCAATATTACGTCACTTGCTTCCCCCCAATTTTAAATGAAATAAAAAATAACATTGTTGATATATACATAGTAAGTTACATGACCCGAAGCTAGACCATGGGTCTACCTAGTTCAGGATTGACTGGCTTCAAGATTTCAGACAGAAATTTCTCCCAGCCTTCTCTGGAAAAGTCAGGATTTGAACCTGGGACCCTTTTGCAGCAGGCTCTCTTCCACTGAGCTACAGTCTGCATAAATGGCTCCTTTGCTAAAACTTTAATTTTACTCAGCCTCTTGAAACAAGAATAGTGGGAAGGGCAGCTGGGCTTTCTTTTCTTTCATTTTCTTTACCTTTTAAAGGGATCCTTGTTTTGATAGAAATGATGGCCAAAAATTAATTATAAGTAGAAGCTTATTCTCCTTCGACATTTCTTTTATGTGTGTTGAACAAATGAGGAGATAGGGCTTCTCCCAACACATCTTTATCAAGTTCCTCAGATAGGTTATTGCCTCCTCCTGGGGTTTACCCTCTTTTCAAGCTGTTTAGCAATCTCCTCCATTCATTCTTTCCTGGTGTTATGAGCCTTTAGTCACTTTGTTCAAAGTCAACTTCTCAAAGGGGAAATAAAAAGGAAGTACATGGAAACTGTTCCCACTTCTCCAAAACAGAGCATGTGATGTAGGATTAACATGCTTCTGCGTTTGGCAGGAGCTGCTTTTCCCATCACCCTCCTTGAGCAGCAAACATTGTGAGACTTGTTTGTTTGTTTCCGTGTCATTTATTTAAGGCATTTATACCCACCCTTTCCCTGCCAATCTAGCAGTTCAAAAGCATGTCAAGTGCAAGTAGACAAATAGGTACCGCTCCAGTGGGAAGGTAAATGGCGTTTCTGTGTGCTGCTTTGGTTCGCCAGAAGCGGCTTAGTCATGCTGGCCACATGACCAGGAAGCTGTACGCCGGCTCCCTCGGCCAGTAAAGCGAGATGAGCGCTGCAACCCCAGAGTCGGTCACGACTGGACCTAATGTTCAGGGGTCCCTTTACCTTTACCCACCCTTTAGCAAACAACAACAAACACCAAAAAAGTTCTTGGAGCAGCTTAGAAAAATTGGTGCCAAGAGAGAGTCCCTGCTCTCAGGTTTACAATCTAAAAGAAGAAGACATATATGAGGAAAGGGAAAGGGAGGAGGGGCAAGGAGGGGAAAGTTAAGCATAAGCAGTTAATGTACTTCTAATGCAGTTTATAGTTCTCTCTGTGTAGATTCTGGCTGTCTAGATGAGCAGCAACTCCTGGCCAGTGTCAATTGGTGGTTCTGGCTACCTCCTGGCCAATGTCAATTGGTGGTTCTGGCTACTTACCCAACTCTACAGTCAATGAAGGAATACCTAAAGATTGTAATATTACCAGCACTGAGATCTCATGTTCTGTATGCTCTGGTTTAGTAAGGGAAATACATTGTCCATAACTGTCTATATGTGTAGATTTGCCCTAGTTCTCACTGGATGGAGGACTAATAGATGATTAATTGCCATTATCCAGAGCTGCACATCTCGCACAGTGGGAAGCTGAAACCAGAGAATACAGTGTCTATGCCAGCAGTGGGAAATAAGCTTAGGATCTCTCTCTGGGACCAGAGAGAGGAAAGTTTGTTGAACTCTATTAAAAACTAAAAAGCAGATGAGACAACATTGCTAGTTTGATGAGCAATGTGTTACTTTGTGTCTTGCAATGTTTAATTGTAAACATTTAAGGCTATTTGCAGTACAGTGGTACCTCGGGTTCAGAACTTAATTCGTTCTGGAGGTCCGTTCTTAACCTGAAACTGTTCCTAACCTGAGGTACCACTTTAGCTAATGAGGCCTCCTGCTGCTGCCATGCCGCCGCCGTGCAATTTCTGTTCTCATCCTGAAGCAAAGTTCTTAACCCAAGGTACTATTTCTGGGTTAGCAGAGTCTGTAATCTGAAGCATCTGTAACCCGAGGTACCACTGTAAAGCTTTGAAACTCATAGCCAATTTGTTTTCTACTCTGCACAAAGTCCAATTCAGTGATTCTGTTGCAGCAACTCTTAACACACTGCCCCTGCAGGTTGTGAACATAAGATGCTTCCATTTAAAGGATATGTCCATCTATCTGAGTATAAGCTACTCTGACTAGCAGCCAGAGGTCCTTTTAAATTAGGAATGCCAGGAAATGAACCTGGAACCATATACATGCAAAACATTTGCTTTCTCTCTGATCTGTGACCCTCTTTGGCAGGGGTACAGAGCATGCTGGCACCACGTAATAATAATAATAATAATAATGATGATGATGATGATGATGATGATGATGATGATGTTCCTGTTGAACTCCAGCTGCCTGCAGCCCCAGCCAGCATGACCAAAGGTCAGGACTGATAGCCCAACAAGATCTAGAGGGCAAAAGGTCCTCCAGCCCTCCTCTATGACATCTGGTTTCCAGCTGTAAGACCATCCCAAACTTTAGTGCACCCAAATATCTAATGAAGTGTTCTTATCAATTTAAGTTGCTTCAGACAAGGAAAGAACACTTAAAACCCATCCATAGTCAACACTAATAAAACACTGTAAAAGAGACCAGAGGGAGCAATGATAATACATTAACAAATTAAATGGTGGAGAGGTTAAGAAGCCATAATTAACCATGCAGAACTATACTATTGATCTCTTAATTTGAAAAAAAAAAAGTAAGACACAGAGAGATTCCTCTAGAGGCATGACCTGCAACAGAATAATATATCAAGCATCATTCCAAGAATAATCTTATTAAAACACAAAATAAAACTTTGAACCAAAATAGCCCTGCTGTGGAAAGAACCTACCTTGACAGCTCGACGGCTGGGAATCACTGAGCAACTTCATTATGTGGTCAGCTGACGCTGATTGGGCAAAGATGCATACCGAAGGCTTCAGCCTACTCTCTCGGAGGTGATAACATAAATAACGTTGGAGATACATGATTGTGGAAATAATATGTAGGGTTTTTTAAAACATTGCTTTCTAGGGACTGTTCTTTTATGGGCATGTCCTAATCACTGATTATTTGCTCTGTCTATAGATCTATCTCCTTTTAACAGATCCTGAAGCTGAGACTCCAATACTTAGGCCACCTCATGAGAAGAGAATACTCCCTGGAAAAGACCCTGATGTTAGGTAAGACTGAGGGCACAAGGAGAAGGGAACGAAAGAGGACAAGATGGTTGGACAGTGTTCTTGAAGCTACTAACATGAGTTTGACCAAACTGCAGGAGGCAGTGGAAGACAGGAGTGCCTAGCGTGCTCTAGTCCATGGGGTCATGAAGAGCCGGACATGACTAAACAACAACAACATTATGGGGTGCCACAATGCTACCCCTAATGCTATTTAACATTATCCGTAAGAGAACCCATCCAGAATGCAGCAGCTAGACTGGTGACTGGAAGTGACCACCGAGACCACATAACAATGGTCCTGAAAGACCTACATTGGCTCCCAGTACATTTCCGAGCACAATTCAAAGTGCTGGTGCAGACCTTTGAAGCCCTAAATGGCCTCTGCCCAGTATACCTGAAGGAGAATCTCCACTCCCATTGTTCAGCCCGGACACTGAGGTCCAGCTCCGAGGGCCTTCTGGCTGTTCCTTCACTGCAAGAACCAGGCAGAGAGCCTTCTTGGTAGTGGCACTCACCCTGTGGAACACCCTCCCATCAGATGTCAAGGAAACAGACAACTACCTGACTTTTAGAAGACATCTGAAGGCAGCCCTGTTCAGGGAAGTTTTTAATGGTTGATGTTTTATTGTGTTTTTAATATTCTGTTGGGAGCTGCCCAGCCCCAGCCAGATGGGTGAGGTATAAATATATTATTATTATTATTATTATTATTATTATTATTATTCACATGAATCTGTTGGGAGTGGTCACTGGGTACCCAACTCTATTTCTCCATTGCATCTGAGTCAGGAAAGGCTGTGTAAGCTCTTGGCTAATGCCGGGATGTGGTGGTAGACTGGATGCGGGTGAATAAACTGGGAAGATTTGTAGCTCGCGAGGTTCAGTAAGGTTCAGCAAGGTATGCTCTGATCTTCTTATGGATCAGAAACTGGTTAAGGAAAATGAAGGAAAGAGCAGGAATAAATGGATAGTTCTGGAAGGATATAGAAAATAGAGAGGGTCTCCCACACACCAAATGTTAGGGGGCACCTGAGAAGAGTACCCCACCCCCGGCATGGTACTGAATTCAGAGGGATGCACTTTCCATAGTTTCCCCCTTTCTCTTTCTTCTGAGAGTTACTGTACTGGCCTGAATATAACCCTCACTCCCCCCCCTCCAAATTCCGAATTTGAAAAGTTAAAGTGCGGCTTAAATTCGTGACCTTACAAAAATCGGCTTTTGCGTTATCACTGATGAAACAGACATACGGTAAACAGGGCAGGTGTGAGTGCCTGCAGAATTTTAAGGGAGCGGCTTATATCCAGGTATATTTTTCTCCCCCTCCCCCGAATTTTAAAGGTACGGCTTATATTCAGGTGCGGCTTATATCCGGGCCAATAGGGTAGCTTTGGGGAACAGCCCTTCAGGATGTAGGTGCCCTTGAGTGATCACCAAGGCAGCTAAGACAAATCTCTTCCCTTCCTACACTCCTTGGCAGCTGTGACAGACAATCCAATGGACCAAATTGAAAGTTCCTCCCCCATACAATGATATGCAGTAGGTGAAATAAGACACGTTCAAGGCCACCCACAATTCCTATTCTGTATACACTGATATTAGACTGATATACGCTCACACTGTCATAAACAGATGAGAGTGAGGGATGCCATGCTTCATAACAAAGAGGTGTGTGGCCACCTTTTAACATTGCTCTTGCATCACTTCAGGTACAGTACCTCCAGATTGTCAGTATTTTGTGGGAGAGTTCAAAGAGAATACTGGAATTTAAGGCTTGTGCATTTACAGTGGTACCTCGGGTTAAGAACTTAATTCGTTCCAGAGGTCCGTTCTTAACCTGAAACTGTTCTTCACCTGAGGTACCACTTTAGTTAATGGGGCCTCCCGCTGCTGCTGCGCCACCGCCGCACGATTTCTGCTCTCATCCTGAAGCAAAGTTCTTAACCTGAGATACTTTTTCTGGGTTAGCGGAGTCTGTAACTGAAGCATCTGTAACCTGAAGTGTCTGTAACCCGAGGTACCACTGCAATACAGATTAGGGTGCCCTATTGCCCTAACTTTATTATTTATATTTTTTTATATCCCACTTTTCCCTTGGAACTAAAAGCAGCTTACACAAATTAAAATAGTAAAGGTAAAGGTACCCCTGACCATTAGGTCCAATCACGAACGACTCTGGGGTTGCACGCTCATCTCACTCTATAGGCTGAGGGAGCCAGCGTTTGTCCGCAGACAGCTTCCGGGTCATGTGGCCAGCATGACTAAGCAACTTCTGGCGAACCAGAGCAGCACACGGAAACACCATTTATCTTCCCGCCGCAGCACCTATTTCTCTATTTGCACTTTGACGTTCTTTTGAACTGCGAGTTTGGCAGGAGCAGGGACCGAGCAACAGGAACTCACCCCGTTGTGGGGGATTCAAACCACCGACCTTCTGATCTTTGATCTTTGGTTTAGACCATAGCGCCACCCGCGTACCCATAGTAAAGGTAGCGCAGGACTACTTAAAAGCCCTTCTGTTTTTTTAAAAAATTCGGTCCCTTGTCACAATAAAATAGCATTCAGAAGGACAACACAGAGCTGAGTGACACTGCCAATAAAGTTAATTGGCATAAAGAATGCAGCGTGTATTACCACCAACCATACATGGAGGATCATTTCATGTTTATATCTCATCCGAGAGAAGAGCAATGGAGTCGACATTTAACAGCTCGCTGTGCTGAAGGAGCCCTCTTTAAAACATTGGGGGTAAACTGTGGGCACGAAGATAACATAAAGCAAGTATTAAATGCGGGGTGAGGGGAAAAAAACATATTTGTGCAGTGCATGATGATCATAGAGAGATAATTTACTTTTACTCATACATTTTCCCTCCATAATAATGTTATATTTAGAAGCCCATTTATAATAATGCTTATCTATCTGGCGTTAAACTAGGCGTGACACAGCTAGTCCTGCCAGACTGTAATGTTGGAAAGCAGTTTACCAGCACAGTCAAAGCAGTGAGAAGCCAATTCCGCCCCCCCTTCTGAATTAATTAGATTACTAAAAGGAGTATATGTAGGAATGTAGGAAGCTGTCTTATATTAAAGCCAGACGATTCTCCCCTCCCCCATTATTATTTTATTTTAGGAAAGTAATAATCATAAATAGGTAAGAATAAAAATGTGCACCCCACCACTGAGCTCATTCCATTGTAACTATACAACCTTTCAAAATTTCAATACCTCTTGCGATGGTGTGACCCCTTTCTGTTTTAACAGTACGAATTCTACACACACCTTCCATATCTACTTGAAATCATTTCTCCTGCATATTCCCCATCTTACCTTAATGGCACATGTTAATCTATCATTAATAGCTATATCCCACACCTCTTTATAACATCCTTCCATTTTATATTCTGTTTGCCCCTTCCACTTTCTAGCTATCATAATTCATACAGCTGTCAATAAATTTGTGAGCAAGCCCTTCATAGCCTGTATTCCAGCATGACAATGACCCAAAACACACGGCCAAGGCAACAAAGGAGTGGCTCAAGAAGAAGCACATTAAGGTCCTGGAATGGCCTAGCCAGTCTCCAGACCTTAATCCCATCGAAAAATCTGTGGAGGGAGCTGAAGGTTCAAGTAGCTACACATCAGCTTCGAAATCTTACTGACTTGGAGAGGATCTGCAAAGAGGAGTGGGACAAAATACCTCCTGAGATGTGTGCAAACCTGGTGGCCACCTCCAAGAAACATCTGACCTCTGGAATTGTCAACAAAGGTTTTGCCACCAAGTACTAAGTCATCTTTTGCAAAGGGATCAAATACTTGTTTCACTCGTTGTTGTTGTTATTGTTGTTGTTTAGTCATTTAGTTGTGTCCGGCTCTTCATGACCCCATGGACCAATGCACATCAATCTCTGACTTTTGTCTTCTGGGTTTCTGGGGGTTTTCCTATTGTTATTCTGTCTCTCACAGCTACAATAAACCTACCATTAAAATTATGGACGGTCATTTCTTCGTCAGAGGGCAAAGGGGCAAATTTAGCAGGGAACCAAATACTTTCGCCCCTCACAGTATGTACACCCCCACCACATGTGAACATAATTCCCTGTTTCCTGGCATCCGCTCCAACATAACACCAAATATTCCTTGTTTATTTGATTTAATCTGACTGGTGTTAAATACCATCTCCAAACCAATTCATAATAATTTTCTTTTTTTCATCCATTGAGCATGGCATGGCATTGTCTTCATATACGTACACATGTAAAGGTGTGGGGAGATGGGGCAGGTTGGTCTATTTGTTAATAGTTTGTGTGTGTGGAGAGACAGACAGAGTGAGATTGTGCCCGAATGCCCAATGAAACTCACTGCTTAAGGTGGGTTTTAAATTGACTGATACACGTTGATCAGACACATTTATTTCCAATGGAGGCCAGCTTAAGATTGGTTGAAGCACTGGAGCTGTACTAATTTGCCAGGGGTCTGTGTGTGTGTTCCAGAAAGCACAATCATCTATAGAACAGAGTTGAATCAGTCTGGTTAAAGGAACCAAAATGTGCTGTATATGATATAAGCACTGTTCCCTTTTGCAGCCATTTTATACCCTGTTCTGCATCTTCTCAACAGCCATGCAGTGAAGGTTAGGCTGAGAGTTGGTGACTTGCTCAATCCAGAGAGCAAATCTGAAATATACTCAGAGTCGAGAGTGGATGTCATGCTCTTTATTCAGCTCATAGTGGTGAGGAGGAATGAAAGTTTCCCCAAAGTATCTGCATTATATACATTATTTGCACAATGGGCTGCACGTGATTGGCTAATTCCAATTCTCCTGTAGGCCAATCAGGTTGTGGATTCACTTCCATCTGGAGCTGGATTGGGTGGCTCCTGTAGACCAATCATACTGCTGCATTGTTCTAGGACCAATCAGACTGCTGCATTCTGAATCCTATTGTTCTAGGACCAATCAGACTGCTGCATTTTGGATCCTATTGTTCTAGGACCAATCAGATAGCTGCATTTTGGATCCCATTCAACTCAGTACATAACCAAAACCAATACTGAGTTAAGTGCACATCCTTAAAGTATCTATCCTTCTATCTATCTTGGCAAAAAAAAAAAGTTATCCATTTGCTAAGAGTTGTGGAACTGCTTGTGATCACTGTTCTTTTTGTGGTCCATGAAAGCTTAAAGGTAAAGGTACCCCTGACCATTAGGTCCAGTCATGGATGACTCTGGGGTTTTGGCACTCATCTCGCTCTATAGGCTGAGGGAGCCGGCATTTGTCTGCGGACAGCTTCCGGGTCATGTGGCAAGCATGACTAATCTGCTTCTGGCGAACCAGAGCAGCACACAGAAACGCTGTGGTACCTATTTATCTACTTGCACTTTGACGTGCTTTCAAACTGCTAGGTGAGCAGGAGCTGCGACCAAGCAATGGGAGCTCACCCCATCACAGGGATTTGAACCGCCAACCAACTGCACCAGGGCCCCCCAACATTTTCATCTGGCCTCACTCCAGAACCTTATGGTTCATATCTGTGGAAGTCTTAAATCCTTCATTGACAAAGCAATTCAGAGGCAAGTTCACTATTTCACATATCTTTCTTTATTTGTGTTTTTGTAGCTTGATAAATCCTTAGCAAGTCCCGGGCTTCCCCCTCGAAGGCTGATGCTGGCACAAGCTCCATTAGCCTGAGCAGGTCTCCCAGTAACTGCATTTATTTCGTTTTTAATTTTTTTTTTTATTTTATTTAGGCCTGAGGTTACCATTTTGATCCTCTCACTAATGAGGAGAACTGGAGAGGGAAAGGGAGAGAGAGAAAGAAACAGAAAGGAGTTTCCTTAATTGATAATTTTCTAGCTGACAGTCATTCAGAGTCCCCGGTGGAATATTCTGACAGAAAATATGCAGAGAAGAAAGCAGTAAAATAATTTCAATAAAGCAGAGCTGTGTTTTTGCTGGAGGAGTTATTAGCGAGAGATGGGCTCTAGGATGCCGTTTCTTGAAGCAGCTATCAAACAAGAAATTATGCTGTGAGTCCTTGTCAAATGTTTTGGAAAATGTGCATAACAAGTACTGTTAGATTTTAAATGTTCCATTCCCTCCTTCTCTCTCTCTCTCTCTCTCTCTCTCTCTCTCTCTCTCTCTCTCTCTCTCTCTCTCGTGTGTGTGTGTTTTCAGACAACAGGAAAAGTTGCACCAGAAGGATAGGGTCCTATGGCCACCAGGCTTCCTTACCAGTATGAGTTCTTTAGAGTTCTCAGTTGCTGTGCATCCCTCTAATTTATATATTCATTACATTTATATCCCATGTTTTCTTTAAGAAGCTCAAGGCGATGTATGTTATTGTAACTCAGACTCTATAAAGTGACCATTTGCTTTTTGCTAAACTTATACTTTCTTGGCCCAATGTGGTGGTTTACAAAAGTGATGCAATCTCTTTCAATCTTCCTGACAGTGTTGCAAGCATCACTTCAATCACGGATATTGTTATTTACAGTTCTGCCGTTGATATTCATTTTCCAAAAACAAAGAGCTATGTGCAAGCCTCGAGGAGTATTGTGATCTGTCTGTCTCATGGTGCCACATTAATTTTGACATATCCCTTTCTTCTTTCAACTTTTTAAAAAGGACTTTAATGAGGCTTGCATATGAAGCTGAACGAAGTACTTTGTTTTGCTGTTTATAATGTTTACTCAATAAACTGTTTTAAGGCTGCATGTTATATTGCTGTAACCTACTCTGAGACCTTCTGGTGAAATGTGGGTAACAAATATAATAATAATAATAATAATAATAATAATAATAATAATAATAATAATAATAATGGTACCTTTATTGTCAATGTACAACCTGTGTACAATGAAATCATCATCATCCATCCTCTGTTGTGCTATTAACCCTGTTTGTTTGTTTGTTTGTTTTTAAATTGTCATTATAGTTTTACTTTAAGCATTTTTGTAAAAAATGCTTTTCTTAAAAAAGGAAGAAATCCTTTTCTTTTTTAAAAAATAAGGATTCAGTTCAAACTACTCAATCAATATGCTGCAAATAAGCAATATTAACAATATATTTTAAGTTAGATTCAGGTTTTAAGTGTAAATGTTCAAACATTTAAAAATATAAATCTCCCCCTGTGTACAAGGTCCAGGGCTGTGGGTTTGTAATAGGTTCTGTTTGTCCTTCAAATGTTCAGCTGCTTCTCCATGGAAAAAAATATTCTGCATTGTTCCCTTTTCTATATGAGAAATAGATGAAAACATAATATTAATATATGAGGAACTGAAGAGGAGAGATGAGGAGACTAAATAAAAGGTGTGTAATTCAGAACGACCTCAGTTTTGTACAATGCGTGAGACTGTGTGACATTTCGAGAATCTCGGAGAATCATTCTTTGTTTTAAAAATTATTTGCTTATGTATTTATAAAGCTACTTGTGCCACTAAGGATTCTTACTGTACCCCTCTCCCGGCTCCACACACAGTCATGCAATAGGTAGTTATATAAGGGGAAAGGATAACAAATGAATGTTAGTGACTACCATCATCACCTCAATAAAACAGTTCAAGGGAATATGCATTTTAGCACATTGGATCGGAAGGTAATCTGAACCAATGACAACGAACAAAGCACTGTTAGTACAATAGGCTGGGTTCAAGAACACTGTCATTACATTTATTCTTTTCTTTAAAAAATTAATGTGCCATTAAATATCACTGAAACCATTATCAGCTCATATGGTCAGCGAATGAGTGAACAGCAGAGAGCTCACATTAAAGTTGTAAAATTATCCATCTCACCTCCATGTGACCTGGATTACACTGAGAAAAGGTGGAAATATAGAGGACCTGGGTGGTTAAGTCCAGTCAAAGGCGACTATGGGGTTGTGGGTCTCATCTCGCTTTCAGGCCGAGGGAGCTGGGTATTTGTCCACAGACAGCTTTCTGGGACATGTGGCCAGCATGACTAAAACGGTTCTGGTGCAACGGAACACCGTGACGGAAACCAGAGCGCATGGAAATGCCATTTACTTTCCTGCCACAGTGGTGCCTATTTATCTACTCGCACTGGCATGCTTTCGAACTGCTAGGTTGGCAGGAGCCAGGACAGAGCAATGGGAGCTCACTCCCTCGTGGGGATTCGAACCGCCGACCTTCCGATCGGCAAGCCCAAGAGGCTCAGTGGTTTAGACCACAGCGCCACCCGCATCAGTGACTGGCATCAGTGACAAGGTCATCTAGTGGCTGAGTGGGTACTTGAACCCTGGTCTTCCAACACTCTGATATACTGCTGTAGTCCTGTTATTGTTTCCTAATTGTTGGTTACACTGTAGTTTCAACTTTTCTGGTATACGGTTACAATGATTCTGTATGTACTCTGTCCTGGGCTTCATGGTGAAGGGCAGGTGATAAGTATTTGGAAGAAAGAAAGAAAGAAAGAAAGAAAGAAAGAAAGAAAGAAAGAAAGAAAGAAGGAAGGAAGGAAGGAAGGAAGGAAGGAAGGAAGGAAGGAAGGAAGGAAGGAAGGAAGGAAGGAAGGAAGGAAGGAAAGAAGGAAGGAAGGAAGGAAGGAAGGAAGGAAGGAAGGAAGCATAACTCTGACAGCCCCTTCAGGGGTGAGGTATTTTGAGTTAGCGCTATTGGGTGACAACAGGAATTGTGTGTCGCTGTGTGTTTTAACCTTCATATTTAAAATGGTCACCACATGCCATTCTCAGTTACTGCCAAGGTGGAGACAGGTGGAACAACCTGCCTCTGTCACCCTTGCCCCAACTGGTTTGCTGCCTCACCGTTTCTCTACCCCTATTCTAGAATGGTCCCAGTTTACCACCCACTATTGGTCCTGATGTTGCTCTCTGGCTCCCACAAAGCTGTGGGATGACAGCTTGTTGAATTGGTGTATTGTCGAACCAAAAAAATGACAGCTGAAATTCTGACCAAGCTATTGCCAAAAGACAATTTTGAGAACCTTCAAGTCGAGATTGGACTTTGGGTTGTTCATTAATAGTGCAGTGATTGTTATATTTGCCTGAGAAGGGGTTTGTGAGATAACCAGCCTCATATAACAAACATGCTTAAATCTAATTAATGCATGAGGGGGTTAATGCCTTAGGTCCAGAGAGATCTGCATTGTCTCCCAGTACATTTGCGAGCACAATTCAAAGTGTTGGTGCTGACCTTTAAAGCCCTAAATGGCCTCAGTCCTGAAGGAGTGTCTCTACTCCCATCGTTCAACCTGGACACTGAGATCCAGCGCCGAGGGCCTTCTGGCAGTTCCCTCATTGCGAGAAGTGAAGTTACAGGGAACCAGACAGAGGGCCTTCTCGGTAGTGGCACCCGCCCTGTGGAACGCCCTCCCTTCAGATGTGAAGGAAATAAGTAGCTATCCTATCTTTAAAAGACATCTGAAGGCAGCCCTGTTTAGGGAAGTTTTTAATATTTAATGCTGTATTGTTTTTAAAACTCGATTGGGAGCTGCCCAGAGTGGCTGGGGAAACTCAGCCAGATGGGCAGGGTATAAATAAAGTATTATTATTATTATTATTATTATTATTATTATTATTATTATTATTAGAGTAAGCTGTCCTGCCAGGATTAACTAGGTCACCTTGGGAGGAAGGCAATCAAGCCTATTGTTCTGCCTGAGAAGCTCAGTGTGTAAAGAGGTCTGAGCTGCTTGCTCCAAACTCAGACCTCATGGCTTTTACAAGCCATTCTTGTGTTCCTATACAAATAATTTAGGAACTTTCACCACTGTTAACGATGCCAGGTTTTCCTGCCTGTGTTTTCTGACTGATGTATGGGAAAGCACATGAACCTGATCATTAAAGAGTTTGTAATTAAATCATTTTTAACTTACCAAATGTGCGGTCTTTTCTATGCTAAGGGAAAAGGAAAGTTTTGGAACTCACAAAGGCATATTTTAAATGCCTAGCAGCCTGTGCTTTACTCTGCTGTAGATTTTGTGATTTTAAATCCCTGTTGGGGGTTCTCTCACCAAAGAGTACTTGCTCCAAACCTGGATCTTGGTATTCAGGGAATCCTCCTTTTTCAACCTATTTTTCCTTGCCACCAACAAAGGCACCAACATGGGCTCATCATCAAAGCACAAGTAATTAAATGTCCAGGCTGTTTCAATCACTGTAAATTCCAGATCCTTTTGCATTTCACACAAGGGTGTCTGTCTCTGGGCTGTGCCCTCCCTAACTCCCTGATTTGTCCAATATTAGCTTTCCTTTTTCTACCGCAGATGCTCTCTGTGTGTCTGCATAGCAATGATTGATTCCTATCGACACTTCCTTTAGCTTCCCTTGTGCTGCTTGCTACAGTGCAATTTAAAAGCCTGCTGAAATTCATGGCCGGCATAGCGGAGCATGACATCTCATAAATGGAATTGCCACTTAGGCTTAATCTATCTGCCCTTCTCCCTTTATGTGGAAGCACACTGCCAGGAGGTGGGCCACAGCATCCACCACTGGGACATATAAATTGTGTGCATTCTCCAGGTGTTTTCCCCTTAATTGGAGTTCATCTTTCAGTTGGGTGTTTGTTGTAGGATCTGTCCTTTGTATGCTACTGCAGAATGAGCACTTACAGTTAACGTTAATTAACTTTTCGGCATATATCAGTTTGGTATTGAATGCTTTTTAAAATGATAATAAAAAGTTACCATAGTTTTCTGCGTACAGTGGTGCCACGGGTTAAGAACTTAATTCGTTCTGGAGGTCCATTCTTAACCTGAATCTGTTCTTAACCTAAGGTACCACTTTAGCTAATGGGGCCTCCTGCTTCCGCCACACCTCCACCGTGCGATTTCTGTTCTCATCCTGAAGCAAAGTTCTTAATGCGAGGTACTATTTCTGGGTTAGCGGAGTCTGTAACCTGAAGTGTCTGTAACCTGAGCTACCACTGTAGAAGAGATTTTTTCCATTTAAAATAAACTTAAGAAATGGGGCTCGTCTTATACACGGATAGTACAGAGGGGCACTTTAGCAGAAATGCTCCAGGTTCTTCAGTGCAATATATTTGTTGTGAGCTGTATATACAAATGGGATGTGGGTGGCACTGTGGGTTAAACCACAGAGCCTAGGACTTGCCAATCAGAAGGTTGGCAGTTCGAATCCCCGCGAATCCGTGTGCTGCTCTGGTTCGCCAGAAGCGGCTTAGTCATGCTGGCCACATGACCCGGAAACTGTACGCCAGTAAAGTGAGATGAGCACCGCAACCCCAGAGTCCCAGAGCAGGAAACACCGTTTACCTTCCTGCTGGAGCAGTACCTATTTCTCTACTTGCACTTTGACATGCTTTTGAACTGCTAGGTTGGCAGGAGCAGGGACCGAGCAATGGGAGCTCACCCCGTTGCAGGGATTCGAACCCCCGACCTTCTGATCAGCAAGTCCTAGGCTCTGTGGTTTAACCCACAGCGCCACCCATGTCCCACTTTTTGTAGTAAGCAACAATTAATAATATAAAATATGTCTTCTGGATCCTGCGTGCTTCATAGCTGAAACAAATGACTGCTAAGACTGGGGAAGGAATTGACTTGGTCTACTTTTCTCGCTGGACCAACTCACTCAGACGTTCCCAACTCTGCTTGCTGATTGGACTGCAACTTTCCAGTCTTCTTCAGATTTTGCAATATGGTTCCAGCATGCTGTGCACCAAGAAGGATACATGTTATGCAAAAGGTATGTATAAAATGTGCGTCATATGGCTGAATGTGTACCAAAAAAATGCATATTTTACACAGAGTATTGTGATCCTTTGGTCATCTTTTATAATGCATAAGGTAAGAACAAGACCTATGGTTCACAACGAGACTCTTCTCTCCCTCCTTCCAAAAGAGGCAGGAAAAGAATTAGAGGATTTTAATGGAAAATAAAGGGAAGGGTTTAACACAGAATGACTATTAATATCTGGTCTCCTCCCAAGGATCTGGATGAGCTTTCCTCTGAGTATCCATCAAACCTCATCCCTATCATCCTATAAATCTATCTGCAAACCCCATTTCCTCTTCAAGAAGCTACATAAATTTTAATACCGTATAAAGTTATTAATATAGGAAATAGCCTTTTAGGTGGGTTTCAGGGAAATTAATGACAAGCGTGAACACGAGAGAGCCTAAAATATTAAAAACAAAGCATTTCTCCTTAAGGTTTCTGCTTGAATTTTCAAGAAGTCGGCTGCGTATGCTTTGAATATCCTTTGCGAGTTTTGATTTATTTCTTGTGGACTCTGTAGAAGACAGCCGTTCTCCAGGGGGAACCTGAAAACGTAGAGAACAAGGCATGGTTTGAATGGGACTTCGGAATTATAGCATGGATGCTATGTTGGGGGAAAGTATAAAAGGAAGATAGCAGTCACTGCAGCCATCTGGCTTGGTGCTTCTCCCCTTGTAACTCGCTCTACGTGGGGCTGCCCTTGAGACTGACCCAGAAATTCCAGCGGGTGCAGAATGCCATGGCGAGACTCCTTACGGGGTCCTCGCTGCGGGATCACATTCACCCAGTGCTATACCAGCTGGACTGGCTCCCGGTGGAGTACAGGATCACGTTTAAGGTGCTGGTTTTGACCTTTAAAGCCCTATACGGCCTAGGACACTCGTACCTACGGGACTGCCTCTCCTGGGATGTCCCACGGAGGACCTTACGGTCTTCAAACAGAAACATCTTGGAGGTCCCGGGCCACAGAGAGGTTAGGCTGGCCTCAACCAGAGCCAGGGCTTTTTCGGCTGTGGCTCCGATCTGGTGGAACGCTCTGTCACAAGAGACTAGGGCCCTGCGGGACTTGACTTCTTTCAGTAGGGCCTACAAGACAGAGCTGTTCCACCAGGCCTTTGGCTGAGGCACAGTCTGACCCACTCCTTTGGTAATCCTCACAGAACTCTAGCCCAATGGTTGCCATTAATTGATTTTGAATTGATTTTAGAATGAATTGATTTTAGAATGCTGTGTTACTTTTATTGTTGTTAGCCACTCTGAGCCCGGCTTCGGCTGGGGAGGGCAGGATATAAATAAAACATTATTATTATTATTATTATTATTATTATTATTATTATTATTATTATGTGTCGAGTCCTTAAAAAACATGCTACACCCAGGTTTGAAAACAACAGCAATTACCAACCGTAGAAGAATGGCGACAGAAGGTAATGGAATATGCAGAAATGATAGATTAACAGGGGGAAATTCAACAGGGCGATGAAACATTTCAAAAAGAATGGGAAAATTTTATGTCATACATAGGAAGGATAAGGTGAAATAGTGAAACCAGTAGAATTGAAATAAACCTCATAATGTGAAATACAAAGAACATTTCTGGATAAAGAAAATAATAAAAAATAAAATGTACAATGTGATTAATGTAACCAATGGCAGTTATAAATGAATACAGACAGACAATAAGAATTGTACATGCAGGAGGATTTATTTGACTATAGACACTCTGTGGACAAATACAAAAGAATAATAATAATATACAAAATGGATGAAGACAATGCGAAAAAGTTAGATGTGATATAAAAGGTCAGAAGAGGGAAGGAGGTTCTTGGGTGCAGGTGTGAAAGTGAAATGTAATACAATATGTTTCACATTTACACCTGTGAAATGTAATACAATATGTAGGAGACTCTTGAGAGTCCCATGGACTGCAAGAAGATCAAACCTATCCATTCTTAAGGAAATCAGCCCTGAGTGCTCACTGGAAGGACAGATCGTGAAGCTGAGGCTCCAATACTTTGGCCACCTCATGAGAAGAGAAGACTCCCTGGAAAAGACCCTGATGTTGGGAAAGATGGAGGGCACAAGGAGAAGGGGGCGACAGAGGACGAGATGGTTGGACAGTGTTCTTGAAGCTACAAACATGAGACCAAACTGCGGGAGGCAGTGGAAGACAGGAGTGCCTGGCGTGCTCTGGTCCATGGGGTCACGAAGAGCCATACATGACTAAACAACTAAACAACAACAACAATACAATATGTGTATGTGGAGTATGCAAATGAAAATCAATAGAGAATATTATTGGGGGGGGGGACATGCTACAAGCTGACATCAGACCTGGTGGGTCCTGTTGGGGTGTCAGGGGAGATAAAAGTGGGGAAAGGTCCAAGGGCTGCCCTGTTGAAGACTTCCTTTAAATCCCCTCAGTTTTTGTACTAAATCAGGTGTTAGGTATTCAAATCATGCAAGGGCTCAATTATCACAAATGTAATCACATTTCTATTAAAGAGTTCTGGGTGACAGAAATGCTCCAGTGATTTATTAATAGGATGAAATGTCACACTGCTTCTTCATACTGGATTCATTCTTTTCCTTTCTTTTTTCTTTTTTCTAAATCTACATAAAAAGAATATAGTTTTTCTGACTGCTTTGTCAGGAAGAAGAATATGGGGGTGGGGAGAATATTGTGCAGACTTTTGTCTAAGAATAAGTAAATGAAGAGCAGGATGTGTTTTCTACCTTTTCTTTTAAGGGAATTTCATTTTGTCTTGCTTTTTTAGAATTTAACCTGCCATTCCGGAAGGACTAATTAAGCAACTATGGCAGAATTCCAAGTATCAGGCATACTTAACATGGCGGCTTACATAGTATTATTATTTTTCAGAGAAAAAGCTGGTGAAGCTTTCTGAACCCTTTGACATTTATCCCTCAGGTTATTGCTATGTACACAATCTATGGAAAATTCCAAATATTCCTTGTCATGTTTGTTCATGAACCCAACTCAACTGTGGAGGAATCTTTCAATTTCAGTTTTTCTTGGTTTCTCATTTTTTTCAATCTTATACACAGTTCTTCGCACAAATAAAATAAAATAAAGTTCTCGTGAAAATTCATCAGCACTTTAGTGTGAATTTCTCCCAAGAGACATCTTTGCAATTTTGCCACATGTACACATTCTTGATAAGTAATTTCCCCGTGTGTTATTGTGCCTTTTTAATTACACTTTACCCTAGTATATGCATTTTTTGGACATGTTAATTGGCTGAGAACTACATCGTAAAATTCAGAGAAAAGTGAATTCCAAAAGTTGGCTTTGTTTTGGTTCTCATATTGTTTCAAAAAGTGCCAGCTCTATTTTGAAATCATTTTTATTTGTTTTACAAACCTAAGTTTGTAAAACTTAGGTTGTATACCTAAGTTTGTATACCAAATACATATCCGTATATAGAGATTTCTCTGCATCTCAAGACTTCCCCCCAGCCCCTCCATGGGTCTTATTGTCAACATTTTCAACTGGATATTATTTCATAATCTATATTTTATATCCATTCATATTATCCATAGTGTTTGTTATGTTACAAATGTGATTAAAATCCTGCTAATATTTTCATCTGCTTACAGTCGTCTCCTAAATAAATTATAAAAATTTCCCATTCTTTTTTAAAGGTTTTGTCCTCTTGGTTCCTGAGGACAATCAGGATCAGGAACCAAAAAGTGACAGTTCTAGATTGGGTGGGCTTAGACAAAGTGCCACCAGTGATTCTCACTTCTTCCTCAAGGCACTTTTGTCCACACACTTGCTGTCTCCTTCTGTGTTCAAGCTGTAGAATATCTCAGAGTTTGGTGGACAAGGCTGCTTCATCTCCCTATTCTTGAAATAATAATAATAATAATAATAATAATAATAATAATAATAATAATAATAACTATTTCTACCCCGCTCATCTGGCTGGGTTTCCCTAGCTACTCTGGGTGGCTCCCAACAAAATATTAAAAACACGATAAAACATCAACCATTAAAAACTTCCCTAAACAGGGCTGCCTTCAGATGTCTTCTAAAAGTTGTTTATTTCCTTGACATCTAAAGGGAGGGCGTTCACAGGGCGGGCACCACTAGTGAGAAGGCCCTCTGCTTGGTTTCCTGTAACTTCACTTCTTGCAGTGAGGGAACCGCCAGAAGGCCCTCGGCACTGGATCTCAGTGTCCAGGCTAACGATGGGGGTGGAGACGCTCCTTCAGATATACTGGGCCGAGGCCATTTAGGGCTTTAAAGGTCAGCACCAACACATTGAATTGTGCTCGGAAACGTACTGGGAGCCACTGTAGGTCTTTCAAGACTGGTGTTATGTGGTCCCGGTGGTCGCTCCCAGACACCAGTCTAGCTGCCGCATTCTGGATTAGTTGTAGTTTCCGGGTCATCTTCAAAGGTAGCCCCACATAGAGCACATTGCAGTAGTCCAAGCGAGAGATAACTAGAGCATGCACCATTATGATGAGACAGTCTGGGAGCATGTAGGGTCTCAGCCTGCGTACCAGATGGAGCTGGTCGACAGCTGCCCTGGACACAGAATTAACTTGTGCCTCCATGGACAGCTGTGAGTCCAGGATGACTCCCAGGTTGCACACCTTTGTTGCTCTATTTGTTTTTATATGAATGACCATTGTAAAGTTTTGTAAATAATAAAGACTCTGAGAAACAGAACCCAAAGGTGTTTATTCCTCTAATGGGAATTTTACTAAGAGCTGGAATGCTACAGATGCTGCTATAAAGAAGTAAAAGATGCAGGAAAACATGTCTGTAAGAAGAACTCTGCTTCAGAAAGATGCTCCCGCACCAACAGTTGAAGACTTTGTTAGTTGCATCAATTGTGGGGGTTTCATGTAGTATCTAGTGTGCTTTTCCTTTATCATTCTTTTGTTTGCTTCTTTATGTTTACATTGTTTTTATCATTCCCGCCTTAGGGCAAATCAGAAGGGTGGCTAAGAAATACGACAAAATTAATAGCAACAGCTAAAACATCAACCCAGCTGGGTATGCAGGGAGCTGTATTCCCAATCCTTCTGAGTCGTGTTGGTGGGCTATAGCTTTCCCTTTGAACCACACAGCTCCTTTACAGTATCTCGCTGTCGATATTTGAAGGTGACCGAAACATTTCTCAAGGTTAAGAGATTTTTTTAAAAAAAGAAAAGCGTTTTTACCCCTAATAAACCTCAAGCAATTTAGTTTTTGAATCAATCCCACAAAACGGCTCTCAAGAGCGATCAATGCTTTTGCCATCAAGAAAGAATTATTGTAATTTACCCTACCTGGGGCCCAACAGCTCCTGAGCAGAGCTGCATGCCATGTAAACATCAGTTTAGACATACATTTTTATATACTCGTTAAAATATCTTACTAAAGAAGTCCATTTCTTTTTCTTTTCTCAAAGAAAACATGGAGAAATTGTTTTTTTAAGAGAGAGAGAGAGAGAGAGAGAGAGAGAGAGAGAGAGAGAGACTATAAGAGGAGAGAGTGTCCTTCTGTTTACATTTTGTCTGTAGGTTTCCCACAAGCCACTGTGAGAATGGGATGCTGGGCTAGTCAGCCAGTGGCCTGATCCAGCGGTCTAATTTTATGTTCTTATTTCTCCATAAGCTTACAAGTGTTGTCATTTTATTTCATTTGAATGCCCCCTTTATTCATACAGATAGCAGGACAGCATACTTCAGGCCTGTCTAAACTCACAAAGTGACAATTCGCAACACCTCAAACTACAGTTCACAGAACGTTCTTTCATATGTGGTGGACTTGTAAAAGAGGACTGCATTTCTCTTGCAGTCACGGGAGTCACCATTTTCATTAATTCCTAATGGCAAGTTGCAGAGTTCCTGAGAAGAGCCTAATCATCCAGCAACTGTATTTTATTTTTGTTCTAACTGTTCGCTGTGATGTTTTTAAAAGCTGACTTAACATCTCCTGCGGATTGGTTTTTAAAAGCTAATTCAAAAGCAACAAATAAAAACTCTTGGTTATCTCACTTCAAAGTGAATTTGCAATGAGAGAAATTCTTCAACAGAATACTGAACAGCTTTTTTTTATCATTGAGTTTGATCCTTCTACTTCCATGTCTCTGTTCTCTCTCTCTCTCTCTCTCTCTCTCTCTCTCTCTCTCTCTCTCTCTCTCTCTCTCTCTCTCTCTCTCTCTCAGTGATTGGTGATTGTTGGAAAGTGTAAGTTTGGGACATTAAACTGGCAAATGATTTTCGAAAACCCTCTCCTCTTCCAGGCACTGGGATTCTCAACATTAAATGAGGGGAGGGGATCAGATAAACAATGGGAAGGTCCAGATGAAATAAAGCATTTAAGAGTTCGGTGGGGCTTACACTCCAGTAAGCACACCAGTTTAAGCACAGTGTAAGTCCCACTGATGTCAGTGGAGGAAGTCAAACATAAGGCAGAATAAATCCACGGGAAAATCAAAGGGGAGAAATGGGATTGAATCTGCTCATTCCCACTTGAAGTGTTTAACTCTCACTGTAGCCAAAATTTACCAGTTCCAGCTTCTGGCATTCTCAATAAAATAAATGAGAACTGGCTTTCTTCCATAAGTTGTGATGGATGCAACCATAAAACAGTTTTATGATGAAATTGTGCACCACTCAGGTTACTTTTAGTAAATATCATTAGTACTACTATTCAGTAGTAGATTCTTATACGCTGAAACTCAATGTAATACAATAAAATCTAAACTACCTAGATGTTTAGTAGCTTCTAGTTTGTAACATACCTATGAAGGAAAATTCCAGCTCTAAACAAAACTACTGGCAGAGTTCCAGAAACTACTGCTGAGAACCCCTGAGAAATCTTCAGCGTCTGAAAAGAGTCCCATTTCTGTTACATTTTTGGTTTATTTCTTAATATTGCATCTTAGCTCATCTTCCCATTTCTACTCTACCCCCAAACACTATGGAAAATTGTCTTTCTTTATAGCTAAATTCTTCTTGCCATAATAATGGAATCATGCTAGTTCTCCTTTATTGAGAAGCTGCAGTGTGACCCAACAGAACTAGAGATGAGCAGAACTCCCTTGAGAAATTTTGCTAGCCTTATCAAAGCTCTCTTTGCTTCAGCTGAAATTCCTCAGACCCCACTTCCCCCAAGCGAGAACTTCCATAAATACATGCAGCCAAGCTTTCCTCAAAATCTTGATGGGGGGGGGGGTTAGGAACTAAGTGGAGAGCCTAGTCCCTAGTGTTATTAGTTTTGCATGACTAAACTGCTTCTAGTGCAACAGAGCACCTTCTGATTGGCAAGCCTAAGAGGCTCAGTGGTTTAGACCACAGCACCACCCATGACTCGAATCCTGTTGCTCTGTCCCAGCTCCTGCCAACCTTGCAGTTCGAAAGCACACCAGTGCATGTAGATAAATAGGTATCAGTGCGGCGGGAAGGTAAACAGCATTTCCATGCACCTTGGCTTCCGTAAGTGTCCCGTTGCGCCAGAAGCGGTTTAGTCATGCTGGCCACATGACCTGGAAAGCTGTCTGTGGACAAATACTGGCTCCCTGGGCCTGAAAGCAAAATGAGTGTCACAACCCCATAGTCGCCTTTGACTGGACTTAACCATCCAGGGGTCCTTTACCTCTACCTCTACCTCTACCTTCCACTGTGGGGAATTCCTTCATCAGAGCTTGAGATTGGGCATTCTGTACAGATGTAAGAGAAAGAGGACACCACACCATGCAAGTAGGGATGGAAAAATCACTCCATTCTGTATGAATGTCAAAAAAATATTTTTTATAGCCAACGGCCATCACAATGCAGTATGAGCACAAATCAAACAGACACAAAGCAAAAGACATTGCATGCATTCTGTGTCACTTTTGCACAGGTTCACCCAAATGACTGGTCCATCCCATTTGCCACAGGTGATATAATGGTATACCAGAAGAAATTTGCATTAAACTGCTAATAAATTTTCATGAGGACTTCAAAAAAAATACTCACAAACTGATGTGGAAATGTGGAGAACCAAACTAAAGATTGGAAGAATAAGAAACTGAGAGAAACTGAAATTGACCTATTCTTCTACACGTTTTTGAGCTGAGAACTATTGCTGTGCACAGAGTGGAACATTGAAAGCATATTTAAAGTACATGACCTCTTTGAAATAATCCCAGGAGCAGAATATCAATTCCCTTAACATACTGCGGTTCTCAGGATTCTTTGGGGACATCGTGTGTACACAGCCTAAGTCTCAACTTTCAGAGATGTGTGAAAGCCATTGGAGAGTTCTGTTCCAATCCCCATAGTCACCCAGGAAGTGTTGAACAGGCCAGTTCATAATGGAATCCACAAAGTTTCTTGAGCACCCAATACTTTGCTTGAAACAGGATAACTACAGGTGAATCAATCACCTTTCCTCTTCCTGTACATCTCTCACACAGGGTTTAGGTTAGTTCTGTAATCCTGGGGGGAAATCCCATATGGTAGGTTACTATTTCTCCATTGTGCTGAATCAACAAGAGAGATGAGAAAGAGGAAGGAAGTGGAAGTGCCTTACTTTTAACTACTTTTGGAATTTATGTCACGGGGGGGGGGGGAGGGATCAAGTTTTGGAAGTCATAGGTTATTGAATTGCATTATAACTGTAGGCAAACTTTTACATTATGCCTTTAACAACAGCAGCAGCAGCAGCAACAACAACAATTTATTATTTATACCCTGCCCATCTGGCTGGGTTTCCCTAGCCACTCTAAGCAATATCATACTACACTGAGAAACCTGGAAAGTGTTGGTTTCTGTGTGTTGCTACTGTGCAGTGCTTTGGAGTCACAGGACTCTGTTTACATTCCAGGGATTCCAGACTGTTGGAGGTCTCATGGAAGACAGGAGACGGATGTGATGTTACTGATTTCCTGTTCCTTTGTTGTTCAGTTGCTCTCTGCTCTCACAGAGAGAGGATGTATTTCTTTTCTGTCTGCGTAGCTTAGTTATAAAACACTTTAGCCATGTAGCTCAAACTTCTTGTCACTTCTGCTGCTTTGAAACTCTGGTGAATGGGGAACGTGCTTGGAGCCTTATCAGAGGCTCAGGTCATTAATCACGTCGGAGGCGATTCCAGAGGAGCTCGGAGGAGCTCAGTTGAATGCAAGTCCGACAGAAAGTACAGTTCAGAAATAGAGCAATGCAGGGAGCTTACATTAGCTTTAGAAATATTTGTGGGGAGTCCTGTCCTCCCTGTCTTAGCTCAGGGTTAGATCTCATGCTTTGCTTATGTGAGGTCCTAGTATCTCAAGGTGCAAGGTCTCAGGTGGCAGGTTTGCAGGGGTGACATTGACCGTCCCAACAAGTTCAATACTTCAGGGGAAGATGTGTGCCACTGAGGTTTAGATTAGCTACAGTTTAAGGATCGGCTCTTTGTGTGTGTGCATGGCATGCACAGTCTGGATGTCTCCCTTACTCAGGGCTACAATTTTCCTTGAGCCCTTGATTAAAGGGAATGGCTTTGAGACTTTGCATGGAACCAGCTAAGATGACAATTGTTCAAAGTACAATAGTGTTTGCACCCTTCCACTGCAATTTCTTTGGCCAGCCTCTCTCTCTTTCTTCTCCTTCAGAGTATAGCTAAAAGTTTGCCCCTTTCTTGACCCAATCCTGTTATCTCAAATAGGAGACAAAACTGTAATGGCCACACCGATCACATATCTGGGAAGTGCGATTTTGCATGCAAGGGAAACACCATAAATGATTCATCGTGCCCCTATTTCTCATACTTTATTTCCTGCGGGTTTAGAGAAGCGAGATTTAGAAATGAAAAGCACTGCTCACTATCCACGAGGGGGTTTGCCTGGAGCTGAATTTACTGCCTTGAGTTTTCACATTAACTCTCTGGGTACCATATTCAGGAGTCGTATCCTGAGAGCAAAGTGTGTTTCAAGAGCACAGCATCACATCATGTTTTGGGAGGTGGGAGAAGGACAGGAGAGGG
Organism: Podarcis melisellensis; assembly: GCF_964234715.1. Taxonomy (NCBI): domain Eukaryota; kingdom Metazoa; phylum Chordata; class Lepidosauria; order Squamata; family Lacertidae; genus Podarcis; species Podarcis melisellensis. Next base: position 16,927,145 of record NC_138529.1, read on the forward strand.
AGCACCTGAAGCCTACAATTAAAGAGGGCTCCCTGGAGTGACTGCTTGAGACACTCAGGGAGGACTTCAAATGAAGGAAACCACTTCCAAAGAGATAAAGGGGAAACAACTCAAGTGTCAAAGGAGAAATTATATACACACAAAGGCATTTAAAGCAGGGTGAAATGTAGAGGCAAAGGTAAAGGTATCCCTGACCGTTAGGTCCAGTCGCAGACGACTCTGGGGTTACGTGCTCATCTTGCTCTATTGGCCAAGGAAGCTGGCGCTTGTCCACAGACAGCTTCCAGGTCATGTGGCCAGCATGACTAAGCCACTTCTGGTGAACCAGAGCAGCGGACAGAAGCGCCGTTTAACTTCCCGCTGGAGTGGTACCTGTTTATCTACTTGCACTTGATGTGCTTTTGAACTGCTAGGTGGGCAGGAGCAGGGACTGAACAATGGGAGCTCACCCTGTCACGGGGATTCGAACTGCCAACCTTCTGATCAGCAAGCCCTAGGCACTGTGGTTTAGACCACAGTGCCACCCACGTCCCTAGGGTGAAATGTAGCAGTGCTTAAAACACAGTATTGTTGAGTAACAGCTCAACAATAGTGCAGATGAGTTTGAGCGCTGGCTAAGCAGCCATTCCTTTCCCCCAAAGAACTCTGTGAATAGTAGTCATGTGGGGAGCACCAGGGATCCCTGGCAGGAAAGTTGTACAATCCTCAGCAAGCTATACTTCCCTAGAATCTTTGAGGGACATCATATTGAATAAACTGGAAATAAATTCTTCAGTGGGTGATATGTCCTTAAGGCATATTATACTCAACGAGGATGTAATGGTGCTTCTTTGTCATACTGGGCTTCTAATGTTCTAATGCATGCACATACCCAAAGATCAGCAAGACAGGAGTCCCTAGGGTGATGGTGGTAGTAGCAATGATTCTCTTTCATGCTCCCACAGAGCTATTATCTGTTATTATCTTCCTGTTGGTTCTCACAGAAAAGTCAATGGTTTCACTTGTGTCTGGGGAGGTAATTAGTTTTTGTCGCCAACTTGTCGCCAACTTGGACGCCTCACCCTTTAATTTCCTCCCATAAGGATGGACTGAAAAGCCATTCTGTTCTATCCAGCTGTATACACATCACACAGACCTTTTACATCAAATACACACTTTTCAATGCGTTGGCCTGCAAAATATGCATTTTGTTTGCATATTTTACACAGAGTTGCATTCGAACCTGCAAGCAAGTTTGGGAGTGTCAGTGGGGGCTGGTCAGCTGTGCAAAGCAGGCTGAATGAATTCCGCCCCCATCCCTAATGTGTGAATGACTCCCATTGAGCTCTTGAGAGAGAGAGAAGTAATCACCGTCCTTTTTATCGATGAGCACATAACTAAGTTGAGAGACAGATATCTCATAAATCTGACAGAACAGTAAAGATGAAAGGAATGCATCTGTCACCAGATCTAAGATCTATAGAAAGGACAGAGTAAGTCAGACTGGAAAGGGTGACACACTGAGGCATAGACTGGGCCTCTGCTAGCTCCAAAGGTGTCAAGCTCCCACTGAGTGTCAAATGTGTAGAAATTGGATTACACAGTGAGCAGGGGCAGATCTACTATGAAACTAACGAAGCATAAGCTTTGGTGCCCCTAATCCTGAATGGGTCCCAGAAGTGGCTTTAGTCCACACTGCTTAAATATTATGCGTCTAGTAGACCCAATCTGAGTTGCACAACTCAGATTGATTGATTTTGGGTTGTATATATTTCAACAATCCCAAAGTTTGAGAGTCGGTAGCCAAGATGTTGTAAAGGTTTGGTGATCTGTTATGGAACAATCCCATTGAAGAAGACAACAGTGGTTGCCCAGACCTCGTTGCTGGTTGTGAAGGGGCCCCCATAACAGTTCAAGCTTCCGGGGCCCAAAAATGTAGACCTGCCACTGAGCATGAGCCCCATTCATATCCATTCACTGTTTTAATTATATGCCGTCAGGACCAGGTGTCATGGTGGGGTGTTGATTCCACCAGTGCATTTAATAATGCAACCAATTGCCTCTCTGCTCCCTCTCCCAGTAAGCAGCAGCAGCTCAGCTGTGGGGAGGTCAATATTGCTATGCCCACCATGTTATCCTCCATTGCGCCCACTCATTGCTTTTGGCATTCAGTTCAATTCCGCCCCTACCCACCGTTACTAGATGAATGCACATCCCTTTTATGGGTTGCAGTCCCCAAACAAGAAAGGACGTTTTTGTTGCGTGGCTATTCCCTCCCCCCCCACAGGTGTAAGAATAAAGACACAAGAGACAAGAATTTAAGTTAATGGGCGAAAATGGCCACAACTTTATTGATTACAGGTAAGAGTGGTATTGGCTTTAGGCATTGGCCCCTAACCGACTATCCGGTCTAACCGGGAAGGGTTAAACACCAACAGGGGGAGCTACCTGAGATGCGTATCCCTAGGCGCTCCCCGAGGGGTTACCGCTCGGGGGGGCGCTTTAGGCCCTAGCCTCCGTAGGTTTCGGACGAGGCGTCGCCCCTCGGAGTCCTTTAACGAACTACCCTTCAATCATTGGGGGAGGTGATGGCGCTCCTCCCCCCCGACCCCATTTGCATGACAATACCTCGGCCAATGCCTACCGCTAAAACCGGGAAAGTTGTGACGAATTTGCTACGAGGTAGGCGAAAAACCAAGTGGCTCACGAACCAGCCAATTAGCCAAATGGGAAAAATTCCTACCTGGCCCCGAACGGCAACCGGCCGAAGCCCATAGCAAGGTCGATGGCAGAACCTAAAGGGTGGGTGGGTGGGAATTCGCGCTCGCTGCCAGGGAGAAAAGGGGCGAGCCGGCGGCTGCCCCGACCTTATGTGGCCTCTAGGAAGCCCGCCCCTGCCGCCAGCCGATTGGCTGGCGTGCGGGGGTGTGACTGGGGAATCCCTGACTCGCGCGAGGCTGACCACAGCCTCGCCGGAAAGTGGGGGATGACTGGGGAAACCTTGCAATCCCGCGAGGCTGACCTCAGCCCCGCGGGAATGTGGGAGGGGTCGTGAGCCCGCAACTCCACCCCCTCCTGAGGATCGGTAGTGGCATTGCGTGGCTATTCCCTCCCCCCCCACAGGTGTAAGAATAAAGACACAAGAGACAAGAATTTAAGTTAATGGGCGAAAATGGCCACAACTTTATTGATTACAGGTAAGAGTGGTATTGGCTTTAGGCATTGGCCCCTAACCGACTATCCGGTCTAACCGGGAAGGGTTAAACACCAACAGGGGGAGCTACCTGAGATGCGTATCCCTAGGCGCTCCCCGAGGGGTTACCGCTCGGGGGCGCGCTTTAGGCCCTAGCCTCCGTAGGTTTCGGACGAGGCGTCGCCCCTCGGAGTCCTTTAACGAACTACCCTTCAATCATTGGGGGAGGTGATGGCGCTCCTCCCCCCCGACCCCATTTGCATGACAATACCTCGGCCAATGCCTACCGCCACACGAGCCGCATTGAGCAGGCTCGCCGCCAATACCCTCAGACCTGTAACCAGTCCCTAATTCCCCTAAAAATGTCCGCAAGCCAGATATCGTTGCCAGCATCAGATAAATGCAAGCCATCCCAGCGATAAAGCGTATCTTTGCTATATTGAATATCGGGGTGTTTGATAACTCGTCCGCCCAACGCGGCCACCCTGCGCCCAACGTTGCGCTCCACGATTCGCCTGGCTTTATCCACCGCAGCGGGTTTCACCGCATCTCGCCAATGCCGCCTTTCCAGCAAGGAAGACCAAATTAATGTAGTGTTAGCGTGAGACGCCTGTAAGCGTTCCAAATCATTTATAATGTTCCACATTAAGTTCACCCCTTTCCTATATGCCAGGTCGTTCTCCCCCAGCTGTATGACCAAGGCATCCGGGGCACCTTCATCCGCGATTTTTTGGGATATGACTGGGAAGAATTCTTCCCAACGCATACCCCGCCTAGAGATCCATGAAACTTTAACATAGTTAGGAAGCTTGAGGTCAGCGTCCCAACGCCTAAATTCCGCTCGGCGTTTCGCCCAATGAACGATACTGTGACCGATAATCCACAGTTGCACCAAGGCAGCACCTGGAAGAATAGAATAAGAGAGCCGGGTAAGGGGAGAGTAAAGACTAGTGGAGAATTACAAGGGCTTACGAATGTAGCCCTTATATGCGTTGGATTTCCAGCGCCCCATTTCCATAATCCTCTCAGCAGGGAAGCCCATATGCACGGCGGTAGTCGCTGCCCCGATGCGAAAGGAGTGCGCGGCGTACTCCTCTTGTGGAAGACCAATGGCTGCCACTGCCTTACGCATGACTCTCGTGAACTGATGTTTGGACAGAACGGAGCCATCAGCGTGAACGAAGAAAGGGCCATTACAATTCGGTCTCACGCACAGATATTTTCTAGCATCTTTCACTGGGCAAGGGCCAGCCCTTTGGGTTGCCTGGAGGCGGATCAAGGTTCCCCTACCAAGCTGATCGGTTTTGGAACTGCGGATTTTTAGCAACACGTGCGAGCTGGCAACTGTTACGTCCCCCAACAACAGGCCCCTATTGGCTGCACGGTGTTCGCAGACCACCTCGCCAATGCGTAACGCCCCGAAAAATGCGAAGGAAAATACAGCAGAGAATAATCTGGCCTCATACCTAGACCAACAAAGGACCCTAAGCTTCCTGCGTATTTGGGTAAGTATGTCAAGCGTTATGGGCCTTCTACTATCCTGGCCCTGCGGTCTGGCCCTGCGCCAGCCCTCCAGCATTTTGCGAACTACAAAATGCGAACAGGGGTCAACAGAGAATAAAGCTTTAGAAAAGAAAGATATCGCTGCCGAATGGATGTTGAGGGTTTTGGGGGCCCGACCCAGATCGCGAAGCTTAACCATATACTCAATGACTTCTGACTTAGATGGCGGCCTGCCAGGCCTAAACGTCTCCTTCTTCCTGCGGAAAGATGTAAAGTCTAGCCATGCCTTATTGTAAGATTTAAGGGTGGAAGGCGCCAGCGCAGACAATACTCCCTTTATTGCTTCTCGTTTCCAATACTCCAGAGGTGCTCCGGAAACGGTTGCGGCTGCTGCTTCGCATCCGGCGCCAATGAGCGAAAGCGTTCCATCTGGAAACGAGATAGAGCATCCGCAATGTTATTGTCTATACCAGGAACGAATTTGGCGGAAGCGTGGAGGTTCAACCGCAGGCATGAAAGAACGAAATACCGCAAAAGCGAAGCAACTCTTGGGGAATGCGCGGATTGCCTATTTAAGACCGAGACCACCGCCTGGTTGTCCGTCCAGAAACAAACTCTATGGTTTCTAAAATGCTCTTCCCAGATGTGGATTGCGACAACTATCGGGAAGAATTCCAGGAATGTCAAATCGCGCAGTATTGGTTTACCTTGCCACGAGGGAGGCCAGCGCTGGGCGCACCACTGATCCCTGAAGTAAACGCCAAAACCTAGGGACCCGGCTGCATCCGAATGTACCTGAAAGTCCGATTGCAGCACCAAAGTATCCTGCCATAAAGATATGCCATTAAAACCATCTAGGAACTGCAACCAGACTTGCAGGTCAGCCTTCACAGCCTTAGAAAGGCGAACCCTATGATGCGGAGACCGTAAACCCGCTGACAGCTTAGCTAGACGGCCGCAAAAGGGACGGCCAGGGGAAACCACGCGGCAAGCAAAGTTGAGGTGCCCCAAAAGGGATTGAATTTGCCTCAAGGTGACCTTCTTTAAGGGGAGCATTTGGCCAATAAGTTCTTTTAAGGCAGCCAACTTCTCGGATGGTAGCCGCGAAGTTTGGGCCAATGTATCCAGTTCGATCCCCAAATAAGTCATGGTCGTGACTGGGCCCTCCGTTTTTTCGTTCGCTAGGGGGACACCCAATTCGCTGGCTAGGGCTTCAAAAGCATGGAGCAGGGTCCCGCACTCACCGGCGCTCCTTGCCACCAGAATAAAATCATCGAGGTAGTGCCCAACCCCTTCGGAGCCAGTCCTGAACTTCAAAGCCCATTCCAAAAATGTGCTAAAGGTCTCAAATGAAGCACAGGCAATAGAACAACCCATAGGCATGGCTTTGTCGATGAAGAAATCACCCTGAAACTTGAATCCCAACCAGCGGTAGTCATCTGGGTGAACTGGGAGAAGGCGAAATGCCGACTCAATGTCGCATTTTGCCATAAAGGCGCCCGCACCAAAACTCCTCACCAACCGCACAGCTTGATCGAAAGATGCATACTTCACCGTGCACATTTCTTGGGGGATGGCGTCATTGACTGAGGCACCCTTAGGATAAGACAAGTTATGTATCATTCGAAATTCGCCGGGAGCCTTCTTAGGGACAATACCGAGGGGAGAAATATGCAAGCCTTCAATGGGAGGGGAAGAAAAGGGGCCGGCCACCCTTCCAGCCGCGATCTCTTTTTGGATCTTTTTTGCAGCAATGTCGGGTCGTTCGAGCACAGACTTCTGGTTAGGAGGACAACTAGCGTTAGGGGTGAAGGTAACTGGGATTCTAAACCCCTTAGAGAACCCTTCCTCTAACAAGCGGGCCGCTTGTCTATCAGGGTAAAGCTTTAACAGTGCTCTCAGGGGCTGCAGTTTTATCGGGGAGTATGCCAGGCCGAGGGCAACGCTAGTACCGGGCCCCCGATGATCCTTGGGCGGTACCAGCAGGTCCGGCGGGGGCACCTCGATTACCCCGTGTGAGGTGACCCCTGCCTCCACGAAAGGGCTGCTGCCTCCCTTTGTAGCAGTTGATTGCAGGGTGGCTGCCCAAGCACTTGTCACACTCATGTATGTACTTACAAGCTGTGCGCAGGCAGGTACCCTTGTTGAAGTCCCAACACTGTCTACGGCGTTGCGACTCAACCTTACCAGACTTCGGCTGCTCTGAGGATTTCTTTTCGATGTTCGGTCCCACATGCTCCAACCAGCAATTGTTGTCCTTTTGGTCCCAGCGCGTCGAGGAGAGCGTTGAGGCGTTCCTCCGGAATTCCTCATCATACGCCAAGGCGGCCTCATCGCCTGCCAACTCCCGAGCCCGCCTGACGTGCGCGAGATAAGCCGCGAGGTGCATTCCTCGCTTCGGATAACAACCAGCCACTACTGCCATAAAAACTTGATACCCGTTAAGCCAATTCTCGAACGTTCGTTCAACCCGAGGAGCCCTGTACCTCTTTTTACCGTAATACCTTCTTTTCTCACCCTTACCCTTAACTTGAGCTGGGGGTACCAATGAAAACATGTCAACGTAATCGCCATTCAATATCTTATTCCGCTTCCTCTTAGAGAGGAGATTCCCCAGAATAAAATCGGTTGCTGCATGGGTTGAGACTTTAACGTCCTGGACTAGAGCGCCATCCTTCCAGTCAAGGGTGCCGTTAAAGGCTTTCCTGTGAGAATTGGCCCTCCTTTCATGCATCCACCGTGGAAGACCTGTGTCTTCGCCCTCCCCCCAATATGTCTCCAAGGGAGCATCACTATCCCCTCCCGAAGAAGAAGTACCTGTCTCATCGTCAGAATCTGAAGTATCTTCCTTCCTGCTCTTCTTCGGCCGATGCTTCCTCTTTGACTTCCGTTTACGGTTCCGTGAGGCCCCATCACTATCCCCGTCCGGCGAAGAAGTGCCAGTCTCATCGTCAGAATCCGAAGTCTCTCCCTTCCTGCTCTTCTTCGACCGATGCTTCCTCTTCGACTTCCTTTTACGATTCCGTGAGACCCCATCGCTCGGGGCGGGGTCATGGGTGACCTGGGTCGCCTGCTGTGGCAGTATCTCCTCGTCCGATGACGAACCCTCCGAGGAGCTCTGCCGCACTTGGTTGTCCTGGAAAACACTAGGCACATCCATTATCTCCTGACTTGGACCTGCAGAGGTGGCAGCCGGGGGTCTCGGCTTAGCCCTAGGCCTGTGAGCAGGTGCCTTGCCTTTTTGCGGGCCAGACTTAGGCTTTTGAGTACGCGCAGCTTGCTGACGTGTACGAGGCCTGCTGGGGGCCTGCTGGGCCGTGGAAGCTGCGCTGGTAGATGGCCCATCCTGATCCTGCTGACTGGGGAGAGTATCCGGGATAATATCCTGAGTCACCTCAACAATGTTAGGAGAGGGAGTAATGGGTGTCCTACACTGGGCATAAAAGGATTGCAGAGCGGAAAGTAGCTGAGCCATGGCCTGAGGATTACAAGGGCCAGATGGCACCAAAACATTACCAGGCTGAGGTGCTTGGGAGTTACCGCAGCCCTCCATAGTAAAGAACGAAGCCAAAATAGTAACCTGCGCGGGGCACTGGGTTAAATGAATGTAGCCAAAAAGAAAATTAAAAAGTTTTTTTTTTAAATTGTTGTTGTTGTTGTTGTTGTTGTTGCTTTTTTTTAAAAATTCTTATTTTATTTTATTTTCCAATTTAATATTTTTATTTTTATTTTTATTTTTTATTTATTTATTTATTATTATTACTATTTTTTTATTATTTATTATTATTATTATTATTATTATTATTATTTATTTAGTTTATTTATTTATAAGGGAACTAAAGAAAGAAAGGCTGCAAAATTATTTTACTGCCGCTAGATGGCAGTGTTCCCCAAGGCTCCAGTAAAGCACACTGCAGAAGGCAGGAGACTAGGAAAGAGAGGCTGCCAAAATATTTTCAACCGCTAGATGGCAGTGTCCCCACAGTTCCAGTAAAACACACTGCCGGAGACTGGAGCCTAAGACTGAAATACGCAGCAGAAAATATTATTTAAAACGCACCCAACACAATTACAGGCAGCTGGCAAATGCACAGGCGATGTAATATAATTTGTGCACTGGATTGACGTCAGCTAACGCTTAGGAATGAATAAATTAATAAGGCCGCCCAAATCCCAAGCAGCCTCGCTGGCAGGGGGCTCCCGGCCGGGGCTATGGGGCGTGCGGCCAAGCAATCACAGTAAATAAACCACAAGTAGCACCAAGAGGAATGTGGTGAAGACCTAAAAACGACAGGCACGACTATGCAAACACTTAAATGCAGTTGCCAGGCCCCTCTCCCTTATCCAAAATGGCTGCCGCAGCCTCAGCTGTGACCTCCCAAAATGGCGGCTGGCCGAGAAGACCAAGGCAGTGCCCTGCCCTCACTTAAAATGGCCTCCCTGCCTTCAACCACGTGGTTCCACAAGGAGACGCTTCCCTGGAAACCGGCAATGGACAGTAGCCTTCCCCAGAAGCGCGACACCCCCCCCGAAGCACCCGCCAACGCTCCCCCACGCCCGGTTGGAAAAACCTCTCAGAAGATCCTCGGTGAAGTTCCAGTGGGCAGCGGGACGCGGTGAAGGGGTGCCCGCTTGCCGGCCCTAGAGATGTGCGGCCGCGCGCGCCTCCGTCCTCCGGGGACCCAATCCGGTTGCGCCGGCAAAGAAAAGAGGGAGAAGCGCCTGTTAGCGATCCTTGTACCGCGCGCGCAGCCGACGATCAGGCGCCGCAATTTGGGTGATTCGGGTGGGCTAACAGCCGTGAAGGAGCCGATCACAGCGAAGCAAGGCAGCAGAAGACGCAAGTCCAAAGAAAAGGCAGCTCCGAGGGCAAGACCAATTCGCGCTCGCTGCCAGGGAGAAAAGGGGCGAGCCGGCGGCTGCCCCGACCTTATGTGGCCTCTAGGAAGCCCACCCCTGCCGCCAGCCGATTGGCTGGCGTGCGGGGGTGTGACTGGGGAATCCCTGACTCGCGCGAGGCTGACCACAGCCTCGCCGGAAAGTGGGGGATGACTGGGGAAACCTTGCAATCCCGCGAGGCTGACCTCAGCCCCGCGGGAATGTGGGAGGGGTCGTGAGCCCGCAACTCCACCCCCTCCTGAGGATCGGTAGTGGCATTAGAATTCCTGCTCCATGATTGCAGTCATGGGATTGTTGTCTTTCACATGACAGTGTATGTTTTGACTCCACAAAGTGGGAAGTGATTGAGACAGGATGTTTGTGTTACTGTGTTCCGTTAAGTGGGACTATTGTCCTTTGTTCTCTTTCTTTGCTGTCTGATGCTAGAGAGAGAGGGAGCCATGTTGCAGTGCTCCATGTGTGTTTATATGTAAATAAAGTAGATTAGCCAAAATGCTGAGTTGCTGAGGTCTGTTACACAAACTGCGAAGACTCTGCAGATCTCTAAGTGTGCCGATGTCTGTTGCCATTGGTCGTTGTGATGTTCGGACTGAAGAAAGCTTTTGAAGCTCCTGAATGATTGACCAGGAGGGAGAGAACATGCCAGTCGGGCATGTGACTCTACCAGGGTCCTACTCAAGTGTAAGATGAGCTCCTGACAATTTTATCACTTCCCCTGACAAATATTTTGGTGGTTGTGGTCTGAAATACAGAAAAAGGAAAGGGGGGGAAGGCAAGCAGCAAAAGTGGATAATACATTACAACTGGAGATGAAAATAAAGAGTCAAGAAGACATAAGGAATTGCTTTAAAACTAGGCCCACATTTTTTTTTTTTAAGATTTACAAACCTATCTGCAAAGGAGAAATGAAACATGAACTAGACCTCACCTTTCTTGCTGGTGGAAAGTTACCATTTCCCCATGTCTGGGGTAAATAAAACTCCAATCATGACGAAAAGAGAGGTTCCAGTATAGTTCTAGCTCAAGTCCTGATTTATTCCATTTGATTACTGGCTCTGGGATGGCAATTCATATTTCTTTTTTGCTCCATATAAGTTGCACTAAGTACTAGCTGATCATCGCGATGTGCGTCCGTATCAGCTCCATGTCTGAAATGGTGGCAATGGCAAGTGGAAACAGTAAGCGATTTTGGCTTGGAGCAATTGCTTGTAGAACTAATGAGACAAAATGTATTTCTTGATTAAGCCCTAAGTGATGCGAGAATCTAACGTAAGGCATAAGCATTGCTAAGCAGATTCGTTCGATAGGATCTAATTTTCAAGGAGTGGGTTTCTGAGGGGAGAGCATGTGAGATGGTTGTTTAAAAGGACGCTTAACCTCAAGGGTACTGAAAGGGGAGCAAGATCCCTTCGGGCAGCATGGAGGTTAATTAAAGTAACCATTTTGGAGAATAATAATAATTAAAATAACTATATTCTCCAAGGAGCATTAGTCGAAGCCCTTGTATCCAAAAGGTTCAGAGCTCACTAACTTGATTATTTTTATCAGTCTCTTCTCTCAAGAGCAAATGCTGTTTGTACAAAATTGGCTTCTTCTCTTTCCTTGTGGAAAGGTTCTAATGGCTACTTTGGAGAGCAGGCTTCTCTGTCAACTCTGTTGCATGCCATAAGACTTTAAAGTCAAGTCATGGAAGGAAAAACTTGGCTTCTCCAGATGTTGTTGAACAACCCAACCACAATTATTATTTCTTGTTTATGTGCCACCCTTCTAACTGGGTTGCCCCATCTACTCTGGGCAGCTTCCAACAAGAAAAAAAATAGTAAAATACAACACATCACACACCAAAAACTTTGCTGAACAGGGCTACCTGTTGTCTTTTTTAAAAAATCACATGGCTGTTTATCTGTTTGACAGCTGCTGGGAGGGTGCTCCACAGGGTGGGCACAACTACTGAAAGGTCCCTGTGCCTGATTCCCTATAACCTCACTTCTCACAATGAGGGAACCACCAGAAGGCCCTCAGAGCTGGATCTCAGTGTCTGCGCAGGACAGTAGGGGTGGAGATGCTCCTTCATGTGTACAGGGCATAACCTATATCTCTCATCATCTCTAAAAATTGGCCATGTTGGTTAGGGCTGATGGGAGTTAGTCAAGCAACATTTGGAGGGCTACAGGTTCAGTTGGAGGGCTACAGATCACAGTTTTTGTGATCACAGTGTGCTCAGATGGTGTGCCCAGATGTTTGCCGGTTAGGGACTACAGAAGTTATGGAGCAAGCCCAGAGAGAAAAATTGCTCTGGGAACTTGAACCAATCCTACCAAGAACCCTCTAAGTAGGCCTAACTCACCTCTCCCTCTCTCTCCCAAGCAGATTCAGGGAGCTGAAAGTTATTCCAAACCAACAGCACAATAAATAATACAGGGATTTTCAACATTTTGTCTCATTTGACCAACACAGGACAGAGAGTACAAACTGACACGTCCCTAATCAAAATTGTGTACACAAAAAAAAGTAATTACGTGCACATATAAGGTTCAGTCTGATGATAGCCACAGTCACATAATTGCTTGGCTGACTTAACGGCTACTAGAACAGACCTCTTGCGAGGGTATCTCAACAAATGCAGGACCACCTGCTAGGTTACTTAATGTATCCCTTGTTAGGTAAAATATCCCGAATGTATTTACGCGTCTGGAGCTTTCAATCAATGTCACCAATCATTCTGAGCACATCCATGGTCTCTGCTGGCGACAGGTGTGATCTGGTTCTGGTTTAATTGCCTGCCTGGCAGAATGATATCAACAAATATCTTCTCCCCTGTGTGTTTGTTGTTGTCTGCTGAAAATATACAGGAGCTGACAATTGCAAGCACAGAGCATGGGGTGTATGAGTGCTATACTAGGCACAAATCTGGATGAGAGAGAGGGACAACGTTGTCGGAGAAAACTGGGAAGTACAGTCAAGAAATAAGGGAAGGAGAGCAGGCATGTGTTGTGAAGAAAGACTAATCTTAAAATAGGAACTAAAACAACCTAGCAAAACTTTTTTGAGGCAGAAGAAAAGAAAGCCTTCTTGTTCTAAGGATGCTTAAAGTGGATTTTTGGGGGGGGGGGGTTGGGGGGAAGTATTTCAGTAAGCTGTTAAAATTCTTGACATGGTTGATTTTTATCACCTAACATATCCTAAGGGGTGGGATCCTACTGAGTTTCCTTTTTTATTTTGCAAAGAATTAATATATTGAAAAAGTTGAGTCCAAAAGATACTGGGAGAATGTAGTCCTCCTTGAATTAATTACATTTTTATCACTATCTTTCTGCCAATAATCATTGTACTGGGGAAATAAAGACAAGAAATAAGGCTTCTCCATAAAATATTTTGCTTGTAAATGAAAACCCTGTGATAATGAAAGAACAATTTGAGATAGTGTGTCACCTTGGATAAATCTGTCAATTTTGATCTCTCTCAATTTCTCATTTACTTATTTATTAAATTTATATCCTGCTCTTCCTCCCCAAAGGAGCCCAGGGCAGCAAGCAACAAAGCAATAAAACATCTTTTTAAAAATTCCAGTGCAGATGTAGACTGGATTTTTTCCAATCCTAAGATCAGTGTGTCTGCACTCTGCGTTGGGGTAGGTGTGGGGGAGAAGCTTTCCTCCTTGCTCCCCCAGAAAGCAGCCAGGCTATAAGGCTATCAATAGCTCCCAATCATGCCGGCCTTGCTCTACATCTACTTTTTGTTTCACAGAGAAACCAAAATGCTTGTTTACAAAGCTATTGTACTACCAACTTTACTGTATACTTGTGAAACATGGTAGACTTATAAATGCCAACTCCTTGAAAGATTCCATCAATGGTGTCTCTGAAAATTTTTACACATCACTTGGGAAAACAGGCAAACTAATGCCAGTGTACTGCAACGATCACCAGCGTCAAAGCGATGATTCTTCAGCATCAACTTCGTTGGACTGGTCATGTTGTGTGAATGCCTGATTATCGTCTTCCAAAGTAACTACTCTATTCCAAACTTAAAAAGGGAAAGTGTAATGCTGGTGGTCAACAAAAGAGGTTTAAATGCTCTATCAAGGCAAATCTAAAAAAAAAGTACTATAAAAACTGACAATTGGAAAACACTGACCTGAGAGTGCTCCAATTGGAGAACAGCTTTCACCAAAGGTGTCACAGGCTTTGAAGGTGCTCGAACTCAGGATGAAAGGGAGAAACGTGCTAAGAGGAAGGCACGCTTGGCAAACCCTCATCATAATCAACTGCACCCAGAAGCCTATGTGGAAGGGCGTATGGATCCAGAATTGGCTTCCACAGTCACTTACGAACTCGCTGTTAAAATCGTGTTTATGGAAGACAATCTTACTTGGCTACAAGTGATCACCCTGAAGAAGAAGCTCTACTTCCACTGTCAAAGGCAGTGATCCAGTTGCTGGGAATCAGAACTGGGAAGAGAGCTGTTGTAACGGCATGATCCAGCAAGGATCATTTTATGTTCTTATGCTCATGTTGCTTTAGTAAGAACAGGCAAACAAGTGCTAAACTATTCAAAAGTGCTGGGAAAGTGGGGAAATATACAGAGTTCACCAAATGAATCCCATCAGCTTACCAGATGTAACAATCCCCCTTCCACCCTGTGCTCCCCATTGGCTCAAGGGGTGGTGGTCAGGAGAAACTCCAAAACAAGATGCAGGGACAGGAGACTAGAGATCATTCCACGTGGCAAGCTGATATTGTGCTAATGGAATATTCGTCATAGCACAACCCCAAATTCATCACCTGGTCTGTTCCCATTGGCATGAGGCTATTGCATCCAGTTACTTCCAGCCGTGTCTGAACCCAGCTTCCTTACCCACTGCCAGTTGCAAAGCTACCTTGCAACTAGAGCGCAGTGAGGTGGAGGTGGAAAAGAAGCAGACCTTCCAGAAGCACAAAGAGATAGCCATTTGCTGTGGGCAAAGAAATACGCAAATGCACATAAGAAAAGCTCACTAAAGTGCCTGCTATAAATGATAAAATAAGATGACTTTTCAGCATTCAGGCTGTGCTTGTTTTGACCAAACTTGAAATGATGTGCAAAAACAGATAGTTAATGCACACGAAAGGAGAAAACGGACAATAAGTCACGGCATTTAGAAATGGTATCTTTTTGGGGAGCTTTGCCTACAAAGCTAATAGAAATGTCAATCATGGTTAAAGTATGTGAGGAGAATCAAGGTACCAGGGGTTATAACCACGAGAGACTCCTCCTTTAGTTTGATTTTCTTGTTTGTGGTGGCTTGTTTATTTTGTGTAGATCAACGTCTAACAGATCTCCAGAGACAGATCAAATGATCATCTCTAAATGGAACGTTTCACAGCCAGGCTTTATGGAACTCCAACTTCAAGGTCTGCCTCAGGGCAAACAATGGATCTGGCCTTAAAACTAATCCAGGTAGAGATTTGCGGCCTATGATCCAGCTGGTTAGTTTAAATTCACTCTTCTCTTTAGCTGGTTGAATTCACCCATCTTCTCAGTTATCATCCTGCCAAGCAACACACAAGCCCTCGGCTATCAATAATGTCCCTTCTGTCCCCTCCCCTCTTGTTCATTGTCATGTTCATTGTCTCTTCCACAGTTCTTCCTCCTAGGTCTCTCTTCCATCCATCAAACCTTCATAAGTCTCTTTCCCAGAGCCAAACTAGACTTGAGTTCTCTCTCTACTGTGGGAGCATATGTCCTTTTAAACAAACTTCTATTTGAAGGGATGTTGGCAGACAGTCCTCTGTTTGAAGCAGCCCCTCTCCAGCAATGGTGTCCATTTTTATCCATGGTTTTTATTACACTGCCACAGATTCTGTGTCTTTGTTCCCATGATACATTCTGTGTTTTCGTTCTGATGGAGCCATGCTTTCCCAGGGCATATACTCCTCTCACCAGCCATGCTCTGCACCCTCTGTATGGGCAATCTATCCAGAAGATAAATTGTACATTGAGGAGTTACTGATTTAGATGTTAGAATTCCTGCTCCATGATTGCAGTCATAGGATTGTTGTCTTTCACATGACGGTATATGTTTTGACTCCACAGAGTGGGAAGTGATGGAGACAGGTTGTTTGTGTTACTGTGTTCCATGAAGTGGGACTATTGTCCTTTGTTCTTTTTCTCTTTGCTGTCTGATGCTAGAGAGAGAGGGAACCATGTTGCAGGGCTCCTTGTGTGTTTATATGTAAACACATATATGCATTTCGTGCATGCACACGAAAGCTCATACCAAGAACTAACTTAGTTGGTCTTTAAGGTGCTGCTGGAAGGAATTTTTTTTGTTTTGTATATGTAAATAAAGTAGATTAGCCAAAATGCTGAGTTGCTGAGGTCTGTCACGCGAACTGCACAGACTCTGTGGATCCCTAAGTGTGCTGGTGTCTATTGGCATCAGTCACTGTGATGTTCGGGCAGAAGGAGCTCCCAAACGAACAACCAGGAGGGAGATAGCATGCCAGTGGGGCATGTGTTTCTGCCAGGGTCCTACTCGAGAGTAGGCTGAGCTCCTGACACTAACATGGTTGCCCTTCCTGCTTCTGTTCCTTCCCCTCCTTGTCTCTTGTTAAGTTCTTTGATGGCATGAGAACAGCCTTTAATGTCTTAATAAATTGAGAGGAAGTGATAGTGCTAGGTACCTTCTTTTATGTTGGTCACATTGTTTTGAGAAAGTGGGGCACTGGGAGGTGGTGGCTAATGAATAATCTGCACGTAGCCACTAATGAATGATCTGTACGTAGCCAGTCGGGCAAGCCACACAGGCTAGCTACCTATAAATCAGATGGCTTTGGGCAGAGTTTTTTCGGAGAAGCTCGTGCATGGAACTGACGGCTGCAGGGCTGTGCAAACTGAGGCTACCTGAGGGAGTCACTTTGCCGCTTATTGAGGGTTTCCAAGTGGCAGATTGAGGTGCTTGCTTGGTATGTATATAGTGCTTGCTGTTTAGAATAAAATCTTTAATCTTCTCACTCAGTTGTGTTTTATATTACTTCTGAATCTCATTTTAAAAGAACCAGCTTGCATTTGGCAAGACACACTCCACTAGTGATTTTACCTAACCTGAATATGTCCTTGAACAGTGATAAAACCTCTTGCATGCCTGCACAGAGGATGGAGTGTGGGGTGTGAGACCAAACCCATGTCTGCCACACCCACCACCATTATGTGGCTCCTGGAAGGTTGCCACAAGGGAATGTTGTCTTCAGACTGGAGAAAGTTCCTGAGCTCTGCCTCAGCATCTGTAGAGTTCCAGAGAAAATGATGGCAGAGTTCTAGGTGCTGCCATATCAGACTGCAGGTATTGGACTGTATTTATGAATGACCCCCATGTCGTGGTTGGCTCAACCATCAAGCAAAACAAAGCAAACTTTTCTGTTCCAGCAAGATAACCTTGATATGCAATTTCATTATTCATGCAATAATTCATGTCATTTATTACATATCTATGCAATAAATGCCATTGATTTTATTTTGATAATTGTATTGTGTCTATCTACTTGTGTTAGCATTTTATTGGTGCTCTCTGTATTCGTGCCAATTTATACCAACCATACAGTGTTTTTTCTTTGTTTTTCTTTTTTCCTTTTAAATCAGTGGTGTAAAAATAGTGTGAAATAAAAATAACTAACCAACTAGCATAGTATAACAAGGGTAGGATGTACACACTTGAAGCCTGAAGTGTAGCACCTTCTGCTTGTGGTTAACGCTTAGCTGGAATGTAATATTTAACGCAGCAATAGAGAAATTAAAATAATAATTTATTTGTCAGACAAATAAATGAGAGGCTCAGTGGTATATGGTTACCAAGCTCTGGCCTGGCCTCCTTTCATTCTGGCCAGCACTTATATTCCCTTAATCCAGCCCCCTTTGCTCCTCCTGTGGCTGCCTCTGTCCAATCAGCCTGGTTGAAATTCCTATTGGTTGTTTGCTAGAACCAATCACAATAGATACACCCATATCCTCCTGCCCTTATATGGAACACAAAGAGCTATATATTGTTACATCTATAAATGACAAATAAGTAATAATATATCTTACATGGAATCTTAATTACCAGCTCACCTCTTGCCCTCCTTGCCCTATTGCCTTCTAAAACAAATGGTTAATCTTACATTTTTATCTTCAACAGATGTCAAGGATCTTGAGTTCACATCAACATTGAAAGATCTCCTTCATTGAAGGTTTCTAAACAAAAGGCCTGACAACTATATATCAGGAGTGCTCTATGGCGTCTCCTGTCTGGCAGGAGGCTGGGCTCATTTGCCCCTCTGGTCTCCTATTGCAATATGACTCTATGAAATAAGAATCTAGCATTTCTTAAATCCTTTGCATAATTACATTTAAGCCAATATATTTAAGCTAATATATTTCATACATTATCATAGGTAGCCTTTTAAAAGAATAAAGCTTCTCAAAGTAAAAAGGAAGGAACTCAGTAAAAAACAGCTTTAAAAGAAACCTCTTCAGTTTACACCCCTCCTTTCACCCCTCCTTTCCCAGCCAGCTAGATGCTTCTCCCATTAGCTCTTCCCAGCATTTATTACCCTTTAACTCTCTCAGTTTAAGAAAGAAACAGCTTTAAAAGATTTCCCAAAAATGCTCTCATTCTTCCAGCCAAGCCAGTTGCCTTTTTCACTGCTCTTGGCCTTTCAACCTTAGGAAGAAGATCTGGCTCATTTTAATGGGAGGCCCATGGTATTATTTTACTATTTGCCCATTCCTAATTGTGTTTTGCAATCTGCAAGGTCAGTGTCTGTAATTCCCTTTTTTTATGACTTTGAGAATTGTTTATTCTTCTGCTGTAAATCAGGGGGGCCCCTTGTCTTAGGAGGAATTGCCAAGGTTCTCTAAGCAGCTGGTCTTTTGCCTGGCATGAAACATTTGAAAATCTTTTTAAGCTCATTTTAAAATATATATACAGGCCCTGATTGGAATATATAAGCTTTGATAAAAATGCAGGCTTATGATTAGATGCCTCAGAAGTAGTACAATTCAGATTCCATCCCATCCAGCTTGCCTATTTTTTCTTTACAATTTATAAAGCAGTGCTGGCAACTGATTGTAGGAAGGAGGAAATGGTAGGGAACAAATTCATACATGCAGAAGCAAAACAAAACAAAACAAAACATCTTTCATTCCCCACTGAGCAAATGTTTCAAGCAACGTTTCAAAGGCCAAATGGAGAAGAAGGACTCAGCTTTGCAATCCCTACTTGTCCCATCATCAGATCTCTGCATCAGGTGAAAGCCAGATAATTTAGATCTCTCTTCACACACCCCACTCCATGTACCTCTCCTTCCTCCTCTGTCGATTTTCAAAGCAGCCAGTCACAGTGGCGAATTCATTAGCACACTAAATGAGGATCTGAGCGGGTACGTAATTCTCCAGAGGGGAAGAGTCAGTTCAACGATCGGCCTGTTCTATCTGAGGATTTATGCAAACTGTTGATTATTCTTTTGTGAACGCACTGGTGTGATCTAAAGCATTTTTCTTTTTTCTTCCTCTTCTTTTCTTTTTTAAAAAACTTTTTTTTAAAAAAAAGACTGATCTTCACAGCTCAGTGCACCTGGGCTTAGGAGGAAATAAAGGCTGGTTGATTATTCACTTAAAAATGAGTGTAAGAACTCCAGTGTAGATTGCCTAACCTCCCTTACTGGGTCTTGCATCTGATTTTATTTTCCCCCATGCAGAGGATGGAAGAGAAGGCCTCTCTGGATAACAACAAGAACTACTACTGTGCCCTGTTCAATTGGAGGGCTGTTGCTGCAGTGTTTTTACCACCACTACCACCCTCCATTTTCTCCTGTGCTTTTTTTCTAACTTTTTGTCAATGTGCCACTTCAATAGAGTTGCCACAGAATGCAAATCAGAGGTGGAAGTTCCTCGCCTGCCAAAAAATATAAAGAAGTCTGAGCGTGTGGGAATGATCAGGGATGCAGGAGAGGATATATTGTCTGATTATATCCTTATCCAACTTGTGTTAACAAGTTCCACAATTTCAGCAGAGTAACATTCCTTTTTATTTTAAGCTTTGCAATGGATGCGTTTGCTCAGGCTCGCTAAAGCCTCTATAATAACTGTTCTGGTATTTTCCCCCTTCCCCTTAAAAGACACAGTCTTTTACAAAAGTATAAAAGAGTTTACTCACATTCTGTTCACAATCAGATCCCAGAAGGCAGACTTAGCTTAATGAAGTACAGTGGTGCCTCGCAAGACGAAATTAATCCGTTCCGTGAGGCTCTTCGTATAGCGGTTTTTTCGTCTTGCGAAGCAAGCCCATTTACAGCTTAGCGGATTAGTGCTATTAGCGGTTTAGCGGCTTTTAGCGGCTTTTAGTGGCTTTTAGCGGCTTTTAGTGGCTTTTAGTGGCTTATCGGCTTAGCGGATCAGCTGATAAGCGGCTTAGCTGCTTAGAAAAAGGGGGTGAAAGGGGGGGAAACCCGCAGGAACTCGCAAGACATTTTCATCTTACGAAGCAAGCCCATAGGGAAATTTGTTTTGCGAAGCACCTCCAAAACGGAAAACCCTTTTGTCTAGCAGGTTTTCCGTCTTGAGAGGCGTTCGTCTTGCGGGGCACCACTGTAACATACACTTGGAATCTATCTCTTAAGAAGACAGTCTCTCTGTCCTCTCTTGGCTGGAAGCCAAGAAGCATCTTTGGTTTAGTAGATGTTGTTTCTTTGATTATGTGGGGAGAGAGAGAGAGAGAGATGGCTGCCCTGCCCTGTGCTTTTGTCATTACCTGCACAGGTGAGGCCACACCCACCTCCAGTCACATGCAGAGGAAGTCTGTCCCAGCCCAGAAGGAAACAGGAAGTTTACCTGCTGGTTGGACAAACATTCCCCCCATGTGCAAACATGTTCACTCTAGGAAAGTTGTACTTGACTGCTCTTGTGTTTCACATCCTACAGAGGGAAGGAACAAAAACCAGAGTAGTGAAATTTCTCAGTTCCCAAGAGGCTCCCTATATCTTTTAGCAGCCTGGTTTCCCAGGGTGCTAAAGTGCATGCAGAGCATCTACATGTCTAGGAAGCTTCTGGCTTCATACATTTCCCCATTCAACTGAAACAGACCTTCCAAGTGTCCCTATTTTCCAGGAACAGTTCCGAATTTACAGAAGCCGTCCTGGTTTCTGATTTGATCCCAAAATGTCCTTCTTTTCTGTAGGATGTCCCTATTTTCATCAGAGAAATGTTGGAGAGTATGGGTCCCTGAACCAAGGAGATAAGTAACTATACAACTTTTAGAAGACATCTGAAGGCAGCCTTGTATAGGGAAGGGTTTTCTAATGTTCAATGTTTTATTATATTTTTATATATGTTGGAAGCCGCCCAGAGTGGCTGGGGCAACCCAGTCACATGGGGAGGGTATTATTATTATTATTATTATTATTGAATATGATGCCCCTATTTTCATCAGAGAAATGTTGGAAGGTATGGAATGATTGAGGGGTAAAGATAGTGAACTCCTGCCCACTGAACCAATTATGTGTTTGCTTGATGCTAATAATAATAATAATAATAATAATAATAATAATAATAATAATAATTTATACCCCGCCAATCTGGCTGGACTTCCCCAGCCACTCTGGGCGGTTTCCAAAAAATAATAATACTGTAATACATCGAACATTAAAAGCTTCCCTAAACAGGGCTGCCTTCAAATGTCTTCTAAAAGTCTAGTATTTGTTGTTCTCTTTGACATCTGGTGGGAGGGCATTCCACAGGGAGCGCGCCACTACCGAGAAGGCCCTCTGCCTGGTTCCCTGTAACTTGGCTTCTCGCAGTGAGGGAACTACCAGAAGGCCCTTGGCGCTGGACCTCAGTGTCCGGGTAGAACAATGGGGGTGGAGACGCTCCTTCAGATTTACTGGACCAAGGCCATTTAGGGCTTTAAAGGTCAGCACCAACACTTTGTGCTCAGAAACGTCCTTAAAGAGGACTATTCTAATCAAGTAGGAAACTCTCAATTTCATATGTGCTCTGATATTGCATGTTCTTAGGTCCTATCTGCACTATTCTTTTAAACAGGACCTTTTTTTCAGCTGGAACTCACTGGAATTCAGTTCCGGCACCTCTCAGATCATAGAATCATAGAATTGGAAGAGACCACAAGGGCCATCGAGTCCAACCCCCTGCCAAGCAGGAAACACCATCAGAGCACTCCTGGCATATGGTTGTCAAGCCTTTGCTTAAAGACCTCCAAAGAAGGAGACTCCACCACACTCCTTGGCAGCAAATTCCACTGTCGAACAGCTCTTACTGTCAGGAAGTTCTTCCTAATGTTTAGGTGGAATCTTCTTTCTTGTAGTTTGGATCCATTGCTCCGTGTCCGCTTCTCTGGAGCAGCAGAAAACAACCTTTCTCCCTCCTCTATGTGACTTCCTTTTATATATTTGAACATGGCTATCATATCACCCCTTAACCTCCTCCTCTCCAGGCTAAACATGCCCAGCTCCCTTAGCCGTTCCTCATAAGGCATCATTTCCCGGCCTTTGACCATTTTGGTTGCCCTCCTCTGGACACGTTCCAGTTTGTCAGTGTCCTTCTTGAACTGTGGTGCCCAGAACTGGACACAGATGGGTGCCTTTGCCATTATAAGAGAAAAAGGTGAATTCTGGTACCTCTTTTTCTAGAAAAATAGCAGTATCTATCTTAAAGCAGCATCATGCCTTTTAAAGCAGTCATGGCCCCCCCCCCAAAAAAAAATCTTGGAAAGTGTAGTCTGTTAAAAGTGCTGAGAGTTGTTAGAAGATCCCTATTCCCCTCACAGAGCTGCAGTTGGCAAAGTTCCCTGGGAAGAGGGATTAACTGTTAAACCACTCTAGTAATTGCAGCTCTGAGAGTAATGAGGGCCTCTTCGCAAATTATAGGTTCCAAGATTCTTTGGAGGAAGTCATGAGTGTTTAATGTGGTTTGATACTGCTTTAAATGTACAGTGCGGATCAAGCCTTATTGCCAGCTAAGAGAATATCAGTTGGCTGTGGATGCCTCACCCTATTTGTGATTAGTAGTGTTGTTCCAATAAAAGCCCTTGAATCCTAGAAGAGATTCTAAGTTGCCAAAAGGCAATTTTTCAAACAAGTGGGGAGTCATTGAATGGAGCCAGGCTCAATTCTCTTTCCACATTCTTGTCCTGCTCATTTCTACCCCAAATTCAAAGCATAGCAAATGTAGCAGCGTAGCTATTACGTGTCTAATTGAATGAAATTTTCTATGCAACTCTATCAAGAGTAATTTAAAATTGGTGAGCGTGTTGATATTGTCAAATGTTAATTAGCTTGATAAGCTTTGCATAAGTGTCTTTCTAATTGCTTAAGTTAAACTAGGCAGACAGTGTTGTTGTTGCGGCGTTTTTCTGAGGGAAAGACTTATTCTTTGCCACAATTGCATCAGAATAATTTGCATGAAAAGCTTGGACGGCTAAACATTATAGAATCCATCATGTTTATTGTGTGAGTGAAAAAGGCTACGCTGCCAAATTGCCTGAACTCCAATCTTGAGGGAAGAGTGGTACATATGATTTATCCTGAAGCTACAAATATGAGCAGCTAACTTTGGGATCTTTCTGTGAAGAATTTTTATGCCGCATTTCATAAAATCATAGACTTGTGGGATCCCAAGGCTCATCTAGTCCAGACCCCTATAGTGCAGGAATTCTGCCCATAGCCATCCCTGGGTGGGCTCAACCCACCAACCTTCTGTTTAACATCCAGGCACAATGACCCATTTCACCATCACAATCCTTCCTGCCTTATTATTAGACTACTCACCACTTGACTTCTGTCCAAGCCAGAGAAGAATTCCCAACTTCACTCCAGTCATCCCTAACAGCCTTTCCTATCCTTCAAAGCCAGTCCTTCCTGCCCCAGGCTCCCTGCAAATCCTCCCTCTCCTCTTTCAATTATGTTGTAGCAGAGGAAATAAGTGGCAAGATGAGAGGACGGGGTGATTTTGTTTCCTTCCGTCCCTTGCTACCACCTAGGGCAACACACAAGGATGCAAGACCCAGGAGACCATAGGAGATATTGTTCTCCTGAGGCCTACTGCAACTGCATTTTCTTTTCTTAAAGAGATGGCAACACATGAGAACACAGGAAGCTGTCTAATAATCAGGGCATAGGCCACCCAGCTCAGAACTGTCAGCACAGTATACCTGAAAGAGAGTCTCCACCCCCATTGTTCAGCCCGGATGCTGAGGTCCAGCGCTGAGGGCCTTCTGGCGGTTCCCTCATTGTGAGAAGCAAAGCTACAGGGAACCAGGCAGAGGGCCTTCTCAGTAGTGGCACCTGCCCTGTGGAATGCCCTCCCATCAGATGTCAAAGAGATAAACAACTACCTGACATTTAGAAGACATCTGAAGGGAAGTTTTTAATGTGTGACATTTTAATGTATTTTTAATCTTTGTTGGAAGCCGCCCAGAGTGGCTGGGGAAACCCAGCCAGATGGGCGGGGTACAAATATATTGTTGTTGTTGTTGTTCTTCTTCTTCTTGTTGTTGTTGTTATACTGATGGGCAACACCTCACCAAAGATTCAGACATGTGTCTCTCCCAGGGGGGCTTGGAAACACCAGGGAATGAACTTGTGACTTTCCTCAGATGCTCTGTCACTGAGCTACAGCTGCAGAACTGTACTTCATCGAAGAGCAGCTTAGGGATCCCTTGGTCACAGAATGGATGAAAAAGCAATGAAAAAGTGTAAGATATTGCTTGCCTGCATTCTGTCCTCCTCTACCACCATCACTAACATCTCAGGCTGTAAATCCTCATAGCCTTCCTTCCTACCCACTCTGCCTGGTGAGCATTTATGATTCCCCATGTCATCTTTTTCCCTACTCAAGACATACCTCTGCAAGTAACAAATAGAGTCTTCTTTTCAACTAAATTAATCTCCCTAGAACTTTGGGGATGGAATGTTTTCACATTTTGAGAATTGCAAATTCATCACCTTCACGTTGCTTTCGCCAACCTCAGTGGGGATCATTCATCATCTTTCTGTTGGCATTAAATGAGTAAACAAAAGCCAATCATGTTTTCCCAAAGTCTGTCAGATGTCACTTTCAATCGCTTCTTGTTTCGCTGCATGAAAACAATACACCAGTGGTCTCTAGTAGCTTGAACGGCTAAAACAGTTTGCACAGTTCAACTGCCAGGGCTGGATTTAGAGGCCAGTGATCCAGGATGCCAAGCTTGAGAAGACAAGGGGCACCTGTCACAATACATCTAGTCATCTGCTTAGAAAGCTGACAATAGGGACCTGAACGGTCAATGTTGCTTTAACCTTTGTTCTTCATTCAAGTGAAAATTTCATTAGGTAAAGGTAAAGGACCCCTGACAGTTAAGTCCAGTCATGAATGACTCTGGGGTTGCGGCGCTCATCTCACTTTACTGGCCGAGCAAGCCAGCGTTTGTCTGCAGACAGTTTTTCCAGGTCATGTGACCAGCATGACTAAACCACTTCCGGTGAAACCAGAGCAGTTCACAGAAACGCCGTTTACCTTCCCACTGGAGCGGTACCTATTTATCTACTTGCACTTTGGCGTGCTTTCGAACTGCTAGGTTGGCAGGAGCTGGGACAGAGCAACGGGAGCTCACACTGTCACGGGGATTCGAACCGCCAACCTTCTGATTGGCAAGCCCTAGGCTCAGTGGTTTAGACCACAGTGCCACCCGTGTCCCAATTTTCATTAGGACCCTTTCAATGTGTTGCATTTGCAGTTACAGGGAACCAGGCAGAGGGCCTTCTCTGTGGTGGCACCCACCCTGTGAAATGCCCTCCCATCAGAGCTCAAGGAAATAAACAACTATCTGACTTTTAGAAGACATCTGAAGGCAGCCCTGCATAGGGAAGTTGTTTATGTTGGATGTTTTATCGTGTTTTTAATATTTGGTTGGGAAACTGCCCAGAGTGGCTGGGGAAACCTAGCCAGATGGGCGGGGTATAAATAATAAATTATTATTAGTAGCATTCTTATTAGTATTATTATCATTCTAAGTATGATCCAGCAAGAACTTTTATTAGAATTCTTGTACATTCTTAGACAAACTGATCATGTCCATCAAGAGATTAAGTGAGCTATTACCTAACTTGTGGCATTATAGTATTAATAGGGGGCTGACTTTGTAAAACCAGATTCTAAGAAAAATGGCCCCCCACTACCATTCATGAGCTCAGTGTCTTGGATACTCCAACAGCGCTAAAATGCTTGAGTGTGCCATGCTCAGGTTTAATACCTGTGGTCCCAGATGGGGTTGCCTATTAAAACAGCCATCCATCCTTGCCGTTTACTAATCATAACCTCCATACTGACATGCTATGCTGACAACACGCAAGATGAGACAGTTTGGATTTGTAACACCAGCTGCTTTGAGCAATTCAAACATTTTGCAAGAACAGTAAATGGATTCATCAAAAGGCTGTTCCTCGGCTGCTCCAAAAAGAATAGGGACCCACTGGGAAATATTAGGAGAGTCTACCGTAGTTTATATTTCATGGGTGTATCGTGAGACCTCCACTTAATATCACAGGAATATGCAATGTTCAACTGGTCGCGTTTTAAGAGGCCATCATTGTCATAAAGCAGTCTTTGCAGTTTCGTTGTATTCTACAGGTGTGCATCAGATCTGGATGGATCCTGATTCCCAGGCCAAATTGGTAAGCCTCAGAGGGATTGAGGATTTGTCGGCGGCAATGCAAGATCTGCACAAGTTAGCACAAGTAGCACAGGGACTCTTGAATTGCTTTGTGGTACCTCAGTAATCCCATCACCTCCTGGCAAATAGAAGGGGAAGAAATGGAGGCAGTGAGAGATTTTACTTTCTTGGGCTCCATGATCACTGCAGATGGTGACAGCAGCCACGAAATTAAAAGACGCCTGCTTCTTGGGAGAAGGGCAATGACAGGCCTAGACAGCATCTTAAAAAGCAGAGACATCACCTTGCCAACAAAGGTCCGTATAGTAAAAGCTCTGGTTTTCCCAGTAGTGATGTATGAAAGTGAGAGCTGGACCATAAAGAAGACTGATCGTCGAAGAATGGATGCTTTTGAATTATGGTGCTGGAGGAGACTCTTGAGAGTCCCATGGACTGCAAGAAGATCAAACCTATCCATTCTGAAGGAAATCAGCCCAGAGTGCTCACTGGAAGGACAGATCGTGAAGCTGAGACTCCAATACTTTGGCCACCTCATGAGAAGAGAAGACTCCCTGCAAACGACCCTGATGTTGGGAAAGATGGAGGGCACAAGGAGAAGGGGATGACAGAGGACGAGATGGTTGGATAGTGTTCTCGAAGCTACCAGCATGAGTTGGACCAAACTGTGGGAGGCAGTGAATGACAGAAGTGCCTGGCGTGCTCTGGTCCACGGGGTCACGAAGAGTTGGACACGACTAAACGACTAAACAACAGCAACACCTCAGCAATCCAGACAAAAAATAATAATAATTCTGCAGGCAAGCCTCTGCAAAAAAAAAAAAAAAAGCACTGTTAATAAGCTTACTGTAAAAGCAGCAATGCCAGGATGGGATGATAACTGAAAGGAGAGCCAATATTAGCAAATGGAGAGAGGGAAGAGGGAGAACTGTATTGCAACTGAAAGGTCAGGCTTGTAATGAGAAGAAATGATATTACTCAGAAAGCGAATCCCTTTTCGTTTTTTAGCATAGATCCACATGAAAAACAAAAACAGTTTTAACACCCATCCCCGAAACCACTATGACTGCAGTGACCAAGGAAAATACTGTCAATTTGCATTTCTTAGTGCAGAAAGTATTGATCTGATGTGTAGAGATCTTTCCTATTCTAATTAATTCAAGCAGGTTCTGGAAACTTCTCTGTGTGAATGAAACAAGCAGAAGGTTCGTGATGTTTGGGTTATACCTTCAGAGAAGCTGAGTATAACTGGCTTAAACTGGTTCTCTTATCTCTTCTGTCAAGGTCATGTTGATTATAAAAGTAAGGCCAGAAGGAGCCTGGGTTTCACTCTTTCTATCTCTTTTCCTTCAGGTGTGGTGTTCTGTATATCGTGTTAAGGTTTAGTCTTATTATATGTTATTGTACTGTAAGTTTAAGTTAAGTCTGCTGCAACTGGATTTCTTATGGACAGTGCCAGTCCTGAATGTATTGGATTTGTGACCATTATGCTCATTTGCCTTCAGTAGCAGTAAAGCTCTGCTGGATGAAATATTAATTGCCTCTGGTCTATTTTTTGGGAATCCCGCAATGTGTTTAAGTTTTTACTCTGCTAACATTACGCTGGAATCTACTCTGGATCAATATTGAGTAGAATTTCAATGACAAATACATTGCTGTGATTACAATATAGAGCTTTTGGTTAATGACTGGAACAAATTCAGGCATGTAAAAGCCTAATCCAAATCACTTATTTTCACTTTGCAGTTCAGCAAATACACAGAAGTGGTGCACACCGCCGGTTGCAAGCTGCATACATGGTATACCTACCCAGGGTTTTCACTGATGGGACTTCTTGGGTGAAACCAGAATGCTATAGTTTTGAGTCCCTTATTAATGTCTGAAATTTGGATTTGGCTACCTAAGTTTCAGCACATAAACACTGGGGATTGGATTCACCCACAAACCCTGAAATTGGCCTGGATGGATCAGAAGAATCCCCCAGAATAGTGCTCAAAGAGAGAAGAAGGGGACTGTTCCATCTGGCAAGGTAAAATACATGTGCAGAGGGAATGTCTGTGATAAAGCAACACTGAATTTCACCCTGGGATTTTTAAACTGAGAATTCTTATTTACTACTTAATCGCTTTGAATATGAATGCATCTGAAAGACTTCACCCCCCCAAAGTGTGTGTGTGTGTGTTCCTTTCTGTGTGTTCAGCACTGTCAAAATAGCAGAAAGTGCCATTTTCAAAGCTCCAGGCCCTCCTTCTGTAAATTGAAAATGGAAACAGACATCCTAATGCGTTGCATTCTGGACATGATGGGACTCAGTATGCCGTTTGACTTGGGAGCTTATCCACATGGACTTCATTGGCAGCTCATTTCCACGGCTCTGAATAATTTATACAGCACTAGGCTACAGTTTTTTTTATAGCAATGGCTATATAGGCTCCCCCCGTAATGTATTATATCATTTCCAAACGCACCATTTCCTCATTAGGCTTCCATCAGCATTGCACAAACATTATTCATTCATATAATGTACTGCACAACAGATTACCCTAAATTACACTTTCTTACAAAGCACTGTCTTGTTTCAGACTTTAGGTCAACACCGTATCCAAAATGTTTGCAAAAATGGAAAAGAAAAGTACAGTGACATTATAAAGGTAAAGGTACCCCTGCCCGTACGGGCCAGTCTTACCAGACTCTAGGGTTGTGCACTCATCTCACTCTATAGGCCGGGAGCCAGCACTGTCTGCAGACACTTCCGGGTCACGTGGCCAGCATGACAAGCTGCATCGGCAAGTCCTAGGCGCTGAGGTTACAGTGACATTACAGTGTGCCAATTCAGCAATTGGGAAGTCTAAACCACTGAGCCCAGGGCTTGCCGATTGGAAGGTCGGCGGTTCGAATCCCTGTGATGGGGTGAGCTACCATTGCTCGGTCCCAGCTCCTGCCAACAAAGCAGTTCGAAAGCATGGCAAAGTGCAAGTAGATAAATAGGTACCACTGCGGTGGGAAGGTAAATGGTGTTTCCGTGCGCTGCTCTGGTTTTGCCAGAAGCGGCTTAGTCATGCTGGCCACATGACCTGGAAAAACTCTGCAGACAAATGCTGGTTCCCTCAGCCAGTAAAGTGAGACGAGCACCGTAACCCCAGAGTCGTTGGCGACTGGACTTAACTGTCAGGGGTCCTTTACCTTTTTACCTTTTAAGTCACAAACTTGTACCAAGGATACCACTCTGTACTATTCTTGAAATTTGGTGTTGTTCAGAAGTCCTATCATGTGATCATGGTCACGCAAATTCTAAGGTCTTCTCTTTCCTGTCTCAGGGCCAGAAAAAAAAGGGAACAAGACCCAAACGAAAACAGAATCCTCCTGCAAAATGTGCACTTTTCTGAATTTTGCAATGCAGCTCTCCACTCAAGTAATATGTAAGAATTTGCACACATTATAGGCGTGGGGGAAGTGTGTATATATATTAGTGAAAATAACATATAAAATACATTCCACAGCACAAAATGGCTTTGCAAATATGTATCTAGTGTGAGAACATCAAATGAATTTTCATGAGACCGTTTAAAAATAATTATAACCACAAACGGATGTGGAAATGAGGAGAGCTGAACTTAAAACTGGATGAATGAGCAACAGGGAGAAACTGACACTGACAGATTCACTGATGTCTACTTTAAGTAGCTTGATACAGCAGATCCTCCAAGAGGCTGCAGTGCCACCAGCAGGTGGCGCATTGGCGTGAGTGGCGTGGTGGTGCGGCAGAGCAGGGTGGCACTTCCTGTTTTGCCTCAAGGGGCGAAATGGGACGTACCACCCCTGACCTCAGGCGGGCAAGGACCCACATCCCAGGTGGGGCTTGCTAGCTTGGGGAGTAGGTGTGTGATTTCTGAGCTAGAGCAGGCTCAGGACAGCTGGGGGGGTCAAATGCCGGTGTCCTGACCAGGCCATAGATCTTCTGAGTGATAATTTGGTCTGGAGCCACAGGATGGAAATAAAGGATGAGATTGCCCCAACTGCTCTGCCCTGAGTCCCCAATGTGGTGCACCCAGCCCCCACTCACAATACTCCAATGTTGTGAAATTGGGGGGGGGGGGGTTGCAAGGAAGACGTGTTTGATTGGCATAAGACACACTTTTTTCCTCCTAAAAATTAAGGGGAAATGTCTGTGCGTCTTATGGAGCGAATGTGTGGTTGATTGCTGGCTCCCTTTCTGGCCCCACCCCCTTGCCCAGGCCTCCATTGTTGAATGTTCCACTGATGGAGGCTGTTTGTTTCCCCAGCAACATGTGACTGGCTGATTAGATTATCTGTCTGGAAACTGTAGAAACGGCTCCCTTTCCTTTCCTAAAGAAGCTGCAGAACTGTGAGTTGAACCCCGTAAAAACAGGATTTTTTCCCTTTGCAAAATAAGCTCAACAACTTTGAGCTGATCCTCAAAAAGGGGGCTTTTCCCCTTTGCAAAAGAAGCTGCACAACTGTGAGCTGATCCCCCCCCCCAAAAAAAACAGGGCTTTCCCCCTTTCCTCCTCTAAAAACTAGCTGCATCCTATGGTCAGGTGTGTCTTATGGAGTGAAAAATATGGCACTTCCCAAGCTAGCAAGCCCCACCTGGGCTATTTCACAATTCAGGTCAACTTTACAAGGTTTAAGTTTCTTCATCTCACCAAACCTTTCTTTGGCAGGTTTACTATAATCCTGACGTTTCTGTGTCCAAGCCTCTTGTGCCACAGATGAACACAGATTGCACTTCAAGAAAAGGACATAAGAAGAGAAACTAAATACAGCAATATGAGGCAAGCCTGAGGCGAGAAACAAAAAGAGAGTTTTGGTCCCTGTAAACTGACATTCTTAACTGAACACACACTGAAGGGAGGGGTTGATTCCAGACCAAAGCACACAAGCCCTGCCCACCAGATACCAAGCACTCTACTATTCAAATTAGATGGAACCCTACAGTGCCCTCTGGTGTCAGAGAGTTATAACTCATTTAAAACACTTTTTTTGGCAGAAGGTAACTGAAACCATCAACAGAACTGTACAGAACAACCTTACATTTACAGAACAAAATACCCTCTTGAATTATATACCCAGCACATGGAACCTGACAAAAGGACAATATGAATGGACTCTCCGTGCCCTTACCACAACAAAAAGACTGATACTGATGAATTTGAAAAATAAAAATTCGGCTCCCTTCTAGGATTGGATTGAAGACTTATACAAACTTTCAACAACTTGCATATAAACACAGACTTGCCATGGACAAATTAAATTGTATTTGAAATCCATTCTTACAAATACTGTAATAGGTTAAGATCTGGTGAAGTACAACCTTGTAAAATATAAAAAATAAAAATAAAGCACTTCTTCTTTTTTATAACCCCCCCCCTAATGTACCTGTGTTGCAAATGACCCATTCATATTTAAAACCTTGTGTGTGAGATTGGGGTGTGTGTCTTAATTTCATGGATATTGTTACATATATTGAACAGGTTTCTGCTTAAACATAGATCTGACACATTTAGCTCAATAGTTAATCCTGTCTTGACACTAGCTGGGAAATTGAGGTGACTCACAAGCTGCCAATAGGTTATAACTGTAATAAAACTGCATAAGGATACGAACAGGGTTAAGACCCAAAGCGACAACTCTTTTGGTCCTGTCAGTACAAAAAAATACAATTCATGGGTAGCATCTCCCATTGTAAATTTCACCTACGAACTTCACACAAAGGATCGCTGACCTTCTGTTGCCGTAGCTTTAACACTATTTACCATGAAAGGTTGCTGTTTCCCTTGGGTTTTCCTAAGCATCCAAAAGATATTAAACACCTGGGGCAAAGGAAGACAACTCCGATTCCAGAGAGATTTCTGTGCTTGATGTTTAATAAAGAATCAAAGGCAAGCCAGGCTGCCTTCTCTAATCACTGGTTTCCTTGAGCTTCAAAACAAGAGTTGCTTTAAAAACCTTAGTCCCCTTCACCCCTTACATGACACAAATTAGGAAAGCCTCTGTGTGTATAAATCTGTTCCTGGACCCTTCCCCTTCTCAGACCACCACACAAATTTTTAGACATCAGGACATCATGTGCAGATGTGTTTTTTTGCAGACGTTCATGGGGTCTTCAGCCCTTTAGCCATTCTGGGCTGATGAGGGGTGGAATATTAACAACATCCAAGGGACCAAAGGCTCCTCATCCCTGTTTTTTACAGTTAGAGAATGCCTGAAGAGGGCACTGCAGAATGTTAATAAACAGATTAGCACTGGGTTAATAATGGCTACAGGATGAATTTTCCAGGTCCCATCATTGTTTTCATTACTTGATGTCTCTCTCATCTACTTTAATTCTGTCATTGTAAATTGCTGAGTTGGTGAGAATGTCCTGGCATCAAAAGTAATGAACATCGGGAGATTAAAAAATTCTGTGGCATCGCTTAGACTCTCCTGTCGGAATAAATGATGTACGGCTGGAAGAATAATTCAAATCTCCATAAATCTGACCAGGGTGGTTGCTTCTCGTGGAAGAAAAATCATTTTAAAAATCACTATCCAACTTTGTTTCTTTGATCATTCTCTTCCTATGTGCATTTGACCTTGACTTGCCAGGAATTCATGAGGTGGGCTGGATTCAGGGAGGCAATGAGTGGTGTGCAAATTAAAAGCAAAATGAAAGATCCACATATTTTAACAATAGAACCCCCTCATATAATAACACACACACTCTCTCACACACAGTTTTCAGATTGAGGATTATATATTGATATATGATTAACATTTACCCCTATTCTGATATTTCTGATATTTATACCCTAGTTTAAAAAAAAAATGTGAGGGAGTGGGGCCTGTTGGCATCACTCTATCCCAGGCTGTGCACATCAAGCATTCCCTTCACTTAATAATAATAATAATAATAATAATAATAATAATAATAATAATAATTTATTTATACCCCACCCATTTGGCTGGGTCCCCCCAGCCACTCTGGGCAGCTTCCAACAAAACACTAAAATACAATAGCCTATTAAACATTAAAAGCTTCCCTAAACAGGGATGTCTTCTAAATGTTTGGTAATTATTTTTCTCTTTGACATCTGGTGGGAGGGCGTTCCACAGGGCGGGCGCCACTACCGAGAAGGCCCTCTGCCTGGTTCCCTGTAACTTGGCTTCTCACAGTGAGGGAACCGCCAGAAGGCTCTTAACACTGGACCTCAGTGTCCGGGCAGAATGATGGGGGTGGAGACACTCCTTCAGGTATACTGGACCGAGGCCATTTAGGGCTTTAAAGGTCAGCACCAACACTTTGAATTGTGCTCGGAAACGTACTGGGAGTCAATGTAGGCCTTTCAAGACCTACTCTAAGATTCCAGAGTAAGTTACAACAGTGTAAAAAAAAATGTAGTTATCCAGTTAAGTGCAAAGGCTTGCATTCAACCTAAAATGCCTAGGGCTTCAGATCATGCACAGCAATTTTAAACTATGGAACACATGAGTGGTGGTAGCACCAACTTGGACGACTTTATAAGAGGATTAGAGATATTAATGGAGGATAAGGCTCCAATGGCTACTGGTGGGGTGCCAACCTGAATTAAATATTGAGGGAAAGGCAGGTAAGCCCTGCACCCTAATCAATCACAAGATGCAGGGTATGCACACCATTTAAATTTGTTTGTTTGTTGATATACTGCCCTATACCCGGAGGTCTCAGGGTGGTTCACAGTAAAGATCACACTGTATAAAATCAAAATAAAAACAATAACCCAATAACACCCTCCTGATTGGCCTGGTCAACCAAAAGCCTGGTTAAAAAGGAACGTTTTTGCCTGGCGCCTAAAGGTATATAATGAAGGCACCAGGCAAACTTCCCTGGGGAGAGCATTCCGCAGACAGGAAGCCAATGCAGAGAAGGCCCCGTCCTCGTCTCACCACCCTCCAGACCTCTCGAGGAGGAGGCACACGAAGGAGGACCTCAGAAGATGATCTCAGGGTCCAGGTAGGTTCATAATGGCAGTGCCCACCAACTTTGCTGGGCCCGGTCCCCTCAGATATTTTATTAAGGGTGTGGTGTAGGGACTTCAGCCCCTAGGAGTTGACTATTATGGCTACTAGCCACAAGGGCTTGGCTTTGCCTCCATAGTCAGAAGCAATAGTACTACTGAATGCCAATTGTTGGAAACTACAGAGAGAAGTGCTCTCGCACTCAGATCCTGTTTTCAGGTTTCCCATGGGCATCTGTGAGATCAGGATGAATCCACTGATTGGATTCAGTTGCTGATTTGTCAGCTTTGCTTATTCCAAACTTGATGGGCAACTGTGTCCATATAGTTTTGCAAATACACTAAGGGGAGGTCAAAGGTATCTAAACCTAAGTGTGGAGAGGGGATTATTTGAGAGACAGAAATACACAAGCTCTTCTTTTATCTTGATTCTTATGTGCAAATGTTATGAAGATAGCCAGCATCACCTTTCAAGTAACTCAACAGCACAGCCAAGCAGGTAGTACACATACTGTGTTGGGTCAGGTATTTCTGACCTCATGTAGGGTCAACATTTAATTCCCCCCCCTTAGGTCAAACAATTATAATTTGAGCATGGCTCCTGTAGACTTGCACAATGAGAGGTCACCGGTATAGCTGCTAATTAAACTGTCAGGTCATTGACAGCAGAAATCTAGCTATTCTAACTCATGCCCATTAAATACAAGCTGCCTCTATTTATACTTTTCAGACAGCTTTTTTGACCTACATTTTGAACCTTAGATTTGATAATGAATCAATGGTCTAGTTTTGACAATCGGTTCAACGACCAGGTTAAATTAAAAAGCCCATGGTCTCTTACAAAGTGCTTTGACTGCTACGGGCCTTGCTGTTTTAAAATCAATAATGCTCTTCTTGAGAATCCACAGCAGGGGAATGAAAATTGGAGGAAGCATCTTGTTATTCAGGCTCAGTAGACTTGCAGAGTTCCAACTGTTCAACTTTTTTGCTTTTATTTTTTGTTTTAAAAGCCATTGCACATCAAAAGGAATATTATTGGCCATGTTCAATCAATCGGCACTCGTGTGCTTTCCCATTAAGCATCTCTGTATATATTTCTGTTGCTGGGTTGCACAAAAGCCTGACAATGAGATTACCTGCATCGGGGAGCTGTTCAGCTACTTTAGCACTCTAAATGCCTGGCATTCTCTGTCACTGTTCTCTAGCACAGCTTTTCCCTCCCTGGTGCCTCTCATTGAGACTATAACTTCCATCAGCCCAAGACAGCACAGCCAGTGGCCAGGGATGTAAGAAATAGGGGTCTAAAAACATCCAAAGTTTCCCACTCCTGTTTTACAAACCCCTTCTGTGGATTCCCCATCCCTGTTCATACGTTTAGCAAAAGAACAGGGTAGGCAATAAGGGTGACGATGTGGTCTAAACCACTGAGCCTCTTGGGCTTGCCGATCAAAAGGTTGGTGGTTTGAATCCCCATGACGGGGTGAGCCCCCATTGCTTTGTCCCAGCTTCTGGAAACTTAGCAGTTCGAAAGCACGCCAGTGCAAGTAGATAAATAGGTACTGCTGCGGCAGGAAGGTAAACGGCATTTCCATGTGCTCTGGTTTTCGTCAGGGTGTTTCATTGTGCCAGAAGCGGTTTCGTCATGCCGGCCACATGACCCGGAAAGCTGTCTGCAGACAAATGCCGGCTCCCTTGGCCTGAAAGTGAAATGAGCGCCAAAACCACAGAGTTACCTTTGACTGGACCTAACCGTCCGGGGTCCTTTAACTTTACCTTTACTTAAGGATGCCAGGGCGAATGAGAGCAGCTTTAAATCCCCTTGGAGCAGACCTGAGGGAAGCCTGATTGTTCAGTCAGGCCCACCGCCCAGAGTGCAGACCCTTTGAGATTAATGGTTGGATTTTTAAAATTCATTTCAGTGAATCTACTCTGAGTAGGACTAGCATCGGAGGCAACCATGTGTGATGTGGGTGTGGTGCAAATTTATATAGCAGGAGGGGGGTTTATGGGGTCTCACCGTGTATTCCTAGAGATGAAGGTGAAGAAGATTCATGGCTGCATGCGACACATCTAGTGAATGTCTACTTTGCTGCTTAGTTCATCAGGATGAAAATAGAGAAGTCCAGGCCCATGGGCCAACTGTGCCCCCAGGGTTTCTCTTTGGCCTTTGCGACTCTACACCAGACATAATAATTATAATAATAATTTATTCTTTGTACCCTGCCCATCTGGCTGGGTCTCCCCAGCCATTCTGAGCGTCTTCCAACAAAGATTAAAAATACATTAAAATGTCACACAATAAAAACTGCCCTGAACAGGGCAACCTTCAGATGTCTTCTAAATGTCAGATAGTTGTTTATCTGTTTGACATCTGATGGGAGAGCGTTCCACAGGGCGGGCGCCACTACTGAGAAGGCCCTTTGCCTGGTTCCCTGTAGCTTTGCTTCCTGCAGTGAGGGAACCGCCAGAAGGCCCTCGGCGCTGGACCTCAGCATCCAGGCAGAACGATGGGGGTGGAGATGCTCACCAGCTTCCTAGAGTGCTCTTGCTGGCTGGCGTTAGTCCTTGAGCTGTGATAAGACCTCTTCAAAGCTGGAGAGAGGTGATGTCAGGGACTCGGCAGAGGAGGAATGGTGGTGACTGCCTCCCCAGCCTGACCCTTCCAGAGAAGAAGAGAGTTCGAATTACAACAGGGGTTTGAGGGAGATCATAGCTCAGAGGCAGATGAGGCGGAAAGTTGGGAAACAGTGGGAGAAGAGGAAGAAGAAGGGGTGGAACACAGTGTCTTGAGAAAGAGTTCCAGACCCTCCATCTTCCAGAACCTGGCAGGCCTTGAAAGTAAGACAGTAGAGAGCTCAGAGACAGAGGGTACGTAGCAGCACCCTTAGTGATGACATATAATGGGAGAGAGGGAGGGGGTGGAGGCTCACTTGGAGCAATGCCATTATTCCGAGCCTCTCTCTGTGAATATTGAATAAAAACAGATGGTAAGGACTTTCTCTTTTCTTGTCCATTTCTGGCAACCTATCGTGGGGGTTGGTTCCTTTGCTGCCTGACAGGTGTGTCTGAAGATGTGTGTCGAAAGGTCTGACTTTTGCATGGCTTGCCACACAAATTAAGAGCCATGTAGGTTACTCCACTCATTTTTTCCCCTCTGGCCCCGCCCACCACTGCTGTGTCCCTGAAAGGACAAGGCCCCCATCCCTTTATCAGGAGATCCAAATCACACAAGAGGAAGAGGAAAAGCATTTCAGTATATGAGATTGCGAAGTCCTTCCCAAGTCCACATAAGACAAAACATTCTGTCATGATTTACCAGAGAGATATGAAAACTTGGAGAAGCTCTGTGATGACAGCTGCACCTGAAACTGACATATGAGCATGCATGGAAGAATGATTTGTTGGGTCAGTGGTGTTAAGCTGCTTATTCATATATGACAGGTTGAATGACAGCAATCTCCACAATGTTAAGGCGCATGCAAGGGCAGCTTTGTAAATTCACCTAGCAAAGCACAGTGCACTTGTTTTGTTCCAGTTTGTTCTAGGCTTCTGTGGGAGACAGTCACTGGGAAGAAAGCAGCATGTGTATTTTACATGGAAATTTCTTTTTCACGTGAGTAGTAGAAGAAGAAGAGTTTGGATTTGATATCCCACTTTATCACTACCCTAAGGAGTCTCAAAGCGGCTAATAATCTCCTTTTCCCTTCCTCCCCCACAACAAACACTCTGTGAGGTGAGTGAGGCTGAGAGACTTCAGAGAAGTGTGACTAGCCCAAGGTCACCCAGCAGCTGCATGTGGAGGAGTGGGGAATCAAACCCGGTTCACCAGATTACGAGTCTACCGCTCTTAACCACTACACCACACTGGCTCTCACACCTCAAGGTTTTCTTTGTAGCAGCAATCCTCTGTATCAGGGGTGGGGAAGAGCTTTGATGGACCTAAACCTCTGCTGCTTTGTGGAATATCTTCAGCAAGAGAAAAGGCTAAGGAGTAAATCCTGCACCATCCCTAAGACAGTTGCCCAAGCTTACACAGTGGGGAGGGATACACAACCTGACTCTGGGCAATGCTGGAGTTTATGGACTTGATGGAAATGTAATGGCAGTGCCAAACTCCTGCCTTTAAGAAGTATGATGTACTAGCATTGGCCATCAAATCTGAGTCCTTGCTAGCTTCTTTGCTAGCACACCAAGAAGAAGAGTCAAAACAACCAAATGTGGGCAGTTATATTTATTATGTATCACAACTTGTGGATCTGCAAAAGAAACAAACTAGTCAGATTCAACCAATGTAACCAAATCAAATTAAGTCCGGGCAGGTGTTATTACTAGATAGGGGCAATCTCTACTTGAACCACTGAGCCTCTTGGGCTTGCTGATCGGAAGGTTGGCGGTTCGAATCCCCATGACGGAGTGAGCTCCTGTTGCTCTGTCCCAGTTCCTGCCAACCTAGCAGTTTGAAAGCACACCGGTACAAGTAGATAAATAGGTACCGCTGCAGAGGGAAGGTAAACAGTGTTTCCATGCTCTCTGGCTTCTGTCATGGTGTCCCGTTGTGCCAGAAGCGGTTTAGTCATGCTGGCCACATGACCCGGAAAGCTGTCTGCGGACAAATGCCAGCTCCCTCGGCCTGAAAGCAAGATATGTGCCGCAACCCCATAGTCGCCTTTGACTGGACTTAACTGTCCAAGGGTCCTTTACTTTTTACCTTGCATGCAGCAAGGTTTCTTAAGATTCCTCCCTCCCCATTGCCTAGACCTGGGATGTAACAGCCCAAGAGGCACACTATGGCCCCATTGGCTAACATTCAACCTGATGTCCATCAGGCCAAAAGGCACTTCCCAGCACCCTCAAGCCATGTCTGACAGTAGTATCTAAGGAACACCCACAGCCCAACAATACCTTAGATAAGCATTCCATTCTTTCTTAAATCTTCTTACCTGCCCAAACTACATTCCAAGCTGAAGGAGTACCACTCCAACATAACAGTGTGGAGCAACATAAAAAGGAAGACTCTGATCCAAAAAAAAAAAAAAAAGACTCAGACCAGCTCCAAAAATTTCTACTCGGTCCTTGGAAAACAGACGACTTGCCTGTAGGCTCACAGTGCAAAAGGACGGGATGTTGAGTCCTGAGTAATGGAGAAGGGAGGGTGTGGGCCAGAGCAGGCTTAAATAGCTTGTCACCAACTCTTCCCATTGGGCAAAATTGCCCTCAGGCTATAACATTCTCCCCTAGGAAGATCCCCCCTGTCCTCTGCTTCCAGCAGAGGAGAGCTGTAGCAAATGGGGAATTGCATTGCTTTATCACCAACACACTGGTATTCTTAACAGGATAGTTTACTCTGAGTGTCTATCATGTCCACTTTTTTCCAGTTATGCTGCATGTGCAAGTTCAATTTAGCCTTCAATCTCTCTCTCTCTGTGTGTGTGTGTGTGTGTGTGTGAGAGAGAGAGAGAGAGAGAGAGAGAGAGAGAGAGAGGAGAGAGAGACTTCCATCTAGACATTTGCTGAGTCAAATCGGCTAAAATGATTTCTCTGTGATGATTGCAGGATAAATCAGGTAAAGTGCCATTGATTCTGCATCAATCATCAAATTCCCTGTGCATTATGACAGCTATTGAAAAGTATGCGATGCCAGGTGCCCCAAGGTCCTGCTGGAATGATCTACAAGTATAATGCACATGTGTGGAGCCAGATGCCATTTCTGAAATTAATCTTTTAAAAAACTCGCAGCTCAAAGAGCAGCCCGTTTCTCTGAAATGAGAGAATTGTCTCCAAAGAATATGAAACAGAGGCTGTATATAGAATTAGATCCTTGGTCCATCTCACCCGGTATTAGGAACAGGGCACACTTTCCTATCACTATGTGTAGGTGACTGGAAATGACTTTGACAAGAAGATGAACTCCTGCCAGGGCAGTAATATGAATACTCAGGCCTCACAACTCTCCCTTGCATGGAGAGTTTCCAGGGCGAGTGGTAACATTTAATGGTGGGTAAATTGCCTCCAGGCCAGTTCAGGATGGAGGCAGTTAAAAAGAATTATTTTGGAGCGTTGTAGCTCAGTCCCAATCCAGAGCAAGGCACTATTGCACCTCAATTGACAAGACTAGCTGAAGACATTTTGCAGCCTGAGGCCAAAAACAAAACGGTGCTTCCATCTTGTCCATGTTTAGAAGAATGTTTAGGCAGGCAGTCAAATATTACTTCAGTGCTGGTGATGAGATGACATGTTCATCTGTGGCTGATGGCAGCAGGGTAGCTAGTTTATGGGATGCAAGGCAAGCAACAAGGCACACACCAGGCTTCCACCAACCCCTTGCCACCATTCTGCCTATCACCTCCTGCCTGAACCAGCTGCCCCCAGTCAGTGTAATGGCAGGGCCAGCCCTGCATCTGTTGATGCCTAGAGAACCTCCTATCAACGCCACTTCTTCTTCTTCTTCTTCTTCTTCTTCTTCTTCTTCTTCTTCTTCTTCTTCTTCTCCTTCTCCTTCTCCTTCTCCTTCTCCTTCTTCTTCTCCTTCGTCTTCGTCTTCTTCCTCCCCACCCATTTGGCTGGATTTCCCCAGCCACTCAGGGTGGCTTATAGCATATATAAAACATAATAAAATATCAATCATTAAAAACATCCCAATACAGGGCTGCCTTCAGATATCTTCTAAAAGTTATGTATTTCTTGACATCTGAAGGAAGGGTGTTCCATGGGGGGGGGCACTACCATGGGGTGGTGTTTTATTCCAAGTTGACCTACTGAAGCCATGTTCATTAATTTCAGTGGGTTTATTATGAGGAAAACCCACCCCGGTGTACTGTTCCTGCCACTCTCCCTTTTCCCAAATCCATGTAAGAGAAGACAAATACGGGGAATATGGCAGCAGAGGAACCCTTTTTAGACATGTGAATGTGTAACTAGCCAGCTAAGGTCAATATCCTACCAATATCTGACAAACGGTCATTTCAGTTGTCTCTTCTGCTAGATTCTAAGCCTCCTTGATACAGAGGATAGATCTAAACACAGGGGGAAAAACACTATAAATCAGTCAGAAATTAGACTGTTTTAACAACAACAACAAAATCTATAAGGAAATTCACATTTCAAAATTTCCTGCTCTCTGGTTACATGTTTATAGTGTGTTCAGATCACTGTTTCTTTACTAATGTAGCTGATTCCAGAATCACAGGCTTGGAAGGGACTAACAGATATCATCCAGACTGACCCTCCCTAACCTTTAACAGTAACTTACTGTGCAAAAGTCTGGATCACATATTCATCTACTTTTGTCTCTGGCCTCACTCATCTCATTATGGCCCTGGATTTCTTACCGCATTTGTATTTCATAGTAAGATGTAGTTCCAGCATTCCACACAGAGAGACAGACAGGCAGAGAAGACCTATCATTTGGAACTGGAGTCTATTGCGAGCAATTGGCAACTGTTATGTAGTGAAGTTCCCCCTGGGCCAGCAGGGGGATACTGTACATAGTTTTCACTCAGGTCTGTAGATAGTTTTCACTCAGGTCCACGTCAGTTATTTTAGGCGGGAAACTCTGGGTTGTTGTTGCTACAATGTTGACAGCCGGCTGCCTATAAAAGCAGGCCGGCTGAGCTGTTTGCTGTTCAGTCTTCTGTTCCAGCTTACAAAATAAAGAGCTGCTTGGAGAAATCGCTGTGTCGTCTGCCATGTCTACCCACTATTCTACATCAACAAAATGTTGGAATTGCAGAGATGGGCAGCAGAACTTGGACCATTCCAAAATAAAGATTGAGAAGTCCTTTGCTTTCCCAATCCCAGCAGTAGGGATACCAAGGCTGGGTTTAAGAAATCCAATTCCAAGCATGCGATAGCATTGCTGGTTTGGTCTGCTGCATGCTGACCAGGCAAATGCAAAAGGAGAAGATCGGCTCAACTATATCTTGCTATGAAATATAAATGGAGTAAGAATTTCAGGGCAAGAGTGCTGAACCATACAGAGATGAATCACTGTGAGCATCAAAAATATGTACATACTGATAGACGTCATTCCCATCCCAAGCAATGCCCATGACAGCTGAGGGATGCTTAGAATTTTAATTAGATTAATTTATTGGAAGGGGCAAGGAAGACCCACG
The DNA here is from genome assembly GCF_964234715.1 of Podarcis melisellensis. Lineage (NCBI taxonomy): Eukaryota > Metazoa > Chordata > Lepidosauria > Squamata > Lacertidae > Podarcis > Podarcis melisellensis. The sequence goes on from NC_138529.1 coordinate 16,969,508, forward strand.
CACCCCTAGAGTCTGGCTAATTGTAAGTGATCACAAATGTGTTTTCAGTCTGTTTGCTGAGCACTTGCTGCTAGCTAGACTTTGCCTTTGGATTTATCTTATTATGTTTTCCCCCCTCCTCCCTTTTGTCTTGCTTCTTCTCCCCGCTGGCTGCCTTCTGCCCAACTCCCCTGCACTGTGGGCAGCTGGGTTTAAACGCAGGGAGAAAACCAACTAATCTACCAATTAAAGACATCGCCTCCCTTCCGCCTGACTCCTCCACCACAGGCATGCGAGGCAGGTCTCGTTTAAGGAAGCAAATATTCTACCTATAAAACTATCATTATCAGCCAAGTGGAGAATGACTTCCCTCATTTGCATTCATTAGCCACCAGCTCCTGACGAAGGGACGCTGTCCGTCTCGGACGTATCTCTCTTAAGTTAAAGGAGGAAATATTTCAGTGTGTGTGCCAGAAATGTAGAGATAATTGCTCAGCATTCAAGCACCGGACTAATGGGCAAACCCCCAACTGTTTGCAGAGAGGTTGGCAAACAGAAGCTATATCTAAAAGTGCAGGGCAGGGAGAATTAGGAGCACTAGTCTAGAGTTCCCCAAGAGACTACAATCCATTTTGATTCTAATTTGTGCCCTGCAAGGCTGGGAGTTAACCTATCTAAATGAATCCTTTCATCGAAAGGATTTTAAAGTGTGCAGAAATGAAGACTGGAAACCTAACAAAGAAGGCTAAACTGAGTTACGGAGGACAAAGCTATCAATAGCTACTAGTCATGATGGTTATGTATTTTACTACCAACCTTACTGTATGCTTGTGAAACTTGGACCACTTACAAACACCATCTCCAACTCCTTGAAAAATTCCATCAACGGTGTTTCACACATCACTTGGGAAGACAGGCAAACTAATGCCAGTGTACTGGAAGAAGCAAAGATCACCAGTATTGAAGCAATGATTCCTCAACATCAACTTTGTTGGACTGGTCATGTTGTGTGGATGCCTGATTATCGTCTTCCAAAGCGGCTACTCTATTCCCAACTTAAAAACGGAAAGCGTAATGCTGGTGGTCAACAAAAGAGGTTCAAAGACTCTCTCAAGGCAAATCTTTAAAAATGTAGTATAAACACTGACAACTGGGAAACACTGGCCTGCGAGTGCTCCAATTGGAGAACACCCTTTGCCAAAGGTGTCATGGGCTTTGAAGATGCTCAAACTTAGGACGAAAGGGAGAAATGTGCTAAGAGGTACATATGCTTGGCAAACCCTCACCGTGATCAACTCCTGCCAGGAAACCTATGTCCCCACTGTGGAAGGATGTGTGGATCCAGAATTGGCCTCCACCGTCACTTATGGACTCACTTTTAAAAATGTGTTTATGGAAGACAATCGTACTCAGCTACAAGTGATTGCCAAAGAAGAAGAAGCTTCCAGCAGTAATATTCTGAATGTCAGTTGCAGCGGATCACGAGCTGCAAGCACAAGTACATTCATGCTCTGCTTGCAAATTTCCCATATATATCTGGCTGGCCACTGTGAGATTAGGATGCTGGGCTAGAGAGAACTTTGTATGAGTCACATAGGTTTTCCCTTCCTTACCTCTCCTCATTATTTTCATTGTTTTGCTTAGAGGTCTGTACTTACTTCCCAAAAGAATTTGGGAATTATAGGGACAGAACAACCAAAACTGTATAGAAACGTATTCATGTATGCTACTGCAGCGTCAAGAATGCTACTTGCCCCAAAATGGGAGGAAGCAGAAGTCCCAGCAAAGGAAGAATGGATACAAAAACTTGTGGAATATGCAGAAATAGTGAAACTTACTGGAAGTATAAGAAATCATGGTGAAAAGAATGGAAATGGTTTATTGAATATCTACAGATAAATTGTAAACAGATAAGAACATTGGCAGGACCACTGTAATAACCTGCAGTTTCGTAAGAGTATATATTTAAAGTAGATGAATAAATGAGCAAATTAAAGTTAATTTGGATATGCAGAAGATATTAAAAATAAATTTAAGGAACTGCAGAAAGAGGGGGAAGGAAGTCAAGTTTCGGAATGTCAAAATGATTGTAAAATCAGTGAAATGTATAAATCTGAAAAGTATAAAAAAATAAAAAATAAAAGGGGTCCTGTTATTTGACTAGGGCAATGTTGTGGAAGACTTGGCGGGGTGAGTGGGTGGGTGGGGAGATGCCAGAACTGCATACAACAGGTATCCCCAACCTGTGGCTCTCCAGATGCTTTGGGACTACAACTCCCATCATCCCTAGCTAACAGGACCAGAGGTCAGGGATGATGGGAATTGTAGTCCAAAACATCTGGAGGGACGAAGGTTGAGGATACCTGGCATACAAGCATGTACTGCGTGCGAGAGAAAGCACTGGCTGAATGGGAATTTGAACGCTTAACTGCAGCATTTTTGGCTTCCATCAGATCTGTTTGAACGTCCCATCAGTCCCAGCTAACATAGTCTGGGATGATGGGAGTTATAGTCCAGGAAACTCCAGAGCACCACAAGTTCCCTACCCCTGGCATACATAACACGGAGGTTAAATGGGCCTGTAACCCAGAAAGTCCTCCTTTGAAGTACAACCTTCGAAGCAACATCCTGTAGGTCAAATTTAATTTTCAGCCACAGCCAATGTATTCTTATCACACCACAGGCTGGCCTACTTAAACACTATAATAAAAAGTTAATTAAGCATAATATGCAGTATATATCGGAGGTATAAAAATTAAAGGGCTAAAATAAATAGTGCAAGAAGTGTGAGATTCATTCATTTTTTGACTTAACGGTTCTTACCTGATACATTGCACTAAACCGTAGGCTCAACAGAGGACATGGGGAGAGTAAATTTTTATCAGGACTTAATTTTGTTTAATTTAGATTCAGGTTCTATCATGCCTTACTCAAATTAGGTTAATTACGTGTATCAGATTTGTTCATAAATCTTTTTATTTCAAATTGCCTAGAGGTAGAAGGTGTGTTGCTTCCTTGCGTTAGTTTTATTCAGAAGCTTTGGATGTTGAGTAACGATTAAGGGCTGCAGAAATCCTGTCAGATAATTTGCAAACTGGTGTGTTTTTTTTAAAAAAAATCTGTATTGATAGTTCAAAAAGTACAGAATTATAAGTGCACTAAACATGGTGAGGTGTAAGAGAAAAAGAAGAAGAGAAAGAACCCATGTACAATGAAAAATGAATTGGGGGGGGGGGCAGAATTGTACACTTTACAAGGTTGTTAATGTAGTTCACCAGATCTTAACCTATTATGGTATTTGTAAGAATGGATTCCAAATATCACTGAATTTGTCCATGGCAAGTCTGTGTCTATATGCAAGTTGTTCATATGTTGCGAGTTTACATAAGTCTTCAACATATGAACATATAGAAAAGCCAATGCAATTCTGGGCTGCATCAATAGAAGATCAAGGGAAGTAATAGTGCCACTGTATTCTGTTCTGGTCAGACCTCACCTAGAGTACTGTGTCCAGTTCTGGGCACCGCAGTTCAAGAAGGACACTGACAAACGGGAACGTGTCCAGAGGAGGGCAGCCAAAATGGTCAAAGGCCTGGAAACGATGCCTTATGAGGAACGGCTAAGGGAGCTGGGCATGTTTAGCCTGGAGAAGAGGAGGTTAAGGGGTGATATGATAGCCAGGTTCAAATATATAAAAGGATGTCACATAGAGGAGGGAGAAAGGTTGTTTTCTGCTGCTCCAGAGAGGCGGACACGGAGCAATGGATCCAAACTACAAGAAAGAAGATTCCACCTAAACATTAGGAAGAACTTCCTGACAGTAAGAGCTGTTCAACAGTGGAATTTGCTGCCAAGGAGTGTGGTGGAGTCTCCTTCTTTGGAGGTCTTTAAGCAGAGGCTTGACAACCATATGTCAGGAGTGCTCTGATGGTGTTTCCTGCTTGGCAGGGGGTTGGACTCTACGTTGTTGCTATCATTAGGACAACTGGAAGTCTGAAACCTGTGCAGATCTACTACAAATCAACTCAAGATCTACAAGTAGATCCTGATCTATTTTCTCTCCCCCAATAAGGTGGACTTTCATGTAGATAGCATTGACTGAGAAAGAAGCACATATAAAAGGTTTACTGTCCTAAAACAACAACAAAACAGCAGCAGCAACAACAACAACAACTTTCCCTTAAATTTGGATGCATAGGCAGAGTATCTTTTCTCACTTCACAGAAAACAAAGAGGAAACCTTTTAGGTGCAGGCTGGCTTGTTATTGATATAGCTGCAAGACCAGCCGCTCCACTGCAGTGCATTCATTGATCTACCAATGTGCTCCTTTACAGAAGATTGTTTCTTTGGTCACTGGTGCAGAAAAAAAGAACTTTGCTTGTAAATTGAAACCATCCGTGGATATTTGTGCCCACATGGTATAACTTAATATAAAAAGGTTGGTGGAGAGGAAAACAGCCGAGAGTAAACATACGCTTCACCTGTTGCACGGTTTACATATCCGAGCTAGGAAAGGGCACCACTGATCAAATAATGAATCTGTGTTTGACTAAGGCATAGTATCAATGAAGAAGGGTATTTCTGCATAACGCTGAGGATCCCCCAATACTTAGCTATGAGCAGTGGTGGAGTAACCCTCTCCGGCACCAGGGGCAGGGCAGTCCATACGGAGTGTGCATGAGCGGCATCCCGTACGGACTGCACATGTGTGGCATCCCACATGTGAGCACTCTGTACAGAATGCCGCACATGCACATTACATATGGGCTGCCGCTCACATGTGGCAGCCATATGGGCAGCTGCTCACGGGCAGCAGCCATATGGGCAGCTGCTTGCACAATGTCTGTACGGGCTGCCGCGTGAGCGGCATCCCGTACAGACTGCACATGTGTGGCATCCCATACAGAGTGTGTACACACGGCAACCCATACAGAGTGTGCACACACAGCAGCCCGTATGGACGGCACGCAAGAGGCAGCCTGTACAGACACGCATGAAAGCGGCAGCCTGTACAGTCGCCGTGCAAGAGGCAGCCTGTACAGATGGCCATATGAATGGCATGCAAGAGTGGCGCCCATATGGACTGCACACACCGTTTGGCCTCTCTAGAGCTGGGGGGGGGGGGAGGCAAGGGCCATCTTGTCTCCCCTCCCCAGAGTGGCACCCGGGGCGGATCCTCCCCCTCCACCCCCCACTTTGTACATCCCTGGCTATGAGCAGATGTTCAATGAACGTGTGTGCATGTGGGCAATCAGAATTGTAGCCCCACTCCCGACTTTCATCTCTTCAACTGAAGGCGAAACAGAGCTTATGCACCTGCCATGCGCTTTATAAATGGAAGAATAATATAAACCGAAGCTAAATCCAGACTGTGATGCAGTTAGAGGGTCAATTCTCTTTCTGGCTGAGTGGTGTGTGGCCTGGTCTGAATGAAGTCACACTTCCTCTGAATAAAGGGATTGGTAGCAGAATGGGTTTGAAAGAATGCAGATGTTATTGGCCCAGAGATGGAAAGAAGATAAAGTGCCTACCAGAGAAGAATGGCAGATCAAGTTGGTGGATTATGCCAAAATGCCTAAAATGACCAGAATAAACATTAATAATAATAATAATAATAATAATAATAATAATAATAATATTTATACCCCATCCATCTGGCTGGGTTTCCCCAGCCACTCTGAGCAGCTCCCAACTGAATATTAAAAACACAATACAGCATTAAACATTAAAAACTTCCCTAAACAGGGCCGCCTTCGATGTCTTTTAAAAGTAAGATAGTTGCTTATTGCCTTGACATCTGCTGGGAGGGCCTTCCACAGGGCGGGCGCCAAAGTTTTGGTCAGGAAGACCAAATTTTTAATAAGGAATGAGGAATATTGATAATTGATCTTAAAAACCATTGCAAAAACCATTATCTTAAAAAACATTGTAAACGGTTAAAATCATTAGTAGGGTTGGAACAACACTTGTAGTTTAATGGTGAATTTTAGGACACCTCTTTGCTAAAAATGTTGATAGTTGTCCCTCTGTAAGGAGAATAGGTGTCTTTCCTCAGTATCCTTAACCAAGGACAGCTCCCAGAATTCTTTGGGGGAAGCCACAACTGCTTAAAGTGGTATTGTCGTGCTTTGAGCGCATGGTGTGAATGCGGCCTAAGACATTTTGCTGCCTGAGGTCAAGGGAAAGGTGATGGTATCCTTCCATTTTATTCCATATAAAGTTGCAAGCGGGAGCGGCAGCTCAGTTTCATTGAACACTGGTGATGGTGACAGCATCTTCAATGACAACCAAGGACAGTAGGCTAGTGCAGGGGTTCGGTGCAGGCCTACAGCTTTGTCCTCCAGCACCTCACCGCCACTTCACCATTCCCCAGAATTCACTGCCTCAGTGTTGGTGCTGACCTTTAAAGCCCTAAATGGCCTCAGTCCAGTATATGTGAAGGAGCGTCTCCACCTCCATTGTTCTACCCAGACACTGAGGTCCAGCGCTGAGGGCCTTCTGGCAGTTCCCTCACTGCGAGAAGCCTAGTTACAGGGAACCAGGCAGAGGGCCTTCTTGGTAGTGGCACCCGCCCTGTGGAACACCCTCCCACCAGATGTCAAAGAGAAGAACAACTACCAAACTTTTAGAAGACATCTGAAGGTAGCCCTGTTTAGGGAAGCTTTTAATGTTTGATGCATTACTGTATTTTAATATTTTGTTGGAAGCCACCCAGAGTGGCTGGGGAAGCCCAGCCAGATGGGCAGGGTATAAATAAATTATTATTATTATTATTATTATTATTATTATTATTATTATTAGGCGGCTACCTCATTCTAACTAATAGGAGAGCAAGCCCTGTTTCTGACCTTAAAAAACACCATTCCCCCCAAATTCCTTTAAATTTCACACCAGGAGAAAATCAGGAGGATAATCTATTGTGATGTTCCCTCTCCACACTGCTCAATATGTTGCACCGCTGTCATTTATACTTGCATCTTCCTTTGCAAGTCAGGTCCAAATCTCTCTCCGTTGTTGCCCTTTATGCCTTTCTGTAATGTTTTCTCTTGCTTTCAGGGTTTCAGTAGCTTCTGTTCTGTCAAACCTATAACAGGTCACCGCAGTACATTGGCTCTATATTCCCCTCCCCTCCCTCCCATGCTTTTAATGTTCCTTTTTGCATCATAATGGTTGTGTGTTTAATGTTAAGATTGGATGGTTTTGGAGACACGGAACGTGGGCTATAAAAATGTTTTTACTACATCCTCATTCATGGGAATGACCTGGGAGAGTTTCAAAACAGTTTAGATAATTAGAAGTTTTGATAAATGGGAGCGCTATTTTCATAGATTTATGCTGACAAGAGAAACACCCGGTGGATTTGGATAATGAGCTGCTTCAGATATTAGTATTTTTATAGCATTTTAAATGTGCCAAGTACTTCATAGTCCTTAGCCAAGTTGACTCAAGTTATAGCAGAGGCTGGCAGGAGGTGGAGCTGATGTTTGCACTTGACTTCCCCACTGTTTCAATTCACATGACAATGGCTGCCACTAGGGATGTGCAGATCCATTTATTTCCAGTCTGTGACAGTTTCAGATGTGTTCATTAACAAGTCTGTCCCATCCCATGTCCACTGTCTTCTCTAATTTATTTTAAAATCCATATAAATCTTTGCATGCAAGAATGCATTTTATACTCACGAAATATGTATTGAAATATGCATTTCTTCAACGTGCATGCATTATATATATATATGTGTGTGTGTGTGTGTGTGTGTCCCCAGCCAGCCGCATTTGAGAGGGTACCTGGGAAGGACGCAGTTGCTCCGGCATTGTGCCCTGTGCTGCTTTTTCAGCCAACTGGAGGGTGCCTGGTGTGAGCTATGATAATGTTGCTTTTTCACATAAGCCACAACGCTGCAACTGCTAGATAACCTCAAACGACCCAGACTTACTTACACTCATAGTTAGAGCAGCGTGTGGCTAGGATGCCCGTAAATAGGAGGCTGGAATTTGAGGTGTTCATAGGCCTCAGTAGGCATAGAACTCAATTACACCTGTAACTGGGACAATTGGTGGTCAGGATGCGGCTCTGTCGCTTGTATTAGTAGGTAAATGCATAGGGGCATAGACCAAATAAGGAATAATTTAAATATGAGGGGTGGGCATCGGAATTCAAAGTAATGGGAGATTATTTTAGTAAGATAATTAGACAGTCATGCAGCCAGTGAAGAAACAAGGGAGGTTCAGATTTTATTTTGAGGGTCTCAGACCCACTTCTAACATCCGGGATGATTGTGGTGGCTCAGGTGCCCGGCAGGTCCAGTGCCGCCAGGGGCAATCCACCCCTCCTGCCCCAGCCTAACTATGCCATTGTTTAGAGAACATTCTTTAACTGAGAACTGTATCACAAAATCTGGAGGATCATTGCATTCCGCTTATGTATTATTAGTCTGGGAGGTGCAAATTAGGTGTCAGGGCTTGGTGGTGAAGAGTGGTGGGAGACACAAGCCCAAGAACACCCACACACCCACACACACACACCCCGGGATGTCACACAGGAAGAAGACTTAGACCCGGGACAGTGGTGGAGGGACACTGAGGACCAGTCTGCGGAAGGGACAAGCTGGGAGGTGATAGAAGCAGGAGGTTTGGGTGAATGCAGGGGGTCAGAAGAGGAAAGCCATTCTAGACCAATGTTCCTGGGTGCTGAGGGTTGCAGTGTAAGCCAGACTCGATAGAGAGGAGCCAGACACTGCTTCAGTTGCCCAGCCACTAGACAGCCCATTTTTGGCTAGCTCTCCTCTGCTGACACCTAGATCACAAATAGTCTTGCATAGTGCTAAGCAAGGCCCAGAAGGGGATCCCTTCCCCTCGTCAGTATCTATGGTTGCTTGGGAGGAGTCCAGAAGGAAGGGCCAGATTCCAGCAACGTCTTCACCTATGGCAGATGAACTCTGTTGTGATTTTACTTTTGTGAATAAAAGCTGGTTGCACTTGAGTCCTCTTCCTGGCCTGTGGACAAACCTGCATTCCTGACAGCCCCTTGACTGTTGATTCACCGAAAAATATGAAATGAATGCAATTCTCCTCCATCCCTAACTGCTAAAGCCATTGGCTTGCTGCTGTGTCATGTGATGTTAGCAGACAAATCTGGTGATCTAGGTCCTATTGACACAACTCTTTCAGGTGCAGCTGGGGGATATCATGTATGAAACCAAGGAGAATCACTACAATTCATAGCAAAAGGTAAAGGTAAAGGACGCCTGGACATTTAATTCCAGTCAAAGGCAACTATAGGGTGTGGCGCTCATCTTGCTTTCAGACCGAGGAAGCCGGCATTTGCCCACAGAAAGCTTTCTGGGTCACGTGGTCAGCATGACTAAACCACTTCTGGAACAAAGGAGCACCATGACAAGTGCCAGAGTGCACTTTACCCTCCTGTTGCAGCGGTACCTATTTATCTACTGGCACCAAAATGCAAGTAGATAAATAGGCACCACTCTGGCAGGAAGGTAAACGGCGTTTCCATGCGCTGCTCCGGTTCGCCAGAAGCAGCTTAGTCATGCTGGCCACATGACCCAGAAGCTGTACGCCGGCTCCCTCGGCCAATAAAGCAAGATGAGCGCCGCAACCCCAGAGTCGGTCATGACTAGACCTAAGGGTCAGGGGTCCCTTTACCTTTACCTTTTTACAGTTAGGACTAGGGGAAAAAAACCCTTTGCCAGCCACCCAAAGTTTGAGAAGGGGAGGTCAGCTGTTACTGCTTTCTTTTTTTTATTCCCTCCAGGCCAAACCCATGCTTTGCTGGTGCATGCAGTCCAGCAGTGGGGAGGCAGCTGAAGAATCAGCCGAGCATCTCAGCCCAAACCATAGCTGTCAACTTTTTCCTTTTTTAAAGGGAAATTCCCTTATTCTGAATAGGATTCCTCGCAAGAAAAGGGAAAAGTTGACAGCTATGGCCTAAACTGACAAGCTGTTTACTTGTCTTTTGTAGTGATGGTGGTGACCTATTCAGCCTTTCTAGCTACACCCTCTGACCTGCACATGCATTGCTCCAGCTCCAGCATGTTGCATGACAAAGACCCAAACAAAATGATGCAGCCAGGCTATTCGGCATTGATTGATTGATTGATTGATTCTATTTCTATGCTGCTTTTTATTCAAATGAATTCCAAAGTGGCTTAAAAACAAAAGATAAAAATAACATAATGGAACATCACGAATACAGCATAAATTGTATAGAAAACAGATCATCAGCAAAACAATCCCAAATAAAACAATTACCATCTATGTAATACTATGAACAAAACAGCTAAAAAATAAGCTAAACATCACAGTTACACCAAAAATCATATTACAGGATTCACAAAGTGCACCAGCATTCATGTCTATAAAACAATATTAACAACGTTAACAAAATAGCAACAAAACAAACAAACAAATGAGCCAAGTAATGTGAAAAACTTGTATTGCTGCAGTGAGAAAGGAAGTCAAAGGCTGAAAAGGCAAGAAGGGGACACACAATTGGGTAAGGATGCAATTATGGTACCCCTTGAAATTTAGATAGAATTTGGCACCCCAGGCTTATGATCGAGCTGCCCTCTGTTGGTCCTAGCTGCATCTAAGCATCTTTAGCCCGAAAACCATGCAGAGTGAGATGCCCCCCACTAGTGCAATATAAAACAGTTACTGCCAGAATAATGTGTTCTGCTGCCAATGTCAGCCTGCCAATTTCCTCACTGCATTTAGTATTGGCTTAATTCATGTATGGATCATTTTATTTCAAACCACACAGATTTCCCCCTTTGTATTCAGCTGCTTAGGAGAAGCTGGTTCACTTCCTGCTGTGCAATGTTACTCAGGGCTATTAAGCAATTCCTGTGCCCATGCTGGCTGCAGTTCAGGAAGCAGTACAGCTCTTTATATTATTTAAGATTTACAAAGCATGTGAAGATTGGTAGTGTCACTACCTCTCTAATAAGGGGAAAAAACCACCAGTCTACTTTTGCACCTTTATATTACTCTTTTCTTGGAATTTGATAGACTGATTGGATTTATTAAATAAAATGATTGTGCAGCTTCTAAATTAGCTAATTGGGGTACCTGGGAATTCTGTGGTTGTCCTGCATGAGACAAAATCAGCCTGGAAATTTGACAGAGAATTTCATCCTTTTCAGGACTTGCTGGTAGAGAAAATAGACACTGCGTAGATGTCAGGGACTGGAACGAGGAGGAATGGTGGGCGCCCCCGACCCCTTTTCTGAACCTTCCCAAGGGCAGGAGGGCAGTATTGATTTAGAACAGTGGTTTGCAGAAGGGCATAGTCCAGATGGGGAAAGCTGGGAAATACTATGTGAGGAGCAGCTAGAAGAGGAAACACAAGGAGAGAGCTGGCAGATTCAGTGTCCTTGGTGCACATCCCGGGGGCGTGGGATGCCGCCTGAGGGGGCATGGCTGTCGGAATCTCCACTCGGCCAAGCTGATAAAGCTCATCTTCCGGGCCGAGTTCTTCGGAATCGCCCTCCAACGAATAATTAACGACCTGAGCCTCTGATAAGGCTTCCCCATTCAGCATAGTTTCCAGCAGCATGCAGAAGAATGAGATAGTATGAGTTACATGGCTAAAGAGTTTTGTTATCTTCTACGCAGACAGCAAAGAAAAATACATCCTCTCTCTATGAAAGCAGAGAGCAACTGAACAACAAAGGAACAAAGGAACAGGAAACCAGTAATTTCGCATCAGTCTCTAGTCTCCTGTGAGACTTCCAACAGTGTGGAATGTGTGGAATGTAAACAGAGTCTTGTGAATCCAAAGCACTGCTCAGTGGCAAACAGAAACTAACAATGGCGCCCAACGCAGGCGCTCCCCCCGCACTCCTCTTCCTCTGCCAGTGCACAGCACCTCTTCCTTGCCTCCTTCCCTTTCCCCCTTTCCTTCCCATATTAAGCAGTATTGATGCTGCTGCTGGGAAGTCAGGTGCCACACCCCACAAGTCATTCCTGGGACTCTTCTTGATAAGTGTCTATTCCCCCACCCCATCCCTGGCAGGTCATAGTTATGCTTCCATTCATGCATGTACTGTGCACAGCTCCTCATCCCATTATCTGCTTAAAATAAGAATTTAGTTCTCAAGCTCACAAATGAGCCAATAATTGGGGAATTATTTTTGAATCAAAAAATAAAATGGAGGCATAAAGGCTTTTTAGAGGTCCTTGTAAAGCCCATTAATTGGAAGTTATATAACCGGCGGCGCAGTTAAGAATAAGACGTAATAGCAACAGTTCCCATTAATGTGGGACTTTTCATTGCTGTGTAATAATTGAGAACTCACTGTTTCAAAGGCTCTGTTGCATTAATCCTCTTTGGAGATCTCATGCTTTCAATATATATATATATATATATATATGCTATGAACGGATGCACCTTCCATAGAGGATGTGTTAGGCTGCCTTATATATTAAGTATAAATGCATCCATTTGGCACATTATGTGCATGTGAGATGAAGTACAAGGAAAATATTGATTTCCACCTTGCAGGAGACTATAAACTTTGTTGTAGTTAGGTGCTGAAGTGGAGAAAATGCATGACGATATCGAGGTTAGTATTAAATCAATTCATCATGTGGTGCTATAACCTGGTTTTTAAAAGACTAGGTCACCACAGAGGCCATTTCCAGACTGATTTTATGCTATGATGCAGAAACACAAAGCAGTGAATAATAATAATAATAATAATAATAATAATAATAATAATAATAATTTATTATTTGTACCCCGCCCATCTGGCTGGGTTTCCCCAGCCACTCTGGCGGCTTCCAACAAAGATTAAAAATACATTAAAATGTCACACATTTAAAACTTCCCTGAACAGGGCTGCCTTCAGTTGTCTTCTAAATGTCAGGTAGTTGTTTATCTCTTTGACATCTGATGGGAGGGTGTTCCACAGGGTGGGCGCTACTACCGAGAAGGCCCTCTGCCTGGTTCTCTGTAGCTTCTCTTCTCGCAGTGAGGGAACCGCCGGAAGGCCCTCGGCACTGGACCTCAGCATCTGGGCAGAATGATGGGGGTGGAGACACTCCTACAGGTATACTGGGCCAAGGCTGTTTAGGGCTTTAAAGGTCAACACCAACACTTTGAATTGTGCTCCAAAACGTACTGGGGAATGTAGGTCTTTCAAGTTATGAAACCTTCTCTCTCGTCCAATGAAATGTTTCACCCATTCATTATTGTATCTATATGGTAACACAGAATGCTGCTTTATACATAGTGCGACCAGCAGTTCATCTAGCTTACTACTACCTGCACTGAATGGTAGTAGCTCTGTAGGATTTCAAGGGTATTTCCTAGTCTTACATGTTGGTTTCTGTTATGCCGCTGTGCAATTTTTGGAGTCACAAGACTCTGTTTACATTCCAGACTGTTGGAAGTCTCACAGGAGATGGGAGACGGATGTTGATGTTTCCAGTTTCTGCTCTCACAGAGAGCAGATGTTTATTCTTCTCTGTCCTGCGTAGTTAGCAATAAACGTAGCAATGTAGCATATATTTCTCGGCTCCTTCTGCTGTTTGGATACTCTGTGGAAAGGGGAGTGTGCCTGAAGCCTCATCAAAGGCTTAGGTCATTAATCACCATCGGAGGAGGAGAGCCTGATTGATTCTGAATATATGACGTGGAGGAGAGTCATTTCAGTTAGGTCGTACAGAACCTCCAACATTACATGCCGAGGCTAGGATTGAACCTGGGAACTTCTGTATGCAAAACAGATGTTCACGTAGAGATGCCCTCAGGCAAGATGCCATCTTGCCCTTGAAGCTCGCTGATTCTAGTGGTCCTCGTCAATACTTGTCTCCTATGGTGTCAGGGACTGGACTGAGAAGTGGAATGGTGGAGACAGCTGCCTCCTCCTGCTGCACTTCCCAGAGAAGAGGGAGACAATATAGATCTACAACAGTGGTTTGCAGAAGGTCACAGTGCAGAGGCAGCAGAGGGGAGAAGCTGGGAAATACTGGGAGAGGAGCAGGAGGAAGAAGAAGCACCAGGGGAGAGAGAGCTGACAGACTCAGTGTCTTTAGAAAGTATTCCTGACCCCACCTCTCCCAGGACCCAGCGGGCATTGAAAGTAGGAGAACAGAAAGCTCAGAGGCAGAAAGCACAGATCAGCCAACGTAGGGATGATGTATAATATTCCCCCCCTTTATTTATGCTTACACACCAACAAAATGCACAAAAAGAAAGTATTTACATCATTTGTTACTAATTACACCACTGACCAAAAAGGATAAATTTATAAATAAATAAATCTTCTTGTAGTTCATTGACTTCCCGTCTTCTCTATACTTCATTTCTAATTTACTAACTCTTTGCATAAACCTATCTATTCATTTTGCAGTAGAATATTATTTCTCCTGTATCCTTATTTCTTACTTGGTACAACTACAGATGTTATTCAAAAACAGCGACCGAGTTCAGACTTCCACAGTTGTTCTTAAGATATGTTTTAAGAGGTTCCCATTTTGCAATAAATACTTGTTTGGCCTTACCTTTCATTCCTTCCATTAATTTGGCTAATTCTGCATATTTGACCGATTTCTGTAGCCAGTCTGACTTCGAAGGGGTTTTATCACTTTTCCAATTGCTTACAATTAAAATTCTCATGGCAACGGTAGCATATAGAAAGAGATCCGGTCCTGTGATTCCCAGTAAGAAGGCCTCTGGTTTTGTTTTGTTTTTGTTAAAGAGGCCCCTAACATTTTTTTGTTGTTGTTCTAAATAGACAAGGGATGTTGTATAATAGGAGAGACGGGGGGGGGGGCTTTACTCAGAGCAACACCATTACCTCGAGGGAATGTTTTAAGCCATTACCTCAAGCCTCTCTCTGTGAACATTGAATACATCACATTGGTAAGAGCTTCTTGTCTTTCCATTACTGGCAGACTGCCATGAGGGAGGGGGATCAGATTCCCTGAAGCCTAACATATGGCAGCTTCTTCATCCTTCTCATCTTGCTTCGGCAGTACTTTTTAGCTGCTCACTGCTGTCTCAGTAAACATGGTTGACAAGGATGTTAGCTGTTCATTGCACTATCCGCATTCAGGCACCAGTGGTGCCACATCTGTTTTGGTCCCATGCTCCATCTTGGTGGGGGCCATCACAGTGTGGAGCTGTTGTGCATTTGTTGTTTAGTCATGTCCGACTCTTCGTGACGCCATGGACCAGAGCACGCCAGGCACTCCTGTCTTTCACTGCCTCCCGCAGTTTGGTCAAACTCATGCTGGTCGCTTTAAGAACACTGTCCAACCAAGTCGTCCCCTTCTCCTTGTGCCCTCCATCTTTCCCAACATCAGGGTCTTTCCCAGGGAGTCTTCTCTTCTCATGAGGTGGCCAAAGTATTGGAGCCTCAGCTTCATGATCTGTCCTTCCAGTGAGCACTCAGGGCTGATTTCCTTCAGAATGGCTGTTGTGCATATCCCCTGAAAATTGCTCCAGCAGTCAGGTCCATCCAATAGTCACAAGTTGGCCCTCCATGTTCTTTATTCTATATTATTTATCCCACCTTTAATCCAAATATCTCAAAGCAGAGCAGAGTAGAGTTTCCATAAATAACCATAATCACAACTGAAAACAGGACACACAGAGCAGCAATAAAACAAATCGTTCAGCATAAAATTGGTCACAGTAAAACACATGCCTTTGTTTTAATTTGTTTTAATTTGGCATCAGAATATCATTAGTGTAGATGCCTTTCAAATCAACTCCCCTTTTCTGGGAAGCAATTCCAGGGCTGGGGCATAGTTATGGTGGAGATGTCTGGTTCAGTTCACATTTTAATTTTACTGCAACCTATCTCATTCACACTTCCCCAAACAATGTGTGCATTGAAAAACAGCTATTTTCTTCTTCTTCTTCTTCTTCTTCTTCTTCTTCTTCTTCTTCTTCTTCTTCTTCTTCTTCTTCTTCTTCTTCTTCTTCTTTTCTTCCTCCTCCTCCTCCTCCTCCTCCTCCTCTTCTTCTTCTTCTTCTTCTTCTTCTTCTTCTTCTTCTTCTTCTTCTTCTTCTTCCTTCTTCTTCTTCAAATTCACACGTCTCTGAATGTTCTCCATCTAACAAAACATGGATATTGGCAGAAAGTGTGCATCAAATGCATAAATATTAGTGAAAATAGCACACATATGATAGGAAATGGCTTGTGGATCTTAGACAAAAATTGCAATAGAAATCTGTATATTTTAGGGGAAATGTGCAATACTAATGAATTTTCATGAAGGCTTAAAAAAAATATGAAGTCACAAAGTGATGAAAAACTGTTGCCCACTGAATTTTAGAGTGGAAAAATGAGTGGAGAGAT
Organism: Podarcis melisellensis; assembly: GCF_964234715.1. Taxonomy (NCBI): domain Eukaryota; kingdom Metazoa; phylum Chordata; class Lepidosauria; order Squamata; family Lacertidae; genus Podarcis; species Podarcis melisellensis. The sequence continues at coordinate 16,985,818 of NC_138529.1, forward strand.
GCTGAAACAGAAAAATTCATCCATCCCTACCAAGATACCACCACATTCCCAGATGGTGTATATCACTCAGTGATGGGGCACTAAGGAGGGCCTCAGCATAAGGTATCAACTTCTGGACAGGACTATACAGAGAAATACACTCCTGCAGATATCCAGGCCCCAAGCTGTTTAGGGCTACCACTGTCATTGACAAGAGTCTGTACTCAAACCAGAAAAGGTTAGAACCAGTGTAATGCAACTCTGATTTGCGGCTCCCTTTGAAAGCTGAGCAACCACATTTTCCAGTATCTGCAGTTTCCAACTAGGCACAGTGGCGTAGCGTGGGGGTGCAGGGGGGCCGGCCGCACCAGGCGCAACATCTGGGGGTTAGGGGGCGCAAATCCACGGGTTAGGGGGTGCAAATCCATGGGTTAGGGGGTGCAAATTACTTGCCTTGCCCCGGGTGCTGACAACCCACGCTACGCCACTGACTAGGCATGGTGAGTTGGTGAGGTTGACTTACCCGTAAACAGAATTTCCTTGGGGAGATTATATGAACTCATTATGTTTCTTTCTCTCTTCCTCTGAGAAACATCAACTCTATCTTTTGTTCAGGTTGCAGCATTGGCATGGGACATTTATAACTCACTGAAAAGTATAAATTGCCCCTCATGGGATAACCGATTGAAGGCTGCAGGGAAGCAGAGTTAGGAAGGACTTCTCAGGCAATGTCACAACGGATGGGTATAACTGAAATGGAGCCCACAATGTTTTAACATCATGCAAGCTGGATAAGCTTTGATGAATGGGCAATACCAAAGGCATTTGTTCCTTGTTTCCTAATAGAATATGTGGAGGAACTACAAACTAGCCCAGAGGTCCATGGATCACCTTGGCTGCTAGTTTGAGTTGGGAAGGTGGTACTCGTGATTGTATATATACAAACTCTTTAAAAGATATGAATGGCTGTGATGGGTTCCAGTTATACATACGATGGCAGGTACCTTTCTAATATATCTTTCTCAAAAGTAACTTCTGAAGTTGATAGCAAAATAAATAAATAAATCTCTCATCGGCTTCAGATTATATGTTTCCTGTGGCCACAAGGGACCTCTGTTCTCTATTTCAGTTCGCATTTATTGTTTTCCTTTAATATTGTTTTCCTTGGTTGAATTCGCAGAAATGTGGCAGCAGTATTGGTATATGAGATGCAAACTGCATTAACTCTGCGTCTAATAATCACACGAAGGCTAAATTGCCTTCTATTTTTTGCCATCACAGCTTTATGTCTCAGTGTGATAAAAACCTAACTTTTTAAAGTTTTTTTTTTAGAGGGGGGTTGCTAAATGTGCTTCCGTGTGCTTCCCAGTGGGAGCCAAAATTATTGCTTCTGAATTTTAGAGGGTTTTTTGTTTTGTTTTTTAAAAGGTTTTGTGAAAATTTGCAGCTATAATCACATACTAAGTGTTACTAGTAGGGCAGAGAAAGCCTTCTCTGCAATGTTTCTTCCTGAAACTATCTAAACAGGCCTTGCTGTCTCAAATCCTCATGCAGCATTGGCGCCCTGTTATAGTGAGGTGCTGGCCTTAAAATCGCGGATGACAGCTGTCAATAACAGACAGCTGGATGTGACTTATTAAACTTATAGTGGGTGTATAAGGGAGTAGGATGTACAATCTTCAGTCTTCTAGTTGGCCGCTGTGAGAACAGGATGCTGGACTAAATGGACCACAGGACTGACCCAACAGGCACTTATGTTCAGGACCATGGAGAGATACAAGGCTACAGACAAGTTGCCTCAACAAGGTTCTCATCTTAACTAAATCTGATGTGCTGGCTCAGGCCTTGATGACTGCCCAATTCCCACCAATCAGTAGAGAATGTAATGGAAACAAGGGCTGCATGCGTAATAATAATAATAATAATAATAATAATAATAATAATAATAATTTATTTATACCCCGCCCATCTGGCTGGGCCTCCCCAGCCACTCTGGGCGGCTTCCATAGAAACCAAAAATACAGTAAAATATCACACGTTAAAAACTTCCCTGAACAGGGCTGCCTTAAGATGTCTTCTGAATGTCAGGTAGTTGTTTATCGCTTTGACATCTGCATTGACATCTGCTGGAAGGGCGTTCCACAGGGCGGGCGCCACTACCAAGAAGGCCCTCTGCCTGGTTCCCTGTAGCTTTGCTTCTCGCAATGAGGGAACCATAGTCCAGTTTGGAGCTGAAAACTGGGACATGCTGGGAGTAAGTCCCCTTGAACTAGATATCCTTGTGAGTAGACATCTATAGGACCCAGCTGTAGATGCTTTGTGAGTTTGCCATTCTACCAAGAATCATATTTGGCCCTGTTGTGGATAGTCTCACCTTCAGAAGTTAGGCCCTGAAGTCAGGGCCCATTTTGTGGTGGGTGGCACCATCTTTTAGGGAACTTCTGAGTTTGCCTGGTGCTGACACTAAAAAGGTAAAGGACCCCTGGACGGTTAAGTCCATTCAAAGGCAACTATGGGGTTGTGGCGCTCATCTCGCTTTCAGACTGAGGGAGCTGGCATTTGTCCACAGACAGCTTTCCTGGTCATGTGGCCAGCATGACCATGACAGAAGTCCGAGCGCATGGAAATGCTGTTCACCTTCCCGCCACAGTGGTACCTATTTATCTACTTGCCATGGCGTGCTCTCAAACTGCTAGGTTGGCAGGAGCTGGGACAGAGCAATGGGAGCTCACCCCGTCATGGGGATTTGAACTGCCAACCTTCCGATAAGCAAGCTTAAGAGCCTCAGTAGCATTTAGGTACATGTCCTGATTTCCTGAATCTCTGGTGATAAGCAGTAATATATATCTACTCTAATTTCCACAGTGATATAGATCTACTCCAATTTCCGCAGCTGCACATCTCTGCTGTCTTATATGCTGTGGTTGCACTGCCCTTACCATGTTTGCTATGGCATTTTATATCGCTTTTGAACTGACTTGCTGGCTTCCTTTGAGGACCTAATGTACAAAGAGAGGTGTTTAAAATAAATAAGTAATTAAATCACGGCTATCCTGTCAACAGAATTGACTCTATTCTCTTTGCAGCCCCCAGACTTACAGTTCTATACAAACTTACCTGGGAGTTAGTGACATTGAACTTGGGTAGGCAGGTACAGGCATATCTCATTTTCTTGCACTTTCGCTTTCTTGCACTTTGCAGATATTGCTCCTTACAAGGACGTAGGTGCAGCTGCAGACATCTCCCCTGTTGCTGCTGCCTCTCTTCTGGTCCCAGGATTGGAGCTGGCTAAGGCTGGAACAGGGGAGCCTGGCTTAATAGACTACAGTATAGTATAAACATAACTTTTATATGCGCTGGGAAACAATTTTGTGTGTGTGATTTGCTTTACTACAATATTCGTTCTATTGTGGTGGTCTGGAACCGAAACTGCAGTATCTCTAAGGTATGCTTATAAAGAATTGCACTAAATACATCACTGTGTTTGTGTGTGTCTAGTTTTAGCCTGCCTTAGAAGATTACAGGTACCAAAGAAGAACATTAAGTCTTTAAAAGTCCATAGGTTCCCCCTCTCCTCATCTTATACAAGCATCATGAAATCTTAATGTTATTAGAGTTTAAATAATGTATGTAGCTTGGAAAGATGGGGAAATGGTTCAAATAACCACGTTGCATTGGGCTCAATTTCCGAGACGGACCTTAAATGACAAACTAAAAGCCAAAATACATTGGGATGAGGAAAATGTTTGACTATTTGCTTGTCGTTCCATATAATGAAAAGAAACTTGATCCACCGGAGAGAAAAAAACAACTACATAAATCAAGACAGCAATTCCAAGAACAAATAGATATTGGAGCAGAAGCACTTAGTTATTTTCTGAAGTGACATAGTTTTCTCTGTGAGATTGCAGATTCATCAGTCGTTAAGAATTATGCAAGTCCTATATGTTCTTTCTTTAAAGAGGGAGCTGAAAAGCATTACATGCCAACTGAAATATATGTGGGCAAGGTCTTTATGGCACCTTCTGCCACTAGCTTGTTTGAGAGATTTACAAGAGGAGGGTTCTCCGTTATTCAGGTAGAAATCTTAGTGATTTTGCTTCAAGGTTGCAGTCATCAACAAGGCAGGCATGTAGACAGTGAGGCAAATGTAGTTTATAGATCTTCAGCCAGGCTAAGGAATTTAGAAAGTCATACAAAATTGCCCGAGAATAGCTGTCTAAGCAGATAGCTTAAATCCTGTAAATTGTGCGACGGAGAAACAAATGGAAAGAGGAGATAAGCCGGCGTTGAAAGAAACAAATCAGCAAGTAAAATATCATGTTCTGTTCTTCTGTTTTTGTTTTTCCAAATGCATTATTCCAGAATATCATTATCAACAGGAAGCAATAATTTAGAAACTCACATACAGTGTTCGCTTTGAATAAAGCATTTTTGAAAGTTAGAGGGTATTGTGGTATTTGTATTCTCCTTGGTTTGGTGCTGGAGCTAAGGAAAAACTTGTCATTTGGGTAACGAAACAGGAAGGATAGAAGAAGATGAGAATGGTAAAAGGAAGTTGTCAGGGAACTGCCATCGGAGCTAGAGGCGGAGGGAAGGCTCCAGAGGGATGCCGGAGAGGGTCCCAGTAGGGAGAGAGGCAGCCCATGTGCTGGGGAAGGAAATCAGCGTAACACCAGTGGAGTAGGGGGACAGATGGGGGAATCAGAGGGGAGGCTCCAGGACTCTTCACTGGAGACCAGTGGGGAGAGCACGGGTACTCCGCTGCCCACACCCTCCCTGCGCAGAAGACTTCCGTGCAGGGAGAGTAGGAGGAGACTTGGCGTCAAAGAGCTTCTTTGCTGGAAGAAGTTCAAGAAACGCCCACTGACGGATTCTGCCAGCGACTGAGACAGCCACGAAGTGAAGGGCTGTCCAGACAGAAAGGGTTCAACCAGGTAACCTAGCCAGGAGTGGTGGCAACTTACGCATGAGCAACCCCTAGAACCATTACAGAAGTGTACCTTTTGGCACCTGCACATGTCACAGATGTCAATAATGGCATTGGGTTCTCATTCCAATGTAAGGATTTGGTCTTACGGTATCATGATTAGAGATGAGGAAGAAATCCGATTTAGTTTATATTTAAAGATGAACCTGTCTAATTCACACTTACTGAAACAACCCAAAATTTAGCTATGTTTTTAAATGCAAACTTCTCCAAATTTTGCAGTACAGATCTTCAGTCAAGTAACATAAAAAAAATCCATATATTAGGGTGGGAAGTGTTCATATCAATGCATAGATTACAATCCTCCTCCTCTTCTTCTTTTTCCTCTCCCTCCTCCCCCTCATATTATTATTATTATTATTATTATTATTATTATTATTATTATTATTATTATAGTTATACTCCATTCATCTGACTGGGTTGTCCCAGCCACTCTGGGCAGCTTCCAACATGTATAAAATGTTAATTAAAACATTAATCTTTTTTAAAACAGAAAACAAAAACCTTCCCTATACAGGGCTACCTTCGCATAACTCCATACCCTTCAACATTTCTCCAGTGAAAATAGAGACGTCCTAAGGAAAAGCAGGGACACAGGTGGCACTGTGGTCTAAACCCCAGAGCCTAGGGCTTGCCAATTGGAAGGTTGGGGTTCAAATCCCCGTGATGGGGTGAGCTCCTGTTGCTTGGTCCCTGCTCCTGCCAACCTAGCAATTCGAAAGCACATCAAAGTGCAAGTAGATAAATAGGTACCGCTCCAGTGGGAAGGTAAACGGCATTTCTGTGTGCTGCTCTGGTTCACCAGAAGCGGCTTAGTCATGCTGGCCACATGACCCGGAAGCTGTACGCCGGCTCCCTCGACCAGTAAAGCGAGATGAGTGCCGCAACCCCAGAGTTCAGGGGTCCCTTTACCTTTAAAGAAAAGCAGGACATCCCAGGATCAAATAAAAAACCAGGATGGCTTCTGTAAATCCAGGACTGTCTCTGGAAAATAAAGGCACTTGGAGGGTCTGATGTTAGGGGAAATAATTTTGCAAAAAATGCATCTTATTTGTTATCTCTCTCCCCCCCCCCCTAGTTATCTTTTTGCACCAAGGTCCCTGCACTTCCTTAAAAATACAAAGCAGATAGGCCTAAGAAACAGAATTTTGGATGTGTCAGTGAAGTCTTTTGTTGGAAAATGGGAGGGAGAGGGAAGAAGGTATATGGAGTGTCAGGAAAGCTTTTAAAAATGTCATCTGATTTGTGGCTGAAGTGTCAAAAATCGCACACAAAAATTAAATCAGAAGTAAATAAAAAGCAGCTTGATTCATGCCTCTCAATAAATTGAAAAGCAAGGTCAATTAATCTTGCAAACTGCAAGACACATTTTATACACATTAAAGCATTGTCTGGGCAGTCAGCTAAATAGCGAAAGAGGGGGGAACTGGATTCGGCTTGCAATTAATTTTTGAAACTAAATTTAAGGTCATGTTGAAGTGTTTGGGCCTTTGATTCTGAGTCAAGTTGCTATGGAAAATGCCTAGTGAGATATTGGCTCTTGCTGGGGCAGAACCAGATGCTTCAGGTTTGCAGAATGTGTGAAGCCTCAAGCAGATAGTCTGATGAAGGTTGACTTTGTCCTGAATTGCTCTGCTGCTTAAGACTCTCCCAAGCCTTAGCTCAGGCTTCCTCAACCTCGGCCCTCCAGATGTTTTGAGACTACAATTCCCATCATCCCTGATCTTGCTACCTAGGGATCATGGGAGTTGTAGGCCAAAAACACCTGGAGGACCGAGACTGAGGAAGCCTGCCTTAGCTGGTTTATTGTCCAGTTTCCTAATTTGTTTGTTTGAAAAATCTTATTTAATCTAATCTTTGCTAGTCCTTCATTCAGCTGTTTGACCTGTGGCTCTTTGATTTCCATGCTCCTTTGCTTGCTACTTCTTTAACTGCAAATCTCCCTCCTTGTATTGCACTATTATTTTTACAACCTTCCTCCTTCTCCTCCTCCTCCTCTTCTTCCTATTATCATTATCATTATTATTATTATCATTAATATATCGGCCCTTCAGTAGAACATCCCAGGGCAAGTTACATTGATTTAACATGCAGAATTAAAAACAGTCACTTTTTTCTCAGTTTCTCATTTTTCTAATCTTAAATTCTGCAATAGTTTGCACACATTTTGCTTTAAGACGCCCTCATGAAAATTCATCACCATGTTTTTATGCCGCTTTACCTAATACAGACTTGATCATGGCAAGATTTTTGAGTCATGGCATGAAATTACATCACCTTAGGTCCTAAGAGCCATTTTTGTACCTCACAATGTCTGGGCAGTTTTATCCTAAAGTATCTCCTACTTAATTGGTTCTGGAGGCCTGTTCTTAACCTGAAACTGTTCTTAACCTGAAGCACCACTTTAGCTAATGGGGCCTCCTACTGCTGCTGTACTGCCGCTGCAGTTCTCATCCTGAAGCAAAGTTCTTAACCCAAGGTAATTGTGATGGGACGATGAGCTGCTTGTGCGTAAAATGCAAGTCCCTCAGAGTTTGATCAGGTTTTCAAACCTCTGCCTGTGACGGAGCCCCTCCAGCATGGCTGCGTCAATCACTAGTAGAATCCGAAAGTGGCTGCTTTCGGAAACGTTTCCAACATAAAAGCTCCTTAACGGAAACACGTCGTCTGGCCTCTCGGCGTGACAGTTTCCGTCGAGGTGTGGGTGTCCCTATAGGAGGTCCTGAGACCTCCCCACTGGTTTCGCTTGAAGCGTCTCTGAGCCATCCCTCCGACTCACTTTCCCTTGGAGTTCTTGCTCGCCCTCTACTGGTTCCCTCTTCCGCTGCTACTGCTCTCTCAACCTCAGGGAGCCTTTGCACCTGCGGCGCTTTAGATGTCAGTTCCCTGACATCCACCTCCCCTCCAGGGCCCCCTTCACCCCCTCCCGTCTCCTCTCCTACTGGCGGTGAGGAGGTAAAACCCCTGAAAGAACCTCCCTCATCTTCCGACGTCGCGAACACTTCCTTCCACTTGTTGCTGTTCCTACTCTCTAGGTACTCTTCGTCATCAGAGTCCACTCCATCTTCCAACTCCGACTCCGCGAACCCTTCCATTTCCTCTTCCTCATCGGTGGTGCCGAAATACTCCCTCCTAAACCTTGCTATAGGCTGAGGTTTCCTCGGGAACCTTTGGTGGAACGTTTCTGTTAAAACCTCGTCATTGACTTCCTCTGCACTTACCCAGGTGTTTTCTGACTCCGGTTCCCCTTCCCACGCCACCAAATACTCCACCTGATTACCCTTCCACCTGGAATCGAGGATTTCCGCTACATGGTTGCGGCGTTCCCTCTCTTCCAAGGCTGGTCCCCTGACGTGCTCCCCTTCACGTCCCCCCCTGTATGGTGACAGTAACGACCTGTGGAACACTGGGTGCAATTTCATGTGGTTGGGTAATCGGAGTTTGAAAGCTACCGGGTTGACCTGCTGAATCACCTCAAAGGGTCCCAATCTTCTGGGCCTCAGTTTCTTACAACCCCCTTTGAACGGCAACCCTTGGGTTGACAACCACACTTGATCCCCCACCCTTATGGTTTCACCTTCCCTTCTGTTCTTGTCTGCCTGCTTCTTATATTGTGCCTTGGCCCTTTCTAAGTTGAGCTGGAGCTGCTGATGGATGGCTTCCATTTCTTCTACAAAATGTTCAGCCGCTGGAACGCTCCATCTCTCCCCTCCTTCCCCTGGAAATGCCCTGGGGTGACACCCGTAATTAGCCAAAAAGGGACTCATCCCTGTGGACACATTCTCCGCATTATTGTAGGCAAATTCTGCCAACGCCAACTTTTCGACCCAATCGTTCTCTCTGTCATTGACATAACACCTAAGATATTGTTGAAGAATGCCATTTGCCCTTTCCGCCTGCCCGTTGGTTTCAGGGTGCCGGGCAGTTGAAAAATTAACTTCCACGTGTAGCAAGCTCATGAGCTTCCTCCAGAACCTGGAAGTAAATTGTTTGCCTCGATCTGAGATCACCCTCGAGGGAGCCCCGTGCAACCTAAAGATATGTTCCACAAACAACTTCGCCGTTTCTTCCGCTGTGACTGCATGTGAGCATGCTACAAAATGGCACATCTTAGTTAACAGGTCTACTACTACCATGATGGCTGTTTTCCCCTTGGACCTTGGCAGATCCGTCATAAAATCTATTGATATCGCTTCCCAAGGCCGTTCTGGTGTGGGTAAAGGTTCTAATAACCCTGCCGGCGCCCTTCTTTCCCCTTTGGCTCGCTGACATTGGTCACACCCTCTTACATACTCCCTTACATCTTCCCTCACCTTAGGCCACCAAAATTCCCTGGTAACCAACCACATGGTTTTGTGTTGCCCAAAATGTCCCGCCGTGGGACTATCATGCAACTGCTTGAGTACTCTCCCCCTCAATTCACCTTCGGGTATATACAGTGCCCCTTTGTAATACAATGCCCCATTTCTTTCCTCAAAACCTCCGGGGCTCTCGCCCTCCCCCCTGAGACCTCTGAGCTTATCCTGGGCATATTCATCATTTTCCGTTTCCTCCACCAGTTCCCGTTGCCCCACCAGCGCCGCCCCACACACCCAGCGGTCCTCCGGGATGACATGTCTCTCTTCGATCACCTCCTCCCCTTCCCAATATTCTGGTTTGCGTGAGAGCGCATCCGCCCTGACGTTTTCTGGGCCTGGCACATAACAAATCTCAAAGTTAAATTTGGAGAATTCCTGTGCCCATCTCACTTGTCGTTGGTTGAGCACTCGAGCTGTTCTCCAATACTCTAAATTTTTGTGGTCGGTGCACACTTGCACCTTGTGTTGTGCCCCAATTAATAAATGTCTCCACCTCCGGAATGCTTCGTGAATGGCAAGTAGTTCCCTGTCATACACCGTGTAATTCCTCTCGGACTTATTCAGTTTCCGCGAGAAGAATGCACACGGTCTCCACTCCGACGCACTCCTCCCCGGTTGAAGAAGGACCGCCCCTATAGCCCGGTCGGATGCATCTGTTTCCACTCTCATGGGTTTTTGTAAATCCACATGCAGAAGTTGTTCTTCCGAGGCGAAAGCCCTTTTCAGTTCTTCAAAGGCTCGATCCGCCTCCACCGTCCAAACAAATTTCTTCTTGCTGCTGAGGCAGTCGGTGATGGGCGCCGTCAAGTGGGCAAAGTTCTTGATGAACTTCCGATAAAAGTTCCCAAACCCCAAGAATCTTTGCACGTCCTTCTTGGTCTTCGGTGTCTTCCATTCCAGTACCGCTTGAACCTTGCCTGGATCCATGGCCAATCCCTTGTCTGACAAGCGGTACCCCAGGAATTCCACCTCCTTGGTATGAAACTGGCACTTCTCCAGTTTCACCCACAGCTGGTTGGCTTGCAGCCTGCCCAACACTTCTCGAACGTCCCTCACATGCTGTTCCTCATCTTCCGAATACACCAACACGTCGTCTAAAAAGGCCACACAGTTCTTGTAGAGCAAAGGTCCCAGAACGTGGTTTATAAAAGCTTGAAAACAGGCGGAGCCCCCTTGTAGACCGAAGGGCATAACGAGGTATTCAAAGGCTCCCAAAGGGGTAAACATGGTGGTCTTCCATTCATCTCCCTTCCTTATGCGTATCAGATTGTACGCCCCCCGCAGGTCCAGTTTTGTAAAAATCTTTCCCTTCCTTACTCTGGTCAAAATGTCGTCAATTCGGGGCATAGGGAAAGCCAGGGGCTCCGACACTGCATTGAGGGCCCTGAAGTCACACACCAGTCTCGGTTTGTCTGTGTTCTTTTTGTCCACAAAAAACACTGGGCTGCCCCCCACCGCTCGGGACTCTCTGATGAAACCTCGCTTCAAGTTTTTGTCAATGAACTCCCTCAGCTCCTGCATCTCCCTGTCTGACATGGCGTACAGCTTGCCTACTGGGAGTTGGGCCCCTGGGAGTAGGTTGATTTGACAGTCAAAGGGTCTATGCGGTGGCAGTTTGTCTGCTTCCCTTTCGCTGAATACGTTGCTCAGATCTGCGTATTGCGGGGGCACCTTCCCTTTGCCCATCACTTCCATCCCCGCTAGGGTGACTCTGTCTCCTCCCGAGACCTTCCCCTCCTTGCAGTGTTCTAGGCAATGCGCTGACCCAAAGGAGACCACCCTCTGATGCCAGCCCACTAGCGGATCGTGTAGCGCCAGCCAGCTCATCCCCAAAATGATGGGCGCTCCTCCCAGGATGGCCACATTAAACGCTATCTGTTCGGTGTGCCTTGCCACTCTCATTATCATCGGGACAGTCTGTTGGCTAACTTCTCCCCCCAACAGCTCTCTGCCGTCAATCGTAGTCACCTGCAAGGGGTTACTTAAAGGGATGGTCTGTATCTGGTGCTCAGCTGCAAACTCCTTACTCATGAAATTACAGGAGCTGCCTGAATCCAAAAGCGCCTTGACCTTTAGTGGGTGTCCGTTTGGCAGTTCTAGTAACACCTCTATCACTAAAGCAGGTCTGGGAGGTTCTGGCATGGGCACTTTCATTGCTCTTTGGCCTGGCTGCTGTGCCCCGACGGTGGCAGCCAGGCGTTGGCTTTTACTTGCTCCTTGCTTTCCTCTTCCTTTCCCCCAACAGCTCCTGCCATCCCTTGCCATTCCTTTCTTTGTGGGCAGACTCTGGCAAAGTGCCCTGGCTGTTGGCAGAGATAACATCTCTTGGCGCTCTTTCCCTCCTTCTTCCGCCCTTCACTGGGATTTGAAACTGCGCGCGCCCGCGCTGTTCCAACTTCCATCGGCTCTGCCGGCGGGAAAGATGGCTCTGGAATGTCTGGAATGCGGAACTCCCTCCAACGGTCTCCTTTCCCTTCCCGCCTTTCCAAAGCCCTCGCCTCCTGGCGCGCTCCTATGGCCAGCGCAGATTTGGTTAATTGGTCCATAGACTCCGCCCTGGGCCCCCGGGAAAGCTCATCTTTGACGGTTGAAGAAAGCCCCTCTTCGAAAAGCATTTGGATGGGCTCCGCCGATAGGTCCCACCCCAATTTATGAATCAGCATAGTAAATTCAGTCCAGTACTCACGGACAGATCTGCTTCCTTGCTGGCAAGCCATTAACTGCCTTCGCACCACCCCCTGCTCAATATCGCTGGAAAACATCAGGTCCATGGCACGAAAAAACTTCCTCGTGTCCTTTAAGATCTCATTATTCGCTGCCATCAGGGGTCTAACCCAATCTTTCGCCCCGGATTCGAGATGGCCAATCACATACGCCACTCGCGATTCCTCGTCGGGGAAGTCATCAAACTGCAAGTTTAGAGCGTATTGCATCTCTGTTCTAAAGGCATGATAGTTCCTGGGATCCCCCCCGAATTTCTGCACCAATCCTGGTACCTTTCTGGCGAGCGGGGTGGTTTTCTCCTTTCCCTTTTCTGCATCCTGAGCCCTCCTCTCCTCAAGCCTCGCCGTTTGCAGCGCCAACTGGATCTCCAACGCTCTGTACCTTTCTTCCAGGCTTGGACCCCCTCCAGCTGCTCCTGCACCCCCGGTTCCGGCTGGGTTGCTCATGATGCTTCTCTCTGCACAAGCTGGCTTTCGGTGACTTTCGGATTGCTGTGATGGGACGATGAGCTGCTTGTGCGTAAAATGCAAGTCCCTCAGAGTTTGATCAGGTTTTCAAACCTCTGCCTGTGACGGAGCCCCTCCAGCATGGCTGCGTCAATCACTAGTAGAATCCGAAAGTGGCTGCTTTCGGAAACGTTTCCAACATAAAAGCTCCTTAACGGAAACACGTCGTCTGGCCTCTCGGCGTGACAGTTTCCGTCGAGGTGTGGGTGTCCCTATAGGAGGTCCTGAGACCTCCCCACTGGTTTCGCTTGAAGCGTCTCTGAGCCATCCCTCCGACTCACTTTCCCTTGGAGTTCTTGCTCGCCCTCTACTGGTTCCCTCTTCCGCTGCTACTGCTCTCTCAACCTCAGGGAGCCTTTGCACCTGCGGCGCTTTAGATGTCAGTTCCCTGACAGTAATATTTCTGGGTTAGCGGAGTCTGTAACCTGAAGCGTATGTAACCTGAAGCATATGTAACCTGAGGTACCACTGTATAGACTTAATGGTTATTTTCACTAATATAGTAGGCACATATTCCTGAACACTTCCCTCTGATTTACACATTTGGGGGGCATGTTTTTTGGTTGGAGAATTTTAGGATGTGTGAATTAGGTAGGCTCTTTTTAAAATGGAAGCCATATCAAATGTCTCCTTCGTCCCTTGTTATTCCCATAAGGAGCCACTACAAACTCTTAAACTTGTTGACGACTGTTAATGACTGCAATTAGTCCTATGGGAAAAAGCAAGGGAAAGTATGCAGATGACCTCAGTACTATCCCTTGCTTTTTCCTGTAGGACTAATTGCAGTTGTTAACAGTCAACAAGGCTGTCTTAATCATATGTGGCACTGGGGTGCAAAGATGCGCCCCCCCCAGGTTTCCCAGTCCCAGTCGTGCAGGAGGGCAGAGCTGGCCGGGAACCCCAGCTTCTCACTGGCTCGGTCACCCCCAAACTCATGGCAGCAGAAGAGCCCACCGCGGCACTCCGACTGATGGGTGGGCTCTTCCCCGGACTCAACTCTCGGGCCACGGACTCTTGGCCTGGCACCCCTGAGAACCTTGCACCTGGGTGCCCCACACCCCTAGTGCCTATGGGTAAGACGGCCCTGGTCATCAACAGGTTTACCATACCCATTGAGCCAATCACCCATCTCCTACTACCCTTCTGAGAAATACCCCACCCCACCCTCCCACTATAAATAAGGGTCTGTTGACTTCTGTTTCAGTGTATCTGAAGAAGTGTGCATGCACACGAAAGCTTATACCCAGAACAAACTTAGTTGGTCTCTAAGGTGCTACTGGACAATTTTGTTTATTTGTTTCGACTGCGTCAGACCAGCACGGCCACCCACCTGAATCAGGTTTCTATACAGTTTAGGCAGTTTTATCCCTATAATTCCCCAAAGAAAAACCCGCTACAAACTCTTACCCATGCCTCTGCTTCCTTTTGTGTGTTGTGTTTATCTGCATGGATCAGGCCAAAAGTTGTGTGGCATCTCCATTCAAGAGAGAACCAGGAATGCCTGGTACCAGCATGGAATCACTGCATGCATTTGTTTGGACCCTGGAAGTAAAGGTGTGTTTAAACATTACAACATTACACCATGTGTAAAATGTTTTTCAGTGGCTCCACCATGAGAGCCGTAGCATTTAAATTGGTCCTAAGTGCTTGAGCATCCTTGAAGATACGGAAGCCAGGACACGACCTCTAAGATGCTATTGGTTATATTTAAATTGCTTGGTAATGTTCTCAAAACGAGTCTACATATAAATGTACAGATGGAGCAGTAACCAATATATGCCTCCAGGCACGTATTAAAACTTAAACATACAAACAACCCGCAAGGTGTGGGCTTTCCCAACACCCCCCAAAACATCTTCCCCCAAAGAGGAAAAAAGAACACATTCTCATCCAAAAGGCATAACATGTCGGACCATAAGCTTAATTTAGAAGCAATTGAAAGGAGGAACATACTTTCTTCCTACCTACGCAAACGGTGCAATTGAGCACCATAACGTGAGATAAGCGAACACAACCCTACTGAGACAAGTTTAATACATAGCCAAAATGCCAGAACAAGGATTATCTCCTTTAACACTTATGAACTGTGGAGTTTTTTCTTGATGTGACATTTCAGATCTCACTGGTAGCATAACAATACACAGTAAGGTACACAGATTATTTTATCTGGTGCTCCAAATGTTTAGTGATGATAATGCTCCTTGCTCTGTCAATATATATGAACCCCATTCTAGGGTGCAACTGTTCTGTGCTCATAGTGCAGAGTGACTGATGGGTGGTCCAGGACTTTGAGTCACCTGTAAGAAGGAAAAACATTGACTTCTTAAGAGGCTTATTTCACATATTTGAAATTTTGTTTGAAACTTTTCGTGCATGGGTTGAAAACACCTTGCAGCAAAGGGTGGGTAGAGATCATGAACATTTAAGATCAATTAATGCAGGTGGAAAAGCAGCGTGCAATAACTGGAAAATGCATCAACCACTGAGAAAAATCTATCTGCAGAGAAACCCCAATGGAAGAAGAAGAAGGTGGTGCAAACAAGCACATTATCCCCACTTGTCACTGTTCTCTCTCCTTTAAGATTTGTTTTTATCGAAAAATTTAACAAAGGTACATATAACGTCTCTGTTTTCAATTCATAGTCTACCGAATTACATTCGGCGTGAGACATTGCTGTCATAGACATTATGAGGTTGGGGGAAAAGGGGAGGAAGATCAGGGAATTGCACTTACAGAGTTTATATTTATATTATATTATATTATATTATATTATATTATATTATATTAATTAAACAATATATAAATCACGTTAAGTAAAATAAATAATTACATGGGCAATAATAGCCACCTTTTGTATAACCTGTTGGAACATCTCTCTGTCCACATGACTTTGATATATTTTTATTTATTGGGTGTGACACCAGTAGGGGAGACCTACATTTTTGGGTCCCTGAAGCTTGGACTGTGATGGATACAAAAGCTTATGGAATATGCAGAAATGGTGAAACGTACTGGAAAAATAAGAAATCAAGTTAACAATTTTGTTTATAAAAGAATGGAAATAGTTTCTTGAATATTTACAAATAAACTGTAAACAGAGAAGAGCATTGGCAGAATTATTATAATAACCTGCAGTTTGATAAGAGTATATATTTAAAGTAGATGCATAAATGAGGAAATTAAGTTAATTTGGATATGCAGAAAATATTTTAAAATAAATTTAAGAAACCACAGAAAGAGAGGGAAGGAAGTCAAGTTTTGAAATGTTAAAATGATTGTAAAATTAGTGAAATGAATAAAATTGAAAATAATAATAATAATAATAATAATAATAATAATAATAATAATAATAAAGAAGTTTGGGCTGTTATGGGGGTCCCTTTGCAACCAGCAATGATTCTGGATAAGCACTGTTCTCTTCTTTAATGGGGTTGATTACAACAGCCTTTACAACACCTGTGCTACTGACCCTAAAACTTTGGGATTGTTGAAATATATATACAACAAAATATTAATTTGAATTGTGCAACTTAAATTGGATCTACTAGACCCCCCCCCCCAAATTAAGCAATGTGGACTGAAGTGACTTCTGGGGCCCCTCTGGGAATTAGGGGTCGTAATTAAGCTTCATTAGTTTCATGGCGGATCTGCCACTGTGTGGCATGACACCTACTCATAATCTTATAACTGTCAGGGACTGAGCAGAGGAGGAATGGTGGAGACCGCCTTCACAGCCTGACTCTTCCAGGGAAGAAGAAGACAGTTCAGAATTACAACAGGGGTTTGAGGGAGGTCACAGCTCAGAGGCAGATGAGGGGAAAGTTGGGAAATAATGGGAAAACATGAAGAAGAGGAGGAGGAGGTAGCACCAGGGGGTGACAGCTGAGAACACATTGTCTTAGAAAGCATTCCAGACCCACCCCCCTCCCAGAACCTGGCAAGCATTGAAAGCAGGAGATCAAAGAGCTCAAAGGCAGAGGGCACTTAGCAGCACCCACAGGAGAGATGATGAGATTGACGAATGAGGAAGTGGGAGAGATGGGGGGGTGTAGATTCATTTGGGACACCGCCATTATCCAAGAGGCTGGGTTCTATAGCCTTTGATGAAAATAGAAACGTCCCCTCCAACATTTCTCTGAAGGATGTCAAGTGCTATTTCTCTAGAAAAAGAGGTGCTGGAACTTACCATGAACTGCTCCCTGGTTCTCTTATAATGGCAACAGTGCCCACCTGAGAGGTGGTGGAATTGAGTTCCAGTGAGTTCCAGTGGGGGGGGGATGCCCTGGGGACATCCTATTTCCTACCCTCCAACATTTATCTGATGAAAATAGGGATGCTGTAAAGCTATGGTTTTCCCAGTAGTGATGTATGGAAGTAAGAGCTGGACCATAAAGAAGGCTGATCGCCGAAGAATTGATGCTTTTGAATTATGGTGCTGGAGGAGACTCTTGAGAGTCCCATGGACTGCAAGTACGTCAAACCTCTCCATTCTGAAGGAAATCAGCCCTGAGTGCTCACTGGAAGGACAGATTCTGAAGCCGAGGCTCCAATACTTTGGCCACCTAATGAGAAGAGAAGACTCTCTGGAAAAGACCCTGATGTTGGGAAAGATGGAGGGCACAAGGAGAAGGGGACGACAGAGGACAAGATGGTTGGACAGTGTTCTTGAAGCTACCAGCGTGAGTTTGACCAAACTACAGGAGGCAGTGGAAGACAGAAGTGCCTGGCGTGCTCTGGTCCAGGGGGTCACGAAGAGTCGGACACGACTAAACGACTAAACAACAACAAAGGAAAAGCGGGATATTGCAGGATCAAATCAGAAACTGGGATGCCTTCTGTACATCTGGGACTGCCCCTGGAAAATAGGGACACTTGGAGGGTCTGATAACTTGGTGATCTTATATTAAATACTTAATGAAGTAGGATTTGGTTCCCAGAGAAAGATGAGGTTTATTAAACACTGGGCGGAGAACAAGACATGCCTAGTGGGCTGTGTCCTGCTAGTGGGTCAAGACTAGGCAAAGTTGATGTGCTTAAGTCTAGACTAGGCAAAGTTGATGTGCTTAAAGAAGATGATAGGTTTTGTGCAGAGTATCTCTCAGCACTGACTAGGTATAGTTCTTAGGGGGTGTTCATTTATCAGTTTTAAATCATATCCTTTAGCTTAATTGAACACAGTGTGCTGTCATTTCAAATGTGAGGCCAGCTTAATTGCCGACTAATTGTCTGAAAAAGTACACGATCAATCAACTATCAAAGTTGCACTCTTTGTTACGCACAGTGTCGGCCTGGTAGGAAATGGCGCTTGCATTTAATTGACATTTAACAAAATAATTATGAATGCTTCGGGATAATTGGAGTGTGTACTGTATCAGCAAAGTGCTTAAAATACTTGTTGACCTTTTGTAAGTGTGTTAATCAATAGCAAACATAAAATTGCTATTATGTCAATTAGAATGTCGGTATGTTGCTTTCAGATACTTAATGGAGGAAGATGAATGACTGAACTGTCAGAATGGGGCTTCAGGGAGAGAGCTGCTCACATCGCTTTCAGGACATGACAGTTATAAAGCAAGCAAGGTTGACATGGAACAGCCACCTTCCATTGGCAAAAGAGTATGCAAGGTTTTAAGTAACGCAGAACAGATTCTTCTAAATAAAGAGTGTGTAATGCTAAAAAAAAATCAGATTCTTTTGTCACACTAATGTATTCAATTTTGCATATCTCAGGATGGAGCCTGGTTAGGATGTATGCAACTTCTTTGAGAAAGAGGAATTTCAGTAATCTCATCCTTCAAAATAAAAAAATAAAAACTGTCTTCTCTCAAAATCGCTCAGAGTGTTCACTTGAAGAGAAAACTCCCAGATTTTTGCTTTGAAAGCTTTGGATTTCTGTGGCATTTTCGGGTGAAAGCCTTCATTCACCACTTCTGCACTGAGATTCAACCGAGGTTCATTTTCAAAATGCACAGCAGGGCGAAACGTGTGTGAAAAGGTCATGTCTGATCGCTTACTTAGTATTTTTAACACATAAGGTGCTTTCCGGTCTCTGTTCCTGGTATTCATCATTGCAGCAGTTCTATAAAGGAAGTCACTATTAGAAAGCTGTATCTCCCTGACTGAATGAACCAGCAAGAAGGGACATCTGTTGTTCTCTGTCTTTCCCCAGACTCCTGGCCAGCAGAGAAGCAGAGTGAGCCTTGGGATTTAAAATCCTATGGAGATACTTCAGAGTTTGCCTCTCAGGAACCAAACTCCTCTGTCTTTGGAGTCCTCTCTGTGTGTGAGAGAGGGAAGGGCAGGGGAAGAGAGACCACACATTGCTACACCATCTGCCCTGATGGGGATTGAAAAGGAATTGGAAGCAGAAGGAGCAGAAAAGACTTTTCATGTATGCAACGACAGCCGCATGGATGTTACTAGCCCAGAGATGGAAAGAAGACAAAGTCTCAGCTAAAACATCCATGGCCGATGGCCAACCAACCTCTGCTTATAAACCTCCAAGGAAGGAGCGTCCACAACCTCCCGAGGGAGACTGTTCCACTGTCAAACAGCTCTTAGTGTCAGAAAGTTATTCTTCATGTTTAATTGGGATCTCCTTTCTTGCAATTTGAAGCCGTTGGTTTGGGTCCTACCCTCCAGGACAAGAGAAAGCAAGCTTGCTCCTTCTTTCATGTGACAGTCCTTGAGATACCTGAAGATGGCTATCATAATCTCCTGTGAGTCTCCTCTTTTCCAGGCTACTCAGCTCCTTCAACTGTTTTTCATAAGGCTTGTTTTCCAGAACCCTGGTGTATGTATCCTTTTTACTGTGACCTATCCACCCCAAGCAATGACAAACCTAGACAGCATCTTAAAAAGCAGAGACATCACATTGCCAACAAAGGTCCATACAGTTAAAGCTATGGTTTTCCCAGTAGTGATGTATGGAAGTGAGAGCTGGACCATAAAGAAGGCTGATCGCTGAAGAATTGATGCTTTTGAATTATGGTGCTGGAGAAGACTCTTGAGAGTCCCATGGACTGCAAGAAAATCAAACCTATCCATTCTGAAGGAAATCAGTCCTGAATGCTCACTGGAAGGACAGATCCTGAAGCTGAGACTCCAATACTCTGGCCACCTCATGAGAAGAGAAGAGTCCCTGGGAAAGACCCTGATGTTGGGAAAGATAGAGTACACAAGGAGAAAGGGATGACAGAGGATGAGATGGTTGGACAGTGTTCTTGAAGCTACCAGCATGAGTATGACCAAACTGTGGGAGGCAGTGAAAGACAGGAGTGCCTGGCGTGCTCTGGTCCATGGCGTCATGAAGAGTCGGACACGACTAAATGACTAAACAACATCCACACCAAAAATGCTCTGTGCACCTCCTCAATCCACTGAGCAGAACTCCTAACCATCTCCCACACCCTCCCAAGATGACCTCAATTTCTCTTAGACTCACCAACTTTTCCACTGGCTTCCACAACTCTGCCTTCAACAGCAGCATGCTTGGTGACAATGAGCAGGTAATAAATGCCACGCTCCACCAGCTGATCTATTTCTTTCCTGCATTTAAACCCTCAGCTGCACAGGCTCAATGGAAAGCTGGCAAACCTAGCGGACATATACCACAGAGGGTTGCCAACTTTTTCTTATGGGTCGCTGTTTTTGTGCCATATCACAACAGATTGGTCTGCAGATGTTACCAGGTAACAACACATCCTCTTTTAACAATGAACTTGTTTAAAAGGAGAAGCTAAAAAGCAGTCACGGGGAAATGGACATGAAAGCAAGGTAATGAGGCCATCTCCTTTGGCACACAAACCTTACCCGATCAGATGTCCTTCTTCTGTTCTCCTTCTCCTTGTTTTATAAACTAATCTGAGCTTTATAATTTGTGCAATCAAGACACATTAAGGGCAAATAGACTCAAGAGGACTTCTGAAGTCTCTTCAAGATGACCTTGAAGACACAAGATAATATTTACAGGTCCATGGGCATGGGGCAATCAAAATACTTCCTGCCTGCCTGCCGGAAGTGACACATACATCAATTCAGGCAGGGGTTCCTAAGACTTACATCAAATAGGGTGACCCCCACAGGGAACGCCATCTGGGGGAGTACCTTCAGCCCTGGCCCTGCCTCAGCCATGACCAGTCCCCCGGAACCCTTTAACGAGATACCCCTGAGTTTGGAGGGACAGGTGGAGACTACAACCTCCCCTCCGTCCAAAACAAAGGATTGCTCCATTGCCCAACCAGTTGTGGCGATTGCTACGAGGTAAGCAAAACCACTGGATCAGAGCCAATTTGCCAGATAGACAAATTCCTACCCAGCCCCATAAAGAACAGCGACCACCATAGCCACAGCAAAGACCCTGCTTATCAGCCTAAACCGAGGGTGGGTGGGAGGGGAAACAAGACGAAGGAACAAACAGGTGGTGCCCCAGGTGCAGGCTGCTTAAATGGCCAAGGGGCAGACCCAAGGGAAGCATTCCCACTCTGTTGGCTCCGCCCCCTGGCACGGCCCAGGGCCCAGCCTGCATCCCCATTCGACAAAGCAGGGTGCAGGCTAGGTTCTGGCTCCTGATAGGCATGGTGTTCTCGTCGGCGCCCCAGTGGAGCCTCTGCCGTCCAGCAATGCACCAGAAGAGCTGAACAGACCTATGCCCAACAGAATAGCCTGGTTGACTTCATTGAAAACGTATTTGGCCTACAAAGACTTGCCATTTTTAGGCCATTGCTCTATAATTGGCATAAAAATATATTATTCATTCATTTATTTATTATTTATTTTTAACTGTAAAATAAAATTTTATTTTTTGAAATGAAACGAAACCTACAGTAAGATGGGCAAGAATGCTTATTTCTGTACAGTTCCACTTGATTTATATATATTTTTGGGTGGGAATCCTACTTTTTCTGATTGCATTATCAAAACTCATCTTCCACATTGCAGCTCCTTCTATTCTGGGGAGAGGTAGGACTACCATATTATTAAATTATTTTATTTATTATTGTATATACCACTTAATGCTGAAACAGGCTTCTAAGAAGTTTAACAGCCAGTTACACCAAGGTTAAAATATAACACCCAGAATTAAAACACACGGTACTACAATCCCATTAAAACATTAAAATAAGCACCCATCATTAAAACTTGCAATAAAACCATCCCAAATGACTCACATTAATTAGTAGGGCTTCAGCATTTAATCAGTAGATTAATCAACTAAAGGTTTCTTTTAATGGAAACCAATTTTAATCAGACGGCTGTGAATTAAGGTTGTTTTGTTTTGAGTTTGCTTTGATTTCATTGCTATTGTGATGGAGGAGAAAACGAATACATTAACAGTGGCCTTCCCTTCTACCAAACAGTAGCATTCCTTCCTTCCTTCCTTCCTTCCTTCCTTCCTTCCTTCCTTCCTTCCTTCCTTCCTTCCTTCCTTCCTTCCTTTCTTTCTTTCTTTCTTTCTTTCTTTCTTTCTTTCTTTCTTTCTTGTACCTTATGTTAGACAGCTGTATGTCAAGAAAGCACCCATACTGAGGTTTTGGTCATATGCAAATGTATTCTAGCATAATCAGTTAATTAACTGGTTAAATCTTATATGAGATATCAACTGAAATGCCTTTAGTTGGCTGAAAACCTTCCTAACTAGCATATGCAGTAGAAAGAGTCAAGGGGAAAGCTTTTAAATTAATATTACTGGCAAACAACAAAACAAAACAAAACCCATTGCACAGCGGAACATGTTTGTTCTTACAAATAATGTACTGGATGTACATATAAAATCTTGTGAACTATACAACCAATGGTGGTGATAATAAAGCAAATAAAATGCTTTGCCCTGTTATGTAGTCTATGAATCAGCTTCTTATCTGTTGCAAAGCTTCCTGCCCCATTTATCTCTATGTAGATTTCCCTTGCTATGTTAAGAACAACATTTAAATTGAAATATCTATATAATACTTCAACTTCAG
This sequence comes from Podarcis melisellensis, assembly GCF_964234715.1. Taxonomy (NCBI): domain Eukaryota; kingdom Metazoa; phylum Chordata; class Lepidosauria; order Squamata; family Lacertidae; genus Podarcis; species Podarcis melisellensis. Next base: position 17,008,338 of record NC_138529.1, read on the forward strand.
CTGACCCAAGCTATGTTTCCAAATATGAAAGCGAAGATTGGGGTAATCTGTCCAGTCGCCTGATCTGGCCTTTTAAACTTCTCCTCAGGCTGCAGATGTGTGTTTTACATGTATGTGCATGTAAAGCAATTGAGGGAGAGGTGCATTCAAGTAAGTTTTCCTAAAAGTAGACCCACTGAAACTAATAAACTATTAAATTATTGGTCAGAAAAAGATGCTGCTCCCAGCATATCATTTCTACCTATTCCAGGTGTGCTATGATGGGAGAGTTAAAGCCTATGTAACACAGAAGAAGAAGAAGAAGAAGAAGAAGAAGAAGAAGAAGAAGAAGAAGAAGAAGAAGAAGAAGAAGAGTTTCGATTTGATATCCCGCTTTATCACTACCCTAAGGAATCTCCAAGTGACTAACAATCTCCTTTTCCCTTCCTCTGTGAGGTGAGTGAGGCTGAGAGACTTCAGAGAAGTGTGACTAGCCCAAGGTCACCCAGCAGCTGCATGTGGAAGAGTGGTGACGCGAATCCGGTTCACCAGATTACGAGTCCGCCGCTCTTAACCACTACACCACACTGACTCTCTGGCACCAACTATAGAGGACCCTTCAAAAAATTTGTTGTGGATGCTGGGCACCCACACCTCAGGGCCTCCAACGTGGTTTCTGGTGCCTCACAGAGACTCAGAGGTCTTGCAAGGCCTTGGAGATGCTGTCTGAGGCTTCGCAGGGCCTCCAACATGACTTCCAGGGTCCCCAAGCACCTACATGATAGATTACCAAATAACCACACAGCTTGTATGTCATAGCTTGTAAAAGTCTGCATCCTAATGCAAGGAGCCATGGGGAACAAACACTCTTCCTGTCAAGCAGCTTGCATCCCTGGGCTTCTTTGGAAGAAAGGCACTTTTCACTAGAAAAATAATCATGATCAAACCGTACAAACTGGAAATTTGAGATAAGGCTGTAATTCTAAGCATGCTTGCTTGAAAGTTAATCATCATCATCTGGCTGGGTTTTCTCAGGCACTCTGGCCAGTTCCCAACAGAATATTAAAAACATGATAAAACATCAAACATTCATATGTCTTAAAAAGTCAGATAGTTGTTTATTTCCTTGACATCTGATGGGAGGGCACTCCACAGGGCGGGTGCCACTACTGAGAAGGCCGTCTGCCTGGGTTCCCTGCAACCTCACTTCTTGCAGTGATGGAACCACCAAAAGCCCCTCGGAGCTGGACCTCTGTTTCCGGGCTGAACGATGGGGGTGGAGAAGCTCCTTCAGGTATCCTGGGCCAAGGCCATTTAGGGCTTTAAATGCCATTGCAAACACTTTGAATTGTGCTCAGAAATGTACTGGGATTCAGTGTAGGTCTTCCAGGCCCGGTGTTGGAAAGGACTCTGAGGATCATCTAGTCCAACCCAAATATGCAGCTGTCCCATACGGGAATCGAACCTTCAACCTTGGCATTATCAGCACCACGCTGTAACCAATGGAGCTATCCAGTCTAGAATAGGTTTAGGACCAGGTGTCAATGCATCATATGCTGCTATTTTTGTTTCAGAAATCTGTTGACATGCGGACACAGGTGACTCCTTAGAAATAGCATTTGCCCCTTCTGTGCTCCCCCCTTTTTTTTCTTGTTCAACCACTTCCCCAGGGTGTGGATGGAGCCTGCTCATCATACATAAGGAACTAGTCACAAATGACAGAAACATTCATGTAGAAGCCTATTAAATTGCTGTTCGTTTGGATTCTTAATCTGCCTTAGTTAAGCCTTGGGCAAGGCAGCAACACAGATCGGAGTCAGCTGGTCGGTGGGGAGAATGTAAATGAAAAACCAGAGGGAGCTCCCCTAGGAGGCTTGCTAAAATCCGTGGTTCTTTTGGCATCAGTACAACCATGTTTTCCTTTCTTTAATATGTAAGAGAGAGGCTTTTGATGACTATTAATTATGATGGCTAGATTGATTTCAGCGTCAGAAGAGCATGCCTCTGAACTAGTCAATTTTGGTTTCTCTTGATTTTTCATTTTCCCAGTCTTGAGTTCAGTTCCCTACATTTCCACATCAGTTTGTGATTAAAGAATAAAAATCATGAAAAAATATTTCTCATTTCTTAATTCAGGGAAGAATTTAATGTAAAAAAGGTAAAGGTAAAGGACCCCTGGACGGTGCTCAACTCGCTTTCAGGCCAAGAGAGCTGGTGTTTGTCCACAGACAGCTTTCTGGGTCTTGTGGCCGGCATGACTAAACCACAACGGGACACTGTGACAGAAACCAGAGTGCATGGAAATGCCGTTTACCTTCCCGCTGCAGTGGTACCTATTTATCTATTTGCACTGGTGTGCTTTCAAACTGCTAGGTTGGCAGGAGCTGAAACAGATCAACGGGAGCTCACCCCGTTGTGGGGATTTGAACCATCAACCTTCCGATCGACAAGCCCAAGAAGCTCAGTGGTTTAGACCACAGCACCACCCGCATCCCTATTCGATGTAGAGCTAAGGAAATTGCTCAGTCAGTGGAAGCATTTCTGCTTGCCTGATGGAATGATCAGGGACCATTTCATAATTCACTCCAGGTGCCAAAATGTGTGGGGTTGGCCCTGGGGCCCATTTATTGTTTATGGACATCCCATGGCTGGTCACGGTGAGAGCAAGACATTGGACTACATAGGTTTTTGGTCCTGGAAACTCTTCCTAAGTTTTTAGGAAACAGGAAACACTTGATTTCTAGGCATAGGAGAATACTACTTTGGCCAGTATCACGCTGCCCATCAGGCTGTTACAAAGCAAATAAGATCAAGGGCACATTATTCCTTACACTCCCAGTGCTACCCTTGCACTGTAGCATGATTTTGAGCCATCAGTAAAATTAATTCAGGCTCCTGTTCATTAGCGTACATTTGATCAGCCTATTTAATTATAGGGCCAATCATCTGCGATGACCTTTTAATTTCCAGTGACTGTCAGGGTTGAGTAAAAAATAATAATTACTGTTTCTAACTATGTAGATTTTTTTCATTAGAGAAAGAAAAATGACCCTTGCGGCTGTCACTTGCTTTCGTAGGATTTATTGGGGAAAGTTTCTTTAGATTCCTTTTTGAGAAGACATCTGAAGGCAGCCCTCAGTTGGGAAGTTTATAACGTTTGATTGTTTATTATGTTTTTATATATGCTGTAAGCCACCCAGAGTGGCTGGGAAACCCAGCCAGATGGGTGGGGTATAAAATTATGATGATGATGATGATGATGATAAATAGGTACCACTATGGCGGGAAGGTTAACGGTGTTTCCGTGCACTCTGGTTTCTGTCACAGTGTTCTGTTGCACCAGAAGAAGTTAAGTCATGCTGTTCACATCACTGTTAAAGTTGAGCATAAATTGTTTAAATAAATAAAATTATTGTTATTAGAAGTAGTAGTAGTAGCAGCAGTAGTGATATAGCCATGTGGTTCTCTGAACCATATGAGTATTAGGTGGGTTAGGGAATAAGTCTGGATTAAGAATAGTAAAAAATGGAATTTGGGCCAGATAAAGCATTTGACACCTGGCTCCTGAGCTTTGACCTCTAGGAGGCGCTAGAGACATAATTGACTCCCATTCTGAGCCCTTTGTATCACATAGTTGAGTAAAGTCAGTGCTTCTCCCCTCCCCCAGGGAGCACGCAGTACCGGCACCTCTTTTTGTTGTTGTTGTTAAACGGTGTAGCACTTAGGGTTTGCCATATTTTGAAGAGCAAAAAGGAGGACACACTTGCCGACTTCTACTTTTAACTATGGATCTCTGTGACAACTCTCATTTTACTTACGAGAGCCAGTGTGGTGTAGTGGTTAAGAGCGGTAGATTTGTAATCTGGGGAACCGGTTACAGATAGGTAGCCGTGTTGGTCTGCCATAGTCAAAACAAAAAAAATTCCTTCCAGTAGCACCTTAAAGACCAACTAAGTTAGTTCTTGGTATGAGCTTTCGTGTGCATGCACACTTCTTCAGATACACCTGGGGAACCGGGTTTGCGTCTCCGCTCCTCCACATGCACCTGCTGGGTGACCTTGGGCTAGTCACACTTCTCTGAAATCTCTCAGCCCCACTCACTTCACAGAGTGTTTGTTGTAGAGGAGACTAAGTTATTTCTTGGTATGAGCTTTCGTGTGCATGCACACTTCTTCAGATACTCAGAAATAACTTAGTTGGTCTTTAAGGTGCTACTGGAAGGAATTTTTTTTGTTTTGATTATGGCAGACCAACACGGCTACCTATCTGTAACTGTTGTAGGGGAGGAAGGGAAAGGAGAATGTTAGCTGCTTTGAGACTCCTTCGGGTAGTGATAAAGCGGGATATCAAATCCAAACTCTTCTTCTTCTTCTTCTACCCATGAGAAAGAGGACACATCCTGGAAAAAGATAAAGACACGGGTAAAGGTACCTGCACTGGTGTGTTTCTGAAGTGCTAGGTTAGCAGAAGCTGGGACAGAGCAACGGGAGCTTACTCTATTGCGGGGATTCGAACCGCCAACCTTCTGATCGGCAAGCCCAAGAGGCTCAGTGGTTTAGACCCCAGCACCACCCGCATCCCTGTCCTGAAAAAAGAGGGCATATGGCAACCCTAACTTACTGTAACAACTTCATGGTGAGTACCGGTGCCTATTTTTCGGGGGGGGGGGGGAGCACTGGGTAAAGTGATGCTCCTAAGCAAGATGATTTCTGGGGAAAGCTTCATGTTATTACTGCTATGATTACTGCTACACAGACTCACCCTTCTCCCCCCCCCACCTCCATTTAGCACACGAGCTGCTGGAAGAGGATGTTAGTGTTTCTCTTAATCAAGTAACACACCTGCCTTCCATTTTGAGGCATTTATGTTTTGAAAGTAATATACCCCGTTGAAAAATCAATAAGGGAATGTGTGGAACATCATGTACAGCAGGACAAAAGAACAGCTAAACAATATGATGATCTTGCAGGAAATCAATGGAGTATTCAAAAGGGATAGGAAAAGAGCAGATAGAAGAATCGCCTATGAGACCATTCCGAGAGAGTTAGAGGAAGTTAACCAGAATCCATTTCTGCTGCGTCTCTCAGATACTGAGAATCAATGAAATATGCAATCAAAATATTTTAAAGCACATACAGAACAACTTCCAAGAATATTACCTCCAGGAATTAGTTGAGTAAATCTGAAGAAGACTACTTCTGCTATGGACTTTGGAAATAGGTGTTTTAATGTAGTGGCATTTAAGGCTGTTGACACACAGCACAGGAGACAAGCAAAAGAACACCAGAAAGAGACAAAATATATCAATAATTTGTACAAGGGATCGCCGTAAACATTGCAATTTCAATCTTGTGTTACGTTTAAGAAGTTATGAATCCAGCACACATGCATCAGCTCCTGGTGGTTGCAGATCAGGTCCCTCGAATAAATATATTGTAGGAAAAGCAGAGACATCACATTGCCAACAAATATCCGTATAGTTAAAGCTCTGGTTTTCCCAGTAGTGATGTATAGAAGTGAGAGCTGGACCATAAAGAGGGCTGATCGCCGAAGAATTGATGTTTTTGAATTATGGTGCTGGGGGAGACTCTTGAGAGTCCCATGGACTGCAAGAAGATCAAACCTCTCCATTCTGAAGGAAATCAGCTCTGAGCGCTCACTGGAAGGACAGATCCTGAAGCTGAGGCTCCAATACTTCGGTCACCTCATGAGAAGAGAAGACTCCCTGGAAAAGACCCTGATGTTGGGAAAGATGGAGGGCACAAGGAGAAGGGGGCGACAGAGAACGAGATGGTTGGACAGTGTTCTCGAAGCTACCAGCATGAGTTTGACCAAACTGCGGGAGGCAGTGGAAGACAGGAGTGCCTGGCGTGCTCTGGTCCAGGGGGTCACGAAGAGTCGGACACGACTAAATGACTAAACAACAAAGGCAGTGCAAGCAGCCAGCTCACATCCTTCTTGAGTAGAAACAAATGTCACTTTTGAGTTCCCGTATATGAATGTGGTTCTGTTTGGACCAAGGAGACCGGGGTTCAAATCCTAGTAGCCACATCATCTTACAGTGATTTGAACTCAAATCAGATTGCCACAGTCAGAGCCAGAGTGTAACTTGCAGTGGCTACTTGGATCATGCTATGGCCAGATGAATCAGAAACAAGCATGCCTGAGTCAGCAATGGATGACAGTGGATGTTCTACTCTGCCCCAGAAAAAACAGATAGGGCTGGAAAGATCAGGAAGACGGAGAGCAAAGGCTCAAGAGATGAAAAACAAGGCCTGCACATGATAACCATGTGCTTCTTCATAGGGATAGAAGGATACAGCCAGCAGAGAGTAGGCTCCAGACATTTCAGAACCTAAACCAGTGGTGAGGAATCTCCAGTGCATGGAAGTCCCACCAAACCTTCCCAATTGGAGGCCACATCAACCTCCCCTCCACCTGAAGTTGGATATGACGTCAAGTGTGGGGCAGGTAAAGGCATGGCTGGACTGAACCTACTGGTCAGCTGATTGGCAGGGTTTGTGCAGCCCAGTGCACAGTGCACAGCACTTTGCAAGCCACAATGACCAACTGAGCACTGGAACTTGCAAAGTGCAGGGCTGTGCCTTTGCAGTTTGATTTCAGGGATTAGCATGTGGTGAGCTTGCCCACCTGCCAGACTTGGTGGCTAGGCAGCTCCTAGGAGGGTTTTACTCCCTTGATGAGGAAAATATTATCCGTGTGTTATAAAAATGTGGAACTCATTCTATGAATGCTTCAGACATTTGTAGAGACAAATGTACCTGTGTTCAGTGTTACACGTGGATATGCCTATTGTATACTTAGATGCACAGATTATATACACATTGGTACCTTGGGTTACATACGCTTCAGGTTACATACGCTTCAGGTTACAGACTCTGCTAACCCAGAAATAGTACCTCGGGTTAAGAACTTTGTTTCAGGATGAAAACAGAAATCGTGCTCCAGCGGCGCGGCAGCAGTGGGAGGCCCCATTAGCTAAAGTGGTGCTTCAGGTTAAGAATAGTTACAGGTTAAGAATGGACCTCCGGAACGAATTAAGTTCTTAACCTGAAGTACCACTGTAACATGCTCTTAATACAAAAAAAAATTCCTTCCAGTAGCACCTTAAAGACCAACTAAGTTAGTTCTTGGTATGAGCTTTCGTGTGCATGCACACTTCTTCAGATACAGATGTGTATCTGAAGATCAGATGTGTATCTGAAGAAGTGTGCATGCACACGAAAGCTCATACCAAGAACTAACTTAGTTGGTCTTTAAGGTGCTACTGGAAGGAATTTTTTTTTGTTTTGACTATGGCAGACCAACACGGTGCTACTGGAAGGAATTTGTATCTGTATCTATCTGTAACATGCTCTTAATAGACAGTGCTAATTGCTGTCAGTGGTGACATTAGGCCTGCAAATGAAACCTTTTGCCTCTTTCTTTCTTTCTTTCTTTCTTTCTTTCTTTCTTTCTTTCTTTCTTTCTTTCTTTCTTTCTTTCTTTCTTTCTTACCTTCTTTCTTTCCCATTGAAATTAATGGACTTTAATCGTGAAGACTAGCTTGTCTCATTTCTACAGGGTGTTACATTTAGCTCATTTGCTATGAATCCGGATTACAGCACTGTACTTTTCTGAAAGAAGTCTGGTTCAATGGGGCATACTCTGAGGTTATCTGAGGTTATGCATTTATTATACCCCAGAAAGGGAAATCTTACACTGTGGGATTTCTTTCTTTCTTTCTTTCTTTCTTTCTTTCTTTCTTTCTTTCTTTCTTTCTTTCTTTCTTTCTTTCTTTCTTTCTTTCTTTCTTTCTTTTTTGTATGTCCTGGGTTGGTAACATTAGGGCTGCCATACGTCTGGATTTTCCCAGACATTACCAGATTTCCAAAAGTGGAATTGATGTCTGGGAGGAATTTCCGAAAGGCAGCACTTTGTCCTGGATCTTAGAGAAGTCAATCGACAAGTCAACATCTTTGGGGCTTTCTTAAAAATAGCTCAACAATTTTTGGGGTGTCCTGGTCTTTACTTTTTGAAATATGGCAACCCTAGTAACATTGTTGTAGTAGTTATGATATGTGAAATAAAAAAATACAGCATAATAGATGCTCTCAAAATGTACAACTTTATATGAACCTATATATATTTCAACACCACCCCGCACAAAATATGAAATGATCAGTTTTTCTTCTAGGAAAATAAGTTCTGGTACTCACCATGACGTTGTTACATTAAGTCTTATGTATTCAGTGGTCTGTGTTTGCCTGAGCTTGAATCTGGACTAAGGTATCTGAGCTCCTGTGTTCTGATTCGATACATGTTGTCCAATCACAGAACATTTCAGGATTTGGGCCTCTGCCATTGGCCCTTGAACTCTGAGTTGTGATTTGCAGTTTGGAAGTTTAGACAGCCAATCATGTTGGGAGTGGGAGTGGCCCAGGCTTTCAGAAATGTATATAAGCAGTTGTTTTGCCTCTGTTTCCCAGTTGGTAGTTCAATAAAGGTTCTTGCTGTTATCGCTCTGTCTTGCTTCATGGGAACCCACCTACACTTCAGTAAGTGCCACACTTTTTTTAACAACAAAAGAGAGAGGTGCCGGTACTATGTGTCAAGAGCTCAGCCTACACTCAAGTAGGACCCTGGCAGAGACATATACCGTCATGTGATAGACAAAAATCCCAAGACTGCAATCATGCAGCAGGAATTCTAACATCACGTACCCTTGAGAGCCCCTGAAAAACAAGCCAAGTGTTTGCACTGGAAATGATGCCTTTTTGAATGCAGGGCTCCTTGGACAGGTTCTGTACATGTGTTTATTCATTCATCCAGGCACTTCCATGCTTAGGCAGGTGTTGCTTTCCTTCCTTTCAACAAAACCTTTCAGCCTTTCTGTCTCACAACTGTCACAGTCTGTTGAAAAACAGGATGACTCAACACTTGGCAACTTGAAGGAGGAAGGTTATTGCTAAGTCAAAGCCTGCAAAAGCCTCTTTTCTTAGTCTTGGTTATGGTGGTGGAGTGGCTGGGAGGGGGATAAACCTGCCGTGCTTTGGGATGACTGAAATATGAGAGCAATGCATTTAGCATCTTACTTGGGAATTATAGGGAAAGAACAGCATAAACTGTATAGAAACTTATTCATGTATGCTACTACAGTGGCTAGAATGTTACTTGCACCAAAATGGGAAGAAGCAGAAGTCCCAGCAAAGGAAGAATGGATACAAAAATCTTATGGAATGTGCAAAAATGGCGAAACTTACTAGAAGAATAAGAAATCAAGATAACAACTTTTTTTTATAAAAGATTGGAAATGGTTTATTGAATTTTTACAGATAAATTGTAAATAGATAAGAACATTGGCAGGATTATTGTAATAATAATGGAAGCCGAACTGTGGAAGGGCACCAGCAGCGGGAGGCCTCATTAGGGAAAGTGCGCCTTGGTTTAAGAATGGCTTTGGTTTAAGAACAGACTTCCAGAACGGATTAAGTTCATAGATCGAGGTACCACTGTATATTTAAAGCAGATGAATAAATAAGCAAATTAGGTTAATTTGGATATGCAGAACGTATCAAAAATAAATTTAAGAAAGTGGGAGAAAGAAGTAAAGTTTTAAAATACCAAAACGATTGTGAAATTAGCAAAATGTATAAACCTGAAAAGCATAAATATTTTTTTAAAAAAACAAAGAGAAAGAATCTTATTTGGGATGTTCTTGTTTACATCACTGTAATCTCATTGAATTCCATGGGAGGATTTTCCCTCTGCAAATGGTTTCAGACTCTCAAGATCATGGAAGAACCTCAGGTCCTACCTTTCTTGTTAAGCTAAGCCTCTTTTTGTCCTGCAGAAGCAGCAAACCTACAGTGCCTATCTACTATTCTGCCCCCAGTGCAAGAACTGCAAGAACACATATCAGCACCATTGGATCACACTTCCCTGATAAAGAACAGAGTTATTTCTAGTAAAAAAGAAAGAAAGATATTTTACTTGAAATGATATTCTCCCATTGCAGAATATTTCATCGGGGCTTTAAACTGATGAATACACCATTTTTCTTCCCCTTTTCATTCTGGAGATCAGATCTCCATTGGTTTCAGGAACATAAGTAGACGATGCTGCTCCCCCCCCCCTTTGAGGCTTGCAGTGCATATTGTGCAATAATACTTGCAATGAAGAGCTGAGGTTTAGCAATTTAAGCATTAAGGTAACAGGAAAAGGGATTCCAGTTTGAAATGGGCATCCTTTGTTAGCAACATCTATATCCAAATAGCCTGCCGGACAAATTGCTTCAAATGAAAACAAGGGTGATAAAGGCTGTGTCTTCATCACAATTTGTGCAGGGTCCAAGTGACAAGGAGACACAGTACAATCTGCCGTGGTTCAGCTTGCTCATCTATGGCACAAATATGCAGGGGTTCTTAAACTTTATCTTCCTGGGGCTCACTTGAATCAAAATTACTACAGCCACAAATTCATGCAGGGGCAGAACCAGTCGCAAAATGGCAAAAGGCTAGAGATGAGATTGGGATAATCAGCCGGCAATTACTCACATAATTTTCTAATCATTCTGCTAATCACTCTACAATTCTGGATAGGTTTGCCTGAACAAGAATGTTTTTTAGCAGGTGGTGAAAAGTCTACCATGAAGGCACCTGCCTAATGTAAATCAGCAGGAAGTTCTGGATTGTAGGTGAAAAATCTCCATTTCTTACAAGTGCATCTGTAGCAGCACTCCTGTGGTTGAGTAGGCATATATGGATGGTAAGGCGATCTCACAGGTAAACTGGTTGCAAATTAGTAAAAGATAAAGGGACCCCTGACCATTAGGTCCAGTCGTGGCCGACTCTGGGCTTGCAGCGCTCATCTCGCTTTATTGGTCGGGGGAGCCGGCATACAGCTTCCGGGTCATGTGACCAGCATGACTAAGCCACTTCTGGCGAACCAGAGCAGCGCACGGAAACGCCATTTACCTTCCCGCCGGAGCGGTACCTATTTATCTACTTGCACTTGGACTTGCTTACAAACTGCTAGGTTGGCAGAAGCAGGGACCAAGCAATGGGATCTCACCCTGTCGCGGGGATTCGAACAGCCGACCTTCTGATCGGCAAGTCCTAGGCTCAAATTATTTGTATGCTAATAATAACAAGTTGAACCTGGCCAAATAGCAAATTGGCAACCAGAGCAGGTCTTGAAGCAAAGGTTCTACAGCTTGACAGGGTCAGCTTAGCAGTGTTCACAGTGGATTTGAAAACACCGTCATCTTGCTTCACATAAAATGGAGTCTCTCCTTCACTAGATACATCCCATGTGACCAACGCTAGCCAATCACATGAGAACTACTAAAGAATTGTCCAGAATTCAGTTACCAACCAATCAAATTTAAACACATGGTGATGCATACCAGCATTTACAATTTCAGTGACTTAAATTACCATACTTAACAGCCAAATGGGCATTTATTTATTTTTGTTTTCGCCCGCTCTGTACTGCTTTATCTGAGGGGAAGCTAGCATTTGCTAAAGATTGCTGTTTAAATAAATTAAATAAGCCATCTGTAGTAGATGCTAGTTTGGTCACAACACCAGGTCAGTGCAGGATGAAGAAGATGTAGGAGATTCAGTAATAGATGAGTGAGTACTAGCAAGCACCAAGGAGGTGAAAGGGAATCCCCAACATTAACCACTCTATGGAAGATAAGGATATTATCAATGGCTACTAGTCATGATGACTGAGTACTACATCCATGGAAGCAACAAACTTTTGAATACCAGTTGCTTGAACTCACAAGTGGAAAGGGTGCTGTTCTCAGATTCTGCTAGCCCTAGGCCCCTTTGGAAGGAAAGTAGGATATGAATTTAATAACAAAATGAAATGAGGTGAAATGAAATTTTCAACAGGACTATAGAAGGATGTATAAAACATACTGAGAAATGAAATTCATCTGCCGACATGAATTGGGGTATATACTCTAAAGGTAAAGGGCAGTTAAGTCCAGTCAAAGGCAACTATGGGGTTGTGGTGCTCATTTTGCTTTCAGGTCGAGGGAGCCGGCGTTTGTCTACAGACAGCTTTCTGGGTCATGCAGCCAGCAGGACTAAACTGCTTCTGGCACAACGGAACACTGTGATGGAAACCAGAGAGCACGAAAATGCTGTTTACCTTCCCGCCGCAGTAGTACCTATTTATCTACTTTCATTGGCGTACTTTCAAACTGCTAGGTTGACAGGAGCTGGGACAGAGCAATGGGAGTTCATCTCGTTGGGCAGATGTGAACCACCAGCCTTCTGATTGGCAAGCCCAAGAGGCTCAGTGGTTTAAATATCACCACCCGCTTCTCTGAAGCAGTATGGGTGTGTGTTTGTTTTGTTACATACAGACCTGCATGCTTAGTTGAGATATTGACTTTGTGTTCTAGCAGAGGTTTGAGGTATCATCCACCACTGCCGACATCAGCTTGTCAGATACCGTGCTTTCATATTATGGTGCTGTTGCTGTTTTTAAAATTATTTCAACCTGATCCTGGTTTTAGTGGTTCCTGGGATCAAAGAATAAGGAATTTATCTCTTGCAAACACGCAACAACTCCAGGATCAAAGAAGTAGCAATTCATTTCTTCCAAATGCAGTAACTACAGTTCAGCGGTCTTCTGCAGAGAACTACATGCTCTGAAAAAAAGTTGTCGTTTGCCTGATCACACGAATGAACAAATAAATGCATCAAATCAAATGATGGACTGGAACCAGTGGGTTCAAGAAAAGCAGCTGGAAATGATCACACTGCATTTGAGAAATTCGTTAACAGAGTTCTGCAAGACTGCAGCAGACCACTAGAGATATAACCACAGCTAACTTTAATTAAAACGTAAGATCAATCTAATGAAACGGTCATGATTGTGAAAGATTTTTTTTATTGATTGCCATGCTGCCATGAAGCCTGCATCTTCCTTCACCTAGGCTGAAGGATCTCACTCCTTAGCCCCGCACCCCCAGATCGCTCAAAACACCACCACCCCCTGTTTCAGTTCCTAGGGAGCACGTTGGAATTGAATTGCTGTGCTCTCTAGACCACAGCGTACATTTGGGCAGACAGGCTGTTGAACATGAAAGGTTGGTGAGCTATTAAAGGGCAACAGTTAGTCAACAGAGTTGCACAAATTCCTTTGAAATAAGGTTTAGTTCCCGGTGTCTGGGAGAAAACCATTTTTCAGCAGCCGTGTTCTGTCTGCACACATTTAGTCCCATCTCCCCTCCCCGTCGCTGTTGATATGTGCTGGGTTGTTCCCATCTATATAGCTGGGATTGCTCTGCGATTTATTCAACTCACCTAATAAACTTGATATATTAACCATTTGTCCTTAACGTTGGATAAGATGCAGCATCCAGGAGCCTGAGGCTGTTTGTATAGTCCCGGTTACAGATCTCTAAATTATATGGACTTTAAAGAAGCACTGGCCCTGTCATCCCAAATAACATGTAATCAGTATTGGAAATGAAAAATGAAAGCTCTGGACTTGCATGCATACAAAAGGAAATCACTACTGGGAGATAGGAAAGTTTCAATGGAGATAAATTTATGAATAATGAAACAGTAAAAAGCCTGATTTATAGGCTTCCTGTACTGGGAGAACCCTGGCAAGCTGTTAGTCAGAAATATGACCAGTGGCAAGCAAGGCCATTTCTTCTTTTATTGGAGGACACCCTTTGGGTTTGAATTCATTGGGCAACAATAAAACGCAAGCAAGAAAGCCATTCCTATTGATACTTGTTAGCTACCAGGCTGCCATGGAAAGGTGCGATCAATACTGCCTCCACATCTTCTTGTTGTTTCATTCCTTTCTTAAGAAAATGGAGGGTATTTTTGAGAGAGAGAGAGATGGAGACAGAGACAAGAGAACTGAAGGAGGAGAGGCTTGCTTTTTGCAACCCCACTTTTTTGTCCGTTGTAAAGCGTCCAGCTCTTTTGTCGATTTGCAGAGGAACTCTAAAAAGAGGACACAATTATTTCAAGTGTCAGCTCCATGTTTTTGAAGGGCACTTTTAGGCATGGCACCCCTCATGGAGCCCCATCTCTCAGTGGATCTATCTCCTTACTGTAATATTTTATTATTACGATCAAAGACTCACTCTCCTCACTGCAACAAATCCA